>NC_134570.1:136645266-136946099 GCF_050947875.1 Dermacentor variabilis | reverse complement strand
TACACGCCGTGGTTGCTCAGTGGCTATGGTGTTGGGCTGCTGAGCACGAGGTCGCGGGATCGAATCCCGGCCACGGCGGCCGCATTTCGATTGAGGCGAAATGCGAAAACACCCGTGTACTTAGATTTAGGTGCACGTTAAAGAACCCCAGGTGGTCAAAATTTCCGGAGTCCTCCACTACGGCGTGCCTCATCATCAGAAAGTGGTTTTGGCACGTAAAACCCCATGATTTAATTTTTTTTCGCTTAGGCAGTGAACTGTACCGTGGCACCATGGGGTAAAGTTCTGGGCGACCTAATATATACCTGTCTTCAGAAAGTGCTACATCCCCAACATGCTAGACAAAAGTAAGGTGAACAAAGTCTGGGATATATCAGTGACAATGGAGCGAGCGATGTCTTTGAAAGCAGCGACTGGACGTTGCACATCCTGGCGAAGAGCTCCAAAGCGTTATTTAAGGAATATATCCTTTCGGTGAACATTCCAAACAAAATTTCTGAAGTTGCTGACCGCTAAAAGTTCGAGGGTCGCAACGGGTGCTTGCGTAGATTCTAGTAAATAGGGTGCTTTCTCGCAAAAGTGGGAAGGACGGGAAAACGAGTCATTTTTATCCGCCCTTAGAATGCAAGCTATAAACATGAACAGGCCGTCAGGATAGCTAAAATTTGTATAGTGGTCACACTGTGCCCATTGGCCTTGTGCAGACACTGCGACAAGATTCTCGCATAAAGGTGAAGGGCTGAATGTCTTGTTAATTGTGCAAGTAAGTCGTGCCTATAATATGGAAGGGGAACACCACGCTACTCTCAGTAGGATTTGACTTGTGTGCCTCAATTTTCCAATGCTGGTGCGGCGTATTCCTTACATAGGTAATATTATCATTTTTTTTTTCAGAAAGAAAAACACTGTAAATGCATAATTTCATCAATGACGCATTTTTCTTTCTTATGTGGCTGGCATGTGCCCTAGGAAAGGGTGAGACTATTTTGACACTTCTTTCGGACGTTATTACGCCAGTATTACGCCACACAGAGGTCAGAACCCATGTGGCTGTGTTCTATGGAGTGTTTTCTTGTGTGACGTATTGTGGTCTTTTCGTTTAAGGCTGAGTACATAGTAAAAAAAACAGTGGTGATTTAGCAGTAAACGCGAGACAAATCCGTTAGCCAATACGTCGCACTTCTTTGAGGTCCTGGATCTGATTTTAAACCGACCCGCCGTGGTTGCTCAGTGGCTATGGTGTTGGGCTGCTGAGCACGAGGTCGCGGGATCGAATCCCGGCCACGGCGGCCGCATTTCGATGGGGGCGAAATGCGAAAACACCCGTGTGCTTAGATTTAGGTGCACGTTAAAGAACCCCAGGTGGTCAAAATTTCCGGAGTCCTCCACTACGGCGTGCCTCATAATCAGAAAGTGGTTTTGGCACGTAAAACCCCAAATATTATATATTATTGATTTTAAACCGAGTTCACCCCATTACAAAGTGTTGTCGACGAGCTCACTCAACACACGTTATGACTCTTGGAGGAGTGCAAATTACGGTGGCGCGGAGCAGATCGCCGCAAATTGCCCTACATATATATATAGAAGTAGTGTACTTTGCGGAGATCTGCTCCGGGCCAATATATATATATATATATATATATATATATATATATATATATATATATATATATATATATATATATATATATATATATATATATATATATATATATATATATATATATTGCTACGGAACAGCCGCCACAATGTGGCTGCACTGAGGAGAAGGAAGACGACGTGGCCACCGCTTGATATAGCGTCGCCATCATTGCCACCACTTGTCTACGTGTAAATATATTGTAGACTCGTACGTCAGCTACACGTAACATTAATTTGGTGGAGGTGGACGTTCCCCGTACCCGTCATGGAGCTTCGCAGCGGTCGCAACGGCGACAGTGCAACTTCGCCTCCTCCTGGCGGCACTTCCTCTACGCAACCGTCTCCGCCTGCAGCCCCGACCTACGTCGCCATTTCCCCACCTCGGGATCCTGGTGTTTTCAACGGAGTCGGCAGTCCTGATGTTGACGACTGGCTCCGCTTATACGAACGTGTCAGCACCAGTCACAGGTGGGATTCGACTATTATGCTCGCGAACGTTGTTTTCTACCTCTACGGAGCTCCACTTGCATGGTTCCAGACTCACGAAGAGGCGATCTCGAGCTGGGATCTCTTCAAAGAGAAGCTCCGCGACCTTTTTGGCAATCCCTTCGGTCGTCAAGTCAATGCCAAGAACGCCCTAGCCACACGTGTACAGACGTCGACCGAGTCCTACGTGTCCTACATTCTCGACGTCTTGGCCCTTTGTGCCAAGGCTGACCCGACCATGTCTGAGGACGATAAGGTCAATCACGTCCTCAAAGGGATTGCTGACGACGCCTTCAATATACTGGTGTTTACCAACGTCGCGAGCATCGATACGATCCTCAAGGAGTGCGCCGTCTTGAGCATGCTAAAAGCCGCCGGTTATCCCAGCACATCACGCGACTTCCCAACACAGCTGCTACGTCATCCTGTGACGACCTCTTCCACCAGCCGTCGCGATGTGACAACTTGCCCCGCATTATTCGTCGTGAGGTCGAAGCGGCACAACCGGCGGCCCCTTCATTTCCGTCACCTGATCATTCTCCGGTGACAATTTCCTTGATCCAGGCCATCGTCCGTCAAGAGTTATCCAACTCTGTACTCCATTCGTTCCGCATGCTCGGAACCTCTCTCTCCACGCACGGCCCCACCGCGCCCTTCTTACTCTTATGGACAGCGCAACCCCTCCGAATGGCGAACCGTGGACGACAAGCCGATCTGTTTTAACTGCCGACGCATTGGACATGTCGCTCGCCACTGCCGCAGCCGCTGGACTTCCCCCACACGCTATTCTCCTAATTACCACCCTCGCCCCTCTAGTGCGTCCTTTTCCTTCGCCCCTTCTATGCCCACCCCATCATCTGACCCTGCGACGCCTTCGACACGACCCCGCTACTCCCGCTCGCCTTCTCCCTCCCGTCGTCAATCTCGCTCGCCCCCGTCTCGCCGTGCTCCTTCTCCGACCTACTCACCGCCCCCCGACCGGAAAACTAGACAGCGCAGCTTCTGGAGGTGAAGCTGCAAAGACGACATTGGCTCGAAATCCTCGCTTCACCTTACCGACGAACAAGAATCTTTTGGACGTTCTCGTCGACAATGTTCCTGTGTGCGCGTTGATTGACACCGGGGCGCATGTGTCCATTATGAGTGCTGCTCCTCGCCGTCGGCTCAAGAAAGTTCTGACGCCTGCCCCGAACCGATTTGTACAAGTCGCCGACGGAGGGACTGTCGCTATTGTTGGCATGTGCTCTGCCCGACTCACCATTGCTGAGAGACACACCGTCGTTCTCTTCACCGTCATCGAGCATTGCCCTCACGAACTCATTCTCGGTCTGGATTTTCTTGCCCATCATTCTGCCCTCATTGACTGTTCGGCCGGCTCACTTCGCCTTGACTTGCCTCTTCTTGCCGACCCTGTGGACTTGCCTCCCAGCCATCTGCGCTGCATAGATTTTATTCGCCTACCGCCTCACTCTATGACACACGTACACTTGTTGTCCTCACCAGCTGTACCTGACGGCCATTACGTGGCCGCACCAATTCCGGCCGTTATGCTTACACATGGTGTTATCGTGCCGCACACTGTGCTGAAAATTACTGGTAACCGCACCTGCCTTCCACTCGTCAATTTCGCGCTAACCGCGCAAGTTCTGCCTCAGGGGATCTCCTTGGCTATTATTCGCGCTTTGCAGGATGATGAGGTCGAGCCATTCACAGCGGAAGATCGTTACAGCTCAGCCCATACCGTGACGTCATCGCACAGTACTGACGTCGACATGAAGAAGATGGTCTCCTCTGACTTTACACCTGCTCAAGCTGCAGCCCTTTGCCGCGTTCTTGAAGGCTATCGCGACATTTTTGACTTTGACAATCGACCCTTAGGTCAAACGTCCGTCGTGACCCATCGCATAAACACTGGCGATGCGAACCCTATTCACCGTCGTCCATATCGTGTTTCTGCGTCAGAACGAGCTGTTATCCAACTGGAAGTCAAAAAGATGCTTGCAAAGGACATTATCGAGCCTTCCTGTAGTCCCTGGGCTTCTCCCGTCGTACTTGTCAAAAAGAAGGATGGAACGTGGCGTTTTTGTGTAGATTATCGCCACCTGAACAAAATCGCAAAAAAGGACGTGTACCCTTTGCCACGTATTGATGACGCTCTAGACTGCCTGTACGGTGCCACTTATTTTTCTTCTATCGACTTACGGTCCGGATACTGGCAGATATCCGTCGACGACATGGACAAAGAGAAGACTGCATTTGTTACCCCTGACGGCCTTTATCAGTTGAAGGTGATGCCTTTCGGTCTCTGTAACGCGCCCGCCACCTTCGAACGAATGATGGACTCTTTGCTTCAGGGGTTCAAGTGGTCCACCTGTTTGTGCTATCTGGACGACGTCATCGTTTACTCACCCACATTTGACACGCATCTAGACCGCCTTTCAGCCATTCTTGACGTGTTCCGCCGCGCCGGTCTCCAGTTGAACTCGTCAAAATGTCACTTCGCTCGCCGCCAAATCACCGTTCTTGGACACCTCGTGGACGCCAGAGGCGTGCGACCTGACCCGGACAAGATTCGCGCCGTTACGAACTTTCCAGTTCCGAAGGCTACCAAGGACGTTCGTAGTTTCGTAGGGCTGTGCTCATATTTCCGACGCTTTGTGAAGGATTTTGCGACCATCGCCCGTCCCGTTACTGACCTCTTGAAGAAAGACGCCCTATTTTCTTGGGGACCTGACCATGCCGCATCTTTTTCGCAGCTCACTACTCTCCTTACCACGCCTCCAATTCTGGCCCATTTTGACCCGTCTGCTTCAACGGAAGTTCGAACTGATGCCAGTGGTCACGGCATAGGCGCAGTATTAGCACTACACCAGCGTGGATATGATCGCGGTATAGCCTATGCCAGCCGACTTCTATCACCCGCCGAGCGCAATTATTCAATCACAGAGCGCGAGTGCCTCGCTCTTGTGTGGGCTGTTGCCAAGTTTCGCCCATACTTGTACGGACGCCCCTTCTGTGTCATCACTGATCACCACGCGCTCTGCTGGCTATCCTCGCCCAAGGACCCCACGGGCCGACTCGCTCGCTGGGCGTTACGCCTGCAAGAATATACCTTCTCCGTGGTATACAAGACGGGACGCTTGCACCAGGATGCCGATTGTTTGTCCCGCTACCCCGTCGACGACCCGGCTGATGCGGACACCATCACTTGCGTTTTCTCTGTGTCCAAGTTGCTCGAAATCGGCAATGAGCAACGCCGCGATCCTTCCTTACGAGCCCTCATCGATCATCTGGAGTCAACGCCTGGCGACGCCTCTCTCCGGATGTTTCTCCTTAAGGAAGGGACACTATACCGCCGCAATCTCGATCCACACGGCCCTGACCTTCTGCTCGTAATTCCATCCCACTTGCGGTCGACTGTCCTCCAACAACTTCACGACGCTCCCGTGGCTGGACACTTGGGCGTCTCGCGCACATACGACCGTGTACGCCGTCGCTTCTTTTGGCCGGGTCTCGCTCGCTCCGTGCGGCGCTACGTTGCCGCTTGTGAGCCCTGTCAGCGCCGGAAGAAGCCCTCCACACCTCCAGCTGGATTTCTTCAGCCGATCGACATCCCACCGGAACCCTTTTTCCGTGTTGGTCTAGACCTTCTTAGACCGTTCCCTCTCTCGGGCTCCGGAAATAAATGGGTCGCCGTCGCTACTGATTATGCTACGCGGTACGCAATCACCAGAGCCCTCCCGACAAGTTGTGCTACTGACGTTGCTGACTTTCTGCTCTATGACATCATTTTAGTGCACGGTGCCCCGCGCCAATTACTCACTGACCGTGGCCGCAGCTTTCTGTCGGCAGTCGTCGAGGACATCCTCCGCTCCTGCTCGACTAAGCACAAGTTCAGCACGTCCTACCACCCACAGACCAACGGCCTCACGGAGCGCCTCAACCGGACCATCACCGACATGATATCCAAGTACGTCGCGACAGACCACCACGACTGGGATCTTCACTTACCATATGTGACGTTCGCGTATAATTCATCGCGTCACGACACCGCCGGCTATTCACCATTCTATCTCCTATATGGCCGAGACCCCGCGTTGCCCTTGGACACATTGTTGCCCTCGGCCACACGTTCAACCACTGAATACGCCCGGGACGCGATCGCACACGCCGACCACGCGCGCCAGCTCGCCCGCACCCGTCTCGAAGCCTCGCAGGAGCATCAGAGACGCCTCTATGATTGCCACCATCGCGACGTACAATTTACTCCGGGTTCTCTGGTGCTTCTCTGGTCCCCCATTCGACGTGTGGGCCTTTCCGAAAAGCTGCTGTCCCGCTACACTGGCCCATACCGTGTGGTGCGACAAGTGACCGATGTCACGTATGAAGTCATCCCCGCCAGCCTCTCAGCGTCATCGTCGGCTGCAAGTGACATCGTTCACGTGGCGCGACTAAAGCCATATCACACACCTTTCGCCGCGGATGTGTAGATTAAGCACCGGGACGGCGCTTCTACTGCCGGGGGTGATGCTACGGAATAGCCGCCACAATGTGGCTGCACTGAGGAGAAGGAAGACGACGTGGCCACCGCTTGATATAGCGTCGCCATCATTGCCACCACTTGTCTACGTGTAAATATATTGTAGACTCGTACGTCAGCTACACGTAACAATATATATATATATATATATATATATATATATATATATATATATATATATATATATATGAAGAAACGAAAAAAAAACATATTTAGGAAAGTTGCACGTTTCATCGATTAGCGGTGTTTTATGCTGACGAAGGCCGTGCCGCTGCCACAAACCATGAAACATGGAGTTTACACAAGTCTGCCCCTTCGTTGCTTCACGTACCTTAGACCGGACCTACAAAATATTTTGTTGGTATATATATATGTGTATATATATATATGTATATATATATATATATATATATATATATATGAAGAAACGAGAAAAAAAGTACATTTACGAAAGTTGCACGGTTAATGGATTGGCGGTGCTTTATTCTGACGACCGTGCCGCGGCCACGATCTTACACCATTAAACAAGGAGTTTGCACAAGTGCGCCCCTTCGTAGCTTCAAGTACCTGTAGACCGGACCTACATAACATTTTGTGGATATATATATATATATATATATATATATATATATATATATATATATTGTTACACACGAGGTGTTTAACACAGAACAAGATGAATCTGGTTGATAGGCGCGGTTCTTGAAGAGCGGTCTCGCGGCAGCTTGGCCAACGTCGTTTTCTTCTTTCTTCTGGTTGTCTGCGCGGCAGGCGTGGTTCATGACAGCTAGTAACATTTCCCCGCTGGCAGACGAAGCCCGCCGGGCGAGTCAGTCATCTCGAGGGTTGTAACGCCTCAGACGCGCGACGTGCGTCACTTCAGCCTTGGCCGAGCGTCGTCCAGTGCTCGTGACACGCGCAATGCGGTAGTTTACTTCCCTGAGGCGCTCCAGAATAACGTAAGGGCCGACGTAGTGGGCGAGAAACTTCTGGCACAAGCCACGCTTCCGCAACGGCGTCCAGAGCCACACAAGGTCACCAGGATCGAAGTAAACGTGGCGGTGACGCCCCTCATATCAGATCTTGTACCGGTCCTGCGATGCTAGGTTGCGTAGCCTAGCGAGGCGTCGCGCTTCTTCTGCTCGACATAGGATCTCATCAATTGATTCGTTGTCATGAGCGAAGTAGAGAAATAGGGTGTCGAGGGTGTAACGCGGTGGACGAGCATGCAGAAGGAAAAATGATGAGTAACCAGTGGTCTCGTGTCTCGCGGTATTGAAGGCATAGTTAATGAAAGGCAAGATACTGTCCCAATTCTTGTGTGCTGAATCGACGTACATGGACAGCATGTTGGCAAGCGTTCTGTTTGTGCGCTCGACCAGACCTTTAGTTTGTGGATGGTAGGGCGTTGAATGGCGGAAGCTACATGAACACAGACGAAGGGTTTCTTCAACCACGTCCGCGGTAAACTGTCGCCCAGGATCGCTGATTACTATGCGAGGAGTTCCATGGCGGAGTATAACGTTAGCGAGCAAGAAGATAGAAACTTCTGTAGCTGTGGCCGATGGCAATGCGGCGCTCTCACAATAGCGGGTAAGGTGATCTACGCAAACGATATCCTAACGATTACCCTTGGAGGATCGCGGGAAAGGGCTCAGAAGATCTATACCAACTTGCTCAATGGGGACGCTAGAAGGGGGGACTGGTTGAAGCAGGCCATGTGGCGCTTGTGGCGGACGCTTGTAGCGCTGGCATTGAGAGCAGCTGGCGACGTACCGTTCAATATCTTTCCGCATCTTAGGCCAGTAAAAATGTTCTTGAGCCCGGTAGAGTGTACGCGTGGAACCAAGATGACCGGAAGTTGGGTCATCGTGCAGGGCGTGTAATACTTGGTGGCGAAGATTCTTGGGGACAACTAAAAGGTAGCGTGCACCGGTGGTCGAGTAGCTCTTCTTATACAGCGCGCCACCATCACGTAGGCGAAAGCGACTGCCTGCAGGTGCCTCCTGTGCTGCCGGGAAGAGCGGTTGTAAGCTCTCGTCCTTGTGCTGCTCGGATATGAAGGTACCCATATCCGGAAATTCCGGGGACACAAAAGCGATGTATTCATCAAAATGGTCCGCATCACATTCAGTTGTTTGAAGTGGCATCCGAGAGAGACAATCAGCGTCAGCATGTCGCCGGCCACTTTTGTAGCAAATAACGAAATCATATTCCTGTAGACGGAGGGCCCAGCGCGCTAGTCGTCCTGAGGGATCCCGCAGATTCACAAGCCAGCATAGCGAATGATGATCTGTTATCACAGTGAAGGGGTGCCCATAGAGATACGAACGACACCGTTTCACGGCGAAGATGACCGCCAGACACTCTTGTTCGGTCACTGTGTAGTTTCGCTCGGAGCGGCTCAAGGACCGGCTAGCGTAAGAGATCACTTGCTCACTGTCGTCAACACGCTGAACTAGCACAGCACCGATGCCTACGCCGCTGGCATCGGTGTGAATCTCAGTTGGTGATGAAGGATCAAAGTGCCGTAGAATTGGTTGGGATGTTAACAGGAACTTGAGCTGGCCAAACGATGAGTCGCAATCTGCAGTCCACTCAAAGGGAACGCCTTTTTGGAGAAGGCGTTTAAGGGGATGAGCCATGTCAGCAAACCGGGGAATGAATCGGCGAAAATAGGAGCACAAGCCCAAGAAACTTCTTAACTGCTTGACAGAGTTGGGTACTCTAAATGCTTCTACGGCCGCAGTCTTTTGTGGATCTGGTCGGATGCCTTCTTTAGCGACCAGATGGCCTAGCACAAGAGTTTGTCGTTCCCGAAAACGGCATTTTTTTTTAATTGAACACAAGACCCGCTTTCTCCAAGCAGTTCAAGACCAAATCCAAACGTTTGTTGTGCTCACTAAACGTTCGCCCGAAGATCACAACGTCGTCTAAGTAGCACATGCAAACTTCCCATTTTAAGCCGCGTAATATCATGTCCATGAACCTTTCGAACGTTGCGGGTGCGTTACACAACCCGAAAGGCATCACGTTAAATTCGAATAGTCCGTCGGGTGTTACAAATGCTGTCTTTTCTGTGTCGTCCTTGCGTATAGAAATTTGCCAGTAACCTGACCGTAAATCGACTGTAGAAAAGTAAGATGCCGCAAAGAGACAGTCGATGGCGTCGTCAATTCGTGGGAGCGGATATACATCTTTCTTAGTAACGGCGTTTAGGCGACGGTAATCAACACAGAACCGCCACGTACCGTCTTTCTTCTTCACCAATATCACGGGGGCTGACCAAGGACTAGATGATTCTCGAAAGACGCCTTTGCATAGCATTTCTTGGACCTGATCGCTGATTATCTTGCGTTCTGATGGGGACACACGATAGGGTTTTTGTCGGATGGGCTGGGTGGCTCCCGTGTTGATGCGGTGACGAGTTCTGGACGCAGGAATTGATGGCGGGCCATCGCGCTGCGCAAAGTCGAATACCGAGGTATGTTTCGTAAGCAGGGCCATCAAAACTCGACGCTCGTGATCGCTGAGTGACTTATC
The DNA here is from genome assembly GCF_050947875.1 of Dermacentor variabilis. Classification (NCBI taxonomy): domain Eukaryota; kingdom Metazoa; phylum Arthropoda; class Arachnida; order Ixodida; family Ixodidae; genus Dermacentor; species Dermacentor variabilis. The sequence continues at coordinate 136,935,886 of NC_134570.1, read as the reverse complement.
AATCATGGAAAGTATCTTCGAGCTCCCGGGGCTCGAGACACTGGCTGCTCCTCCATCGGGGAGCTCTGTAAGTACTGCCACCGATACGGTCGAGTCTTTCTGAAACGTGGCAATCTTTAGGCCTTGCGGTAGCACTGCCGCTTCAGTGGAACAGTTTAGCGTCCACAGCCCCGCGCATCCGTTGGTCACTGAGACTAGGCAGTGCGGAACTAACACGTTTTTCTTGAGGCAGTTCCGATGTACAGGTTCCACTGCAGCGTCGAACGAGATAGGAGTCGGAGATGAACAGGCGACGGCAACACGCATCGCGGATAAGGCGGGCACAACTGTATCCTCAGACACGCACAACGCACTCTCCGGGCAAGCTTCACCTTCAAAGAGCACAGGTGAAACAATGGTGTCAACACTGAGTTCTCCCGTCTGGCAGTCAACATTCGCCCCACACAATTGCAAAACTTCAATCCCCAGAATCACGTCATGCGAGGAGCGAGGAAGAACAGTAAACTCTGCATTAAAAACTTTCCCACCCAATGACACATCCACGTTACACACACCAAACCGGGTATAATGATTCACCACTGACTTCACGGAAACTTGTGCACTGGTCCCAACGAAACATAACCTTGCGTCCCAGAAGGCCTTTAAACCCCACATGACTAAGACAGTTGCTCCCGTGTCGACTAAAGCCATTGTAGAAACCCCATCAATCAGTACATGAACCTTATTCTTTAGCATGAAAATAGTTGGAGGTAGTTGCGTCGGCAGCACACATTTTCCAGCGACCTCACCTCCATCGGCCGCGCTGGCTAGTTTCCCGACAGGGCGACACGAAACGGCGCCGAGGCGATGGTGACGTGAATCGCGGCCGAGGGGATGGTGATCGGGAGGCTCGGAAGGCTGGTGGTGGCGTCAGAGTACGGTCGGAGGCAGGGGAGCGGTAGCGTTTCCGGGTTCTTTCTTCTCCAAGGTAGGTCTCCTGGGCGCTGCATCGGTCCTCTCGAAAGTGGCTTCCTGAAGTGGAGTCTCCTGGCCACTGAGTGCGCAGTATACGACCGCTAGACCGCGTAGTCGGCGCTGACGATCCGTAGTTCGATGCTCGGCGTCGGCTACAGTACCTAGCTATATGGCCAGGCATGCCGCAGCAGTAATACACTGGCGAAGGGCGAACTTCAGAATGCGGATTGAAGTATTCTGCTGAAGACATCGGTTGAGGGTAAAGAGGCTCTTCCCCTTGAAAGTCGTAGGTAGCGGCGAGTCTTCCTGGACGAAAGTTGCGTGGGCGAGGATCAAAACGTTGATGGGGCGAATCATTGCGCGGTGCTTCGGTCGTAATGTAATGCGGTTCGTCTGTGGAGCCGTTAAGATCCGCAACGTTCACCGAGTTGTTCCAAGTAGCCGAAGGGGGTTCCCAAAGAGTGTCTCGGAAAACGGAGGGACTGCAACGTGGCGCCGCATAACGTGCCTGTTCTTCATGTCGCTGTAGCTCCTCGCGGACTATCTGGCGGATGGCGGACGAAAGGTCTGGTAGCGGAGGACTCGTGTCAACACTTTCTACAGTTGTTACATTGTCCAGCCGTCCAAACTTTGGTGTAATTCGGCGAGTCTTCAGCGCCTCGAACGTACGGCAGTGCCGTATCAGTTCTGATACAGTGTGCAAGTTCTCTTTACCAATGAGGAAGTTGTACACGTCTTCCGCTATTCCTTTTACCACGTGCCCCACTTTATCTTCCTCTGTCATGTGAGGGTTGACGGTTAGGCACAACTTCAAAATTTCTTTTATATAGGTAGTGCAAGTCTCACCGGGTACCTGAGCTCTCTGGGCTAATGTCAGTTCCGCACGTTTCCTCGTTGCGTCCGAGTCACCGAAACACTTTTTGATTTCCTAAACGAAGCGTGTCCATGTAGTTAGCATGTCCGCGTGGTTGTCGTACCATACCAGCGCCGTGCCGGCCAGGAAGAAAACAACGTTTCTAAGCTGACTGGCAGCATTCCAGTTATTGTATTGGCTTACCCTTTCGTAATGGGTTAGCCACTCATCCACTTTTTTCTCTGCCTTCGCCGAGAACGTGCGTGGCTCTCGGTAGTGCTGGATAGGGACTGGGCTTGCCGAGGCACTGCTGGTGAGGGTATTTTGCTCCGTAGCAATGATGGAGCGCGACGGCGAAAGTCCGGCAAGGCGACGGCTTCGGCGTAGCTCTTGTGCTGGTGGTTCCGTTGTAGGTCGTAGGAGTTACCCCGCACAGCTCCACCAAATGTTACACACGAGGTGTTTAACACAGAACCAGATGAATCTGGTTGATAGGCGCGGTTCTTGAAGAGCGGTCTCGCGGCACCTTGGCCAACGTCGTTTTCTTCTTTCTTCTGGTTGTCTGCGCGGCAGGCATGGTTCATGACAGCTTGTAACAATATATTGTAATGAAGGAGACGCGCCCTTGTGGATGTGCCGACTGACGAGGAAGACGAAGTACCATGCCTTCATCGCGAGTGAGCCCCGTGCTACGGACAGCCCTTGCAATGCCCTTACCTAGCGTTCCACAACGCTGTGAACGACAATACACCTCGTCGCATTTGGTGGAGGTTGCTGAGATGCTTCGCCTCGTCCTGGAGCTGCGCGCTCGAACCGTGCCTACAAGATCTCCCTGCATTATGCCTGATCCCGCCACCTCGTTGCCTGCGCCACCGGCTGCCACTGTCATCTGCGCCGGCGTCCCTCGTCAACGCGACCCACCCATCTTCAGGGGAACCACCGAACACGACGTTGAAGACTGGCTGTCATCGTACGAACGTGTAAATGCCCATAACAATGACCAGTCTAAGCTGACTCACGTGCCTTTCGACTTTGCCGACGTAGCCAAATTTTGGTTCTTCAACCACGAATCCGACTTTACAAGCTGGTCCGCGTTTAAAACAATATTGCCGAAGTGTTTGATCGCGCAGCTCTGCGTAAGCTACCCGCTGAAATGCGCCTACGCCAGCGCGCACAGCAGCCTGGAGAGACATTCCCCAGCTACATCGAGGATGCCCTCTATTTGTGCAAGCAGGCTAATTCCAGCATGTCAGAGGATGACAAGATCAAATATATCCTCAAGGCCATCGACAATGGCGCATTCCGGATGTTGCTGGCCTAAGGCCAAACTAGCGTATGCGTCCTCATTAACCTCTGCCAGAGCTTTGACGAGCTCCGCCGCCAACGTTCCATCGCCGCCAGAACATTCAGAACGCCGATTCCGTCTCAAGCATCGCGCTTTCTCCAGGTATGACCAACTCGACCCTCTCACAGCATATCAAAGATTTTATTCGTGAAGAGGTGGACAGGAAGCTCTCGCTGCTGCCTCACAACTACGATACTACGGCAGCTTTGCCTCCAATGGTGCAGCACACCATCCGGACTCAGATAGTCGAAGCGCTTCCTGCAGCTCCTAGGACCCCCTTACCCAATCTTATTAGTGTGCCGCTGTCCCATACCGACTTTGCCCCTCATCCTGCGTCGCTCCCGCACAGTTATGCAGCCGTGGTTGCACGGCCACCTGCGCTGACAGCTCGCTTGTCATCGCCCGTGCACCCGGCTTCATTTCCAGTTGCCCGACCGTCACCATGGTTTTTTCGTCCCATCGAGACGTGGCGCACTATAGACAACCGGCCTATCTGCTTCGCTTGCGGCACTGCTGGCCATGTGGCGCGCTTTTGTCGCCGACGCGCCCCAACTACGCGTACCACCTTTGACACGCCCATCTACATGCCACAATACACCGCCACGCTTCCATTTTCACCACGACGTCTTGATACTGATCGCCGGTAAGAAACTCGGCGTTCCCCTTCCCCTTGTCGCCGTTTGATTTCACACCTGCGTCGTCGAGCTCCCACTTAAGAGGGAAACCGACTGGTGCAGTTCCCGAGGCAAGAACTGCAAATACATAGACGTTTTCAAGAGCTCATTCTTCGCCGTAAAATGTTATTACCGTTTTTGTAGAGGGAGTACCCGCAGTGGCATTAGTCGATACCGGAGCAGCCTTTTCCGTTATTCACGAGAACCTTTGTCGCAAATTACAAAAAGTGACTACATCTCCCTCTGGCCTGGTGCTCGCCACTGCCAGCGCGGCGGCCCGTGTCGCCATCAACGACGTTCTCTATCTAATCGAGTGTTTCGTGCTACCATCATGCTCTCACGACCTCATCCTTGGTTGGGATTTCCTATCACGTCATCATGCTGTCATTGGCTGTTCTCGTCGAGAAGTGTCGCTTTTACCACTATGTGAATCACTGCTGACCAGCTCTCATCAGTTTTCCGACAAACTCATTGTTGATGACGAGACAGCCATACCCCCTGAGTCGTCGATGGCTGTTGTGCTGTCATCTGATGCCGCATCTGACGCCACTGTAGTGTTCACGCCGTCCGATTTGTTTGCTCGCCGCAAAGGCATTGTTCTTCCGTTTGCCCTGCTTACTATAACATTTGGGTCAACTGTGATTCTGGCCAGCAACTACTACCAGTAGCCGATCAGCCTACTGCGTGGAGAGACCGTAGGATACTTCCAGGCGGTAGACTACGTTGACGATCTCGATGTTCTTACCGACTCCCTCCGTCACGTTGACGCCATCGCTTCGGTCTCAGACTTTCACCTTCAGTGGGTTTTAACAAAGCCATTGACCCTGATTTTTCGTCATCTCATTGCCGCCAACTGCTCACTCTCCTTCACAAGTTTCTCTCTTCTTTCGACTGTCATCAGACGTCATTGGGCCATGCCACCGGTGCTTCTTACACCATCGACACCCGTTTCCAATCCCCCTTGCGACAGCGCCCGTATCGTGTCTCCACTGACGAGCGCCGATTGATCACAGAGCAAGTGGACGATATGCTCAAACGTAGAGTCATCCGTCCCTCAGAAAGTCATTGGTCTTCACCTGTCGTATTGGTAAGAAAAAAGGGTGGCTCCATTCTCTTTTGTGTCGATTACAGACGCCTAAACAAGACAACGAGAAAAGACGTTTATCCACTTCAAAAAGCAGACTTCCCAAAGCCCACGTCTATCAAAGCTCTGAGAAGTTTTATTGGCTTATGTTCCTTTTTTCGTCGCTTCGTACGCAATTTGGCGTCTATCATGGCACCCATAACAAGCTTACTTTCCGCCAGTAACGGCATAGCAGCGTGGTCACCTCAATGTGATGCAGTATTTCAGCAGTTGCGCCACTTGTTGACCTCACCACCGATTCTTCGCCAATACGGTCCTGATGCCCCCACGGAAGTTCATATTGACGCCAGCGGAGTTGGCCTTGGCGCAGTCTTAGCACAACGGAAAGCTGGCTATGATGAATACGTGGTCGCATATGCGAGCCGTACTCTAAAGAAAGCAGAATTAAATTATTCCATCACAGAAAAGGTGCGCCTACCAATCATCTGCGCACTAAGCAAGTTTTGCCCATACCTTTACGGCCGTTCTTTCGCCGTAGTTACTGACCACTATGCCCTTTGTTGGCTTTCTTCCTTGAAAGACCCGTCGGGACGCTTGGGACGTTGGGCGCTTCGCTTGCAAGTGTACGACATCCGCGTCATGTACCGCTCCGGTCGCAAGCACTCCGACGCTGATAGGCTCTCTCGATCCCCACTAACGCCTGATATGGCGTCTTTGTCACCTTCCTCGTTCACAATGTCACCGTTGGCCATCACTGACATGCTCACAGAGAAGCGCAAGGACCCAACACTTGTAAAGTTACTTGACTACCTTGCCGCTCCGTCTGGCGCCCCTTCGACACAAGCACTGCGTCGCCAATCAACTCAGTTCTCCCTGCGGGACAGCATTCTATATCGCCGCGACTACGTGCCCGACGGTCGGAAATGGCTCCTTGTTATACCTCGTCATATGCGCTCTGACATCTGCGCGTCTTTTCACGCTGATCCCCTAAGCGCCCATGCAGGCGTCCTCAAAACTTACACACGGTTTGGAGCGCGCTATTATTGGCGAGGCATGTACAACTTTCTGCAAACGTACATCCAGTCTTGTACTACATGCCAACAAGGTAAGACACCTACCCAGCGTTTCACAGGACCATTGCAGCCGCTACCGTGCCCCTCTCGTCCGTTCGACCACGTCGGCATCGACCTCTACGGCCCGCTTCATTATAGCGGGTGTGGAAACCGGTGGATTATTGTCGGCGTAGACCACCTTACTATCTACGCTAAGACTGCAGCTCTGCCAGCAGCGACCACCCGTGACGTTGGTTTCTTCATTCTTCGCGATTTTTGTTCTTCGCCACGGTGCTCCCCAAGAACTACTGAGTAACATAGGCCGTGTCTTCCTGTCGGAGGGCGTCCAAGCCCTCATCGCTGAGCGCAGGATAATTCACCGCAAATCGACCGCGTACCATCCGCAAACCAATGGTTTGACCGAGCATTTCAATCGCACTCTTGGCGACATGTTGCGGATGTACATTTCATCCGATCACTCCAACTGGGGCACCGTACTCCCTTTTCTTACGTTCGCATACAACACCGCGACGCAAGCGACCACCGGCTTCTGCCCCTGTTTCCTTGTGTATGGCCGTGAGCCTTCGTGCCCATTGGACACCATACTGCCGTATAAACTTGACGCTACGGAGTATACTCGGCTTTCCGAAGACATCCGTCGGGTGTTTAATATACGGTCTCACAAGCTTAGAATATATCGACGGGTGCTTACTGCTTGAACAGCGACGTGACATGGTCCTTCTTTTACGTTGGTTTGGGGATTGCGCTTAAATTTTTTAGGCAACGAGCTAGCTTAATAACAGCTATTATGTGGCAAGAAGAATGAGAGCGCGACATAAAGTGTACATTGCGAACACGTTCTATGAGCACAGGCTGCGATTCCACTGTGCAAGCTTGTATCGATGAAGTTGCCTCCGTGACTGCACCATCTCAGAGGTCATGGTGTAAAATTCGCCGCTCAGTGGGCTTAGGTACGACCATACGACAGCAGCCATGATGGTGACTTCCTATAACGGAGCATTCGAGCACGGTCCAGGATACCTGGATCACGGGTCTGTGACATACCCTTCTGTCAGCACTACTCAGACCAAAATCCGCAGTCGGTTTGCGAGCAATCCGGCACAGGATAACTGAAGACGCCGAGCGACATGATAATACAGTGTTAACCTCAAGCTCACGGCCCATTCCGCTGAAACGAGTGTATACACAAAGCCTCTTAGCAAGTAAGCTATATAGTGTTTGTGTGCACAGCGTTCATGCCAGAAACAGAAAGCAGAACCAGAATTCTTCAACAGGCAGCCTGCTGCTCTGGCTCCGATACCTAGCCGATTGAGCAAAGCGCTGCGGTGCGTACCTATAGTGTTTGGCGAGGTACGCACAGCTGTGCTGTGCGTACCTCGCTGTGCGTACGCAAAGGTACGCACAGCGACGCTTTGCTTAATCGGCACTCAAGAGACCTAATGCTCCACGCACAAGTTGCGCATGCCACGCCAGTACAGTGAGAACGCTGCGACGGTATAGTTACTCGGTACAGGTGATGGCGGCCATGGTGCCGACAACGTCAAGAGGCCTCAAGTGTAGGTATAATGCTTTCGTAATGTTATACTTGGAGGCTCCTACATTATGTCATGAAGAGCGCGGATGTGGTCCAGTCTAAGGTAGAAAAAATTAAAAAATTGAAGACCATGATGGTTGTTGCGGGCGTGTGCTAAGTTTGAAGTAAAATAGCCGTATGTTTCTGTCATTTCCCTCGTTTATTTTCATCTAAGAGGAAACATGCAACCCTTGCGACTAGACCAATGTACAAAATTTAACCTTTCTCAATAAACGTCACTGTCCGGCGTGTGGTGCCCCTTGGACTATGCGGCTATGTGCTGGTGGAATAACAGAGAGCTTAGGCACGAGAATCTCATGCGCAATTCTGCTGGTGTGAGTGAATCTCTCTATTTAATGGCGTAAAAAATGGACGTAATCTTCGAATTATTCGTCGAAATGACAGCAAAGGCGTAGTATTATAATGGTGCGGCTTTCATGTCGCTCCCTGTGGCATGCGCACGTTTTGCGATGATGGAGCAGCTGTCTATTTGACTAGGGCGATCTTGTCGATATAAATACAAGTTCTCATAAGTATTGTACCTTCATTTTGCCACGTGATATGTGGCGGTCTACGTAACACTTGCCATTATATAGCCACATGTCGCGGAAGAGAACGTTGTATATACGGAGGATGGTTCTTGTAATATGCACATACAATTAGACTGTGTGAATCTCATGACTTACAAGCCACAGTGAAACTTACGACGGTAGGGCGAGAAAACGGTAGTGTTTACAATGTAGCTTTTCGAACCCCGTTCGGAGTAGTTTTCTAAATGATACTACACTGCCGAGCGCCATTAATATACAAGATTTCATAATAGAGAACTTGTTGTCGAGTGCACTGTGCGTGGTGCATGCGTGTTCATCATCTAACCTGTGTTGTAAGATCACCGCCATGAACCCCTGTGATTTCACAGAAAATGTCAACTCGTAAAAAAATTTTTTCACCGATCGCATCTCTTTCAGATTGCCAAAATAAATGCGCCATAGAGTGGTGTCCTACTAGTAGATATCCCGACTTCAACAGCTACATTGACCTTGCGGAAAAAGATCCAGGTAAGTGTATGTAGGTAATTTAACAAATAGTAGACGCTTCTAAGGACATTCCAGAAAAAAAAGGATGACGCGGCATGGCAAGATTCATGGCGATGCTGGAATGACGACGATGGAACAAGGGCAGCATCATGGCCACGACCACATAGCTAGTATTCCAGGCTGGCCGACCGCTTGGGTATCTATCTAATATCTACCGCCCAGCGTTATGCCCCAAAAATACGAGCGCATGAGCCAGTATTAACGCGATATCTTTAACGGCCCCGTGTCGCAAAAAATCTGGTGTCAGCGTCAGCGTCCGCGGTCGTGGCGTTGTCCGTGAGAAAAAAAATCATCCCGAACCACGACTATGTAGGCCCTCCTCGTGACGCACACGTGTTACTAAAGTAACTGAATTTCTCAAATTAATGTGGGTCAGAAAATTCACAAAGTTCTACTTACGCACAACATACAGACATGATAGCGTCGGCCCGTATTTCGAATATACGAGAAAATATTTTCCATATAGGTGAGAACATAATTCCGTTGCGAGCAAACTCAAAAACAAGCCTATTTTGCCTGTTTACGGGGGTGTGAGCCATTGGTGACAATTTGTGACCTCTGCCTTAGGGGGGTGTTCCCCGCAGAGGCGTCTGCGTAAGCAGTCTTTCGGCGTGTTGCAACACCACGTACCCGAGCACACGAGGACCGTGCAGAGTCTAACCGCGCGTAGCTGGCCTTGTCCGGGGAAAAGCGGATCCTGGGGGTTGAGCCGATGCTGAGTGTTAGAACCTTTAAGGCCCATCAACGGAGGGAACACGCCCCTTTGGCCTCCGTTTCACGTAGACGGAACCTCCGGACTGACCCACCCGGGAGACATCGGTAATTGCCTTTGCCTTTCTCGCTCTTCCTCCAACCTTCGTCTTTCTCTCAATTTACATCTTTCTTGTCTTCTCCTGGCTTCCCCTTTGAATTTTTCCAGACAGCAAGGGTAACCGTTGTGTGAATAGCCAACCTAGGTTACTTCATATATGGTTATTGTGGTAACGTACAACTGGCATTTGCAGGAACCGTTTTACAGTCCCTGCCGCATCCCCTTGTAGGTCATGTTGTAGGGCTTCCCCTTGTAGGGTGGCTGGCTGGCGTTACTGCCGAAATCTAAACATTCATCTATGGCTAGTTCCTTCCCCCCACTCTCTGCTCGCCCTGAGAAAAGAGGGCGCACCAATGAAGTCTTCCAGTTCTTTGGTCGGCAAAACGAATAATTGCCCGTTTCCATGTCATTCATTCTGAAAACCCAAAGAAACCAGTGCAAACTATTTCATCATTCCTTGTTTCCATATCTGTTACCGAAGGTTTTGGTACGGGTAATAAAGCATAAAGGACGGCAAGCGCACATCTCCTCTCGGATCACCGCGACAAAAAGCCGTACGAAAAACTGGCCAATCTACATCATTTGGGGATGCCCAAATATACGTAACACCACACCGTACTTGAATACTCCTTGTGTCGTTGTCTCACATAGTGATCTGTTAGAGCTTACTGAAGCTGAAATCCTGGAGGGCCTCGGTGGTCAGGGCGTCAGCAACATTAAAATTATAAAGCTCAGGCTTGATAGCAAAGAAATCGAGACCGACCACATGATACATTCGGTTCAAGTGTTCTGCCCGTGTCTATGGAGGCCACGTACATCAAGCTGCGTGTTAGGCCATACGTGCCAAATCCCCCAGATGTGTCAAATCTGAGCGTTTCGGCCCCATTTCACAGATCTGTCGAGGCCGCCAAAGTTGTGCTAAATGCAGTGCCCACGAACACAGCTCTGAATCTTGCAATAACTCTCTCCATTGCGTAAACTCTGATGGGGAGCACGCCGCATACTCGCTGTCATAATCCGCCATCGAAGAAAGGAAAGGAAATAGTAACAACACAATTAAAGTAAAGGAAAACATAAGTTTCAAGGAGGCATGCAGGCGAGTATCTTACCTGCCAAATTGCCAAATAACAAAACAGCTTTGCCGATGTAACGCGTCAAGGGGCGGCGACACAATGGCTTCCTGCCGCTGTCCGGCCTACACGCACTGAGGCGACGATTGCATCTAGCTGGGCCCCGCCAGCCCAGCAGACCACAGCTAGCCCACCTTACATCGAGCTCCGCGCAGGTGGCCTCAGATGTCTCGGCCAAAGTGTCGAGGCCTTCACATCAAGCACAGCACTCGGAAGAGCACGTGCACAGCGCTTCGTAACACACGATGGGCACAACAACCAGCCAGACGAAGCCGCCATCGCCTAAAGAGCGGCGAGACTCTCGCGATCATGTCAAGAAAGACAAAACTTGCGTCACGGCGCTCGGAAAGTGCCCGTGAACTGACCTTCGCCTCTAAAACACACAGCACAAAACACATTATCATAATGGGGACATACATATTACAATGGAAGGTTAGAAGACTTCTTCATAACCTTTACGATATTAGAGAACTCCTACACAAACAAGATGCAAAGTTGCTGTGTGTTCAAAAGACGCATCTGAAACCTACAAACATTAACTTTCTTCGCAACTACACCATCTTCAGAAAAGACACCGATGAGGCTACTGACTCCGGAGATGTAGCAATAGTTTCCGACAAGTCTGTAGCTTGTCAACACGTCACCCTTCAGACGCTCATTGGGACAGTTGAGACAACCTTTTTCAATAAGCTGGTCTGCGTGTTTTGTATAAATACCCCCCAACTACCGTCTCAGAAAAAGGGATTTCTATAACCTCATTGATCATCTTTAGGCCTCCTACATACTCGTGGGTGATTTTATTGCCCACAACACGGTTTGCGGAGACTGGCGATATGACGCGACCTGTCAATTCATTTAAAACTTTCGCCTGAACTCTTATGCCTGCCTGCTTAATAAGATGAAGCCGATCTATTAGGGCGTCCAACACAACAAATATTCGTCGATAAATCTAGCTGTCGGTTCGTCTTTTCTGTCGTACCTAGAAGGGAACGTCATCAATAAACTTCATGGAAGTGATCATTTTGCTGTAGCTTTTAAATCAGTTAACTTTGCACGAAAACCCTTCCCAGATTGGTCGATGGAAATTAACGTCGGTGGACTGTACGCATTTTAAAGAATTAACTTATCTACCAAGATATTTTGTAACCTGTTTTAATATAGATTACGCTTTTGTACATTTCACCTATTTTATTATTGATGCAGGCGAAAAGTTTGTCTAGCAAACGAATGGTGATTCACTTACAAGACCTGTTCCCAGGTAGAACGAAGACTGTAGAGAGGCGCAAAAGAGGCAGAATAAAGTTTGGCGCGTATTGCGCAGATCGCTAAATGCAGAAATCTAATTCAACTTAAAAAAAAATAAACCTCAGGGAAGGCGCACACGGCGGCAGGCAAAGAGAGAAAGCTCGGTGAGGTTTCTCTCAGGTGCTAATTCATACACGAAGCACGCGAAAGTGTGGAATGACTTAAGAAAGCTACAAGGGCAACAAATAAATCCATTGCCTCTAATGAACGACCAAGGGAATATCTTGCAAGACCAGGCAGACTCTTCGAGAGAACTTTGAGCCTTTGACAAGGTCAATCCATTATTCTCCATCTTTCCTGAAATATAGACAAATTGAAGAACGTAAGCCAGTTGTGCGTAAATGCAGACAGAACGAATCGTATAACCGGCCTATCAGTATTGCCATGTTGAGAGCTGCCTTCATCGCATGCAAGAGCTCTGCCCTGGGACCTCAGAGAATCATGTATGACGTGATCAAAAACTTACACACAACTCGTACACACTACTCGCACTTTTCAACACTGTTTCGGCTGCCGGATACCTTCCATCCACATGGAAACAAGCGATTGTGGTCCCTGTTTTCAAGCATCGTAACGACCCTTCCTTGGCGGCAAGTTATTCCTGATAGCGCTGAGAAGTTGCCTGCGTAATCTTTTTGAAAAAAGGATTGATCGTAGGCTCATACATTTCCTTGAACTGATCACTATGCGTGATTCCTATCAGCGTGGCTTCAGAGACTTCCGCAGCGGGTAAAAGGCAAAAAACGAACAGATATTTGTCCAGTGAAGCACAATAAGAACAAATGTTTTACTGACTGTCGTATGGGTGTGGTTTATAATATTCCCCTTAGCTGTGGCCAGTTCTACGTAGGGCAAACGGGACGGTGTATCAATCAGAGGCTAATGGAACATAGAAGGTCGTTAACCGGTGGATCGCCTTCTAATCTTTCGCTTCATTGCCGAGATTGTAACTGCACGCCAGAGTTAGATGAATGCGCGATAATGTACAGGCATAAGAATGAAGATACGCGTCTTATGGTAGGGGCATGGCATATCTATAATGGTGGAAGTGCGTGCGTGAGTCAGCCTTCGATTACTTTAAATAAGGAAGATATTAAGTACCTTAACAGTTATCTCTCACGTAGGCCGGCACGTTTACCCGATTGACACGTGGTGTTACCATTCCTGAGCATGCGCAGATGAGTTTTGTGCCTTCTTTCTTTTTTCGCCTCAGTGCCCCCTTCAGTTGATAGTCGGCGTTCGTGTTGTCCACTTCTCTACTCTTGTGTCCTGTCTGCACGCCTCACCTCTATTTTGCATAATCATTAGTCATCGCCTTAATCTTATTACACGTACATTTTACGCACTTTACAGCGACTATTTTTAGGCTCCTTTACAGCCACGCCCCATCAACTTCATAGGACTAATCAGTCCTCTGCGAAGTTAATAACACCGGCATGGCGCTCTTTGATCATACGTGTCCCTTTCACCACTAAACAACCCACATTCATTCCTTACGGGAGTATGATCCATTGCTCTGCCCTGTACTGCCGCCACGATAGACTATTGTGTTCCATTGGGCCCGTGTCGCAGAGTACCTAGTGTCCGTGCCAACGTGGTCCGATAAAGCTATCGTGTTCCACTCTTAAAGGCTGAGCTTAAGCGTCCGCCAAGTTTTTTCTTTATTAATAAATAAATAATCCCGATTTTCTCGGTTCGCGTAATACAAAATAAGAAAAAAAAACAAATACAAGCTGTTATAACATTTATATACAAAGGCTTGTACAGTTATAGCTAAGGTTTACAATGTCGTGATAAATTTGTAGCAAATGAAGATAGTAAAGTGGTAAGTACAAATGCACTTAGGCTACAACCATACAGCAAAGCAAAAAATGCTTCGATAACACAATGCTAGCTAAAGCTGCTGGAAATATTTGGTTATCGTAAATGGATATAACCTCACCAGGAAAATTCTTCCATTCCGTGGATCACCGAAGGAAAAGCGAGTGCAAAGAATTTTTAGTGTGGCACGATTCGAGACAAATCTTCTATCTGTGGTCGATTCAAGTCGATACGTATCGTGTTGAAAAATGATATAATTGCGCAGTGTTGAATGATGGTATAATTTATGAAAAAGAACTAAACAAGCGATTTTACGACCAGAAAAAAGTAGAGTATGCGCAAGTTTGATTTCCACGGAAGACACACTTGTAGTTCTGTTGTAATTGCGCAAGTTGAAAGGAGATGATATATTTTGCACGAGTTCTAATGAATTAATTAGTTTGTCAATGGCAGAATCCCAAACAGCGCATGCATATTCTAGTTACTGACGCATAAGGGTAGTAGAGTTTAGGCGGTGGTTCAAAAGTTACGGCGTAGGTACCCGCATGCGGCTAGCATTGCTGATTACGTAGTCAGTATGAACAGTTGAAGATAAGATAGCAGAGATACGCACACGTAGATATTTATAAGAATGAACTAAGTCCAAGAGGACATTATTTAGGTAATATTCTTATGCGTGTCACCGCGGTAGACTCTCAGAGAGGAAACCTTTTTGCTAGATTTGACCGAAAGACACAAATTAACATTGTCAACTCATCTTGACGAACCTACCCAAGACGGTAACAGTGTCTCGATAGATACCTCACCCTGCGTGACCTTTACGAACCAACAACACAAGCAAAAGTGGACGAAGCTAGGGGACAATCTTGGAAGCTAGGGGACAATCTTGGAAGTAACCATCACATCCTCAGCCTTTCAGTGAGTCCATCCGGTATAAGACGCAAGATTTCGCAGGCCACTCTGGCAATTTAGACAAAATATCGCGACCACCAGGGCAGCACAGTTCAGATAACGGACGACGGGAACTGGACGAAGCAACTTCTCAACACGCTTGCAGGGATGATGAAGGTTCTGGATAGAATGCGAGACGCTCCGGCATTGTACGCGAACCTGCAACATTTATGGGAGGCCAGCCGTAGCCTCAGCAAGACATGGAAAAAAGCAGATGTTAAACAGGAAGCTTAAACTCCGCATCGCTCTGTTAGCTCAGGAATGAAACACGTATGCGCACGAATTATGCGACGTTCACTGGCGCCAGATGTGCCATTCAATCAGGGGGAACTGCATTAGGAAAAAGAATGGCAGATTCTCCGCAGCATCATGGATACCGGGTGAACCAAGACGGCGGCAATCGTGACACTGAAGCTACTGCAGAATGAATGCAAGGGCAACAGCGAGGAACTCCCCCCCCCCCCTACTCATGGATCACTTAAAGTAGATGTATGCAGGTATTAATTCCAAAGAGGCACAGCAGTGCGGTATCCCATACAAAGTCGGAACAACCGAATCTGGATGCACTGATAACTACGGCGGAGGTCTATGCTGCGGCACAGTGCTTCAAAAAAAAAACACGTAGCTACGGTACGACCAGATTAGTAAAGCCATGATTCGAAACATGAGCAACGAAACCATAGAGCAGTTATCTGAATATTTTAATGAGAATATGTGGGAGGATCAGGGAGAAGGGAGATCAGGGAGATCCTTATTTCGAAACCAGGGAAGCCCGAGATATTCGATATCTACGGCCAATATCGCTAACGCCATTAGCCTGGAAACTCTTTGAAGAGGTGATACAGACCCGGTTGTCCCGATACATAGTGAGCAACAATATTTTTCCCAAAAAATATGTTCGGCTTCCGCCCACACGTGTCGAGACATGATGTATTTCTGATACTTTATCTGGATTTTGTACATCCGATAAAGGGTTCGGAAGACACCATTTTGCTCGCTCTCGACGTGAAAAGGGAAATACTGGAAGGAGTAGAAGTGGCAGGTTGCGCCACGCGCATATACCAATATGTACGCAGCTTTCTAAAAAAACCGCGTGGCAGCTATTGGTTTGGGCTCAACTAAGTGGAAACCCATTATAGTTCCCGTTCCAGGAACCCCACAAGTGTCCATTCTTCCCCCCTCATATTTAATGTGGGAAAGCATAAACTCGCACCAGAACTGGAGGCGAAGCAAGCGATAATATGGCGTTTGAGCTGGCGATAATACGGCCTTGGAAAATCTAGAGTTTTACGACCATAACCAGGAGCTTCCCTAGTGGGCAGTCCAACAGTTCAATACCTTAACCGAAGGGGCAAGAATGACATGTGCCCAAGAGAAGTCCCAATTTATTCGAATAAGAGCAAACTACGCCAAACTAGAAAATTCCCCAAGGTTGCAACTGTTCTCAGACTGGGAGCGTGTAAAGGCCGCCCCACATTCAGCGTTTTCCCGGCGTTTTCTGGCGTTTTGTCACCCGGCGTCGCTCGGCGTCGACGCTGAGGCTGGCGCCAAGCCAAAACGTCGTGCTCAAGGGACACCAGATCTCGCCGCCGCCGTCGGAAGCGGCTCGACAGCGCCGACCAGTCAGCGCGTGGGAGGGCGTGGCCGCGCTGCTGGCAACTCTTGCAAGAAACTTCCGCAGATTCGCAGTTCGCGCCGCCATTGCTGTTTGTTTGGTTGCTTCAATCATGCTACCGGCGAACATCGATAACGAGCTTCTTATAGCCATTGTAGAAGCAAGGCCGATATTGTGGCAGACCAAACACAAGGAACACAAGAATCGTGTTAAAAAAATGTTTTGTGGATTGAAGTCGCCGCCATCGTCCTGCCGGGTGTACCAAATGAGAAGCAGGAGCTTCTTTTTTAGCAGCAAAAGCTGCTGCCTTCTTTCCATGATGTGGCGTATGGCGTCTAGCAATAAAAAGCACCTACTTCTCCCTCTATCATAGAATGAAGAACCCTCGATGCTCAGCTTCGCACGCCGACGCGCCAACCGCTCGTGATGTTCACGCCGATATTGCTGCCAGTTTTCTGAAGCTTAGCCTTGTGTAATTTTTCTACACAGCCCTGAATATTTTATTTAGCGTAAAACTATGCAAAAGGCATAAGTATTGCATTGAAGAATACTTATGACAGCTCTTTTCATTGATATTACACAATTATCTTAGGAGGTATCTGGTAAAATAAATCTGGTCACATTGTGCGACGCTGCGCTGGCGCTGGTCCGCGTGCCGCTCGTGTGGCTGGACGCCCCCTCTGGCGCCGTTCATGCGACCACGCCGGGAGACGCAACGCCAAAACACGCCGGTAGAAACGCTGAATGTGGGGCGGCCTTAAGAGAGGTGGATAAACTGCGCTTCATTTGGATGATGGATTCAACAGACGGCCGAAGTAACGTGCAGGCTGCGCCTCCTCAAAGGTATCACCCAAAACGCAGCTAAGATTATCCATCAGGTTACGCGAACTCGCGAGGGCTTCTCGGCTAGTGAACGCCATTGTCACCCGTAGGATTATATACGGTCTCCCCTTCAAAAGCATTACCAAGCAGGAGCTCAAACGGCTTCAATCCATCATTTGCGGGCCTTTAAAGCCACTCTAGGGCTCCTGAAAATAACAATAAAGAACGTTACGAGAAATTTGGAATCCACAATACCTTGGAAGAGTATTACGCGACCACCCTCATCGCGCAACGGTACGGCTGTGCGCAACAACGCAGGGTTGGGTCGTCCTGACCGATCTTACCGTAGTTACCGAATTAACCGTAGTTAATTGCAGAAGAATCAAAGCAGATTACCGTTGAAGTCACGCAGCACATATTGTTGTCCCTAATTCTGAAAAAATATGAGTCCGAGATACCATGCGGGGCGCTGAGACTCCCGAGCGAGAACCTTGCACTGGAGAGTAGAGGCCAGCCGGACGTGTATTACAGGGACGCGAGTCAGACGGGCAGGGATAAGTGTACTGTGGTAGCCACGAATGAAAATCGCGTCATAGCGGTATCCGTCAGTGGAAAATCTGTCAGCACGGTAGAAGCCGTAGGGATTGCACTTGTAATTGGGGACGCAGAGAATACGGACATATCTGCGGCCCCATTCACGTGCTAGCAAACCGCCTGTCGCCTATATCTCTCGGACACGGCGCTGCGCTTAGTAGTCAAAATTCTAGCGAATAATATTGCCCGATTCCGCAACCTCACAAGGGGCCACGCACAGGAGGCCATCGAGGGCAACACAAAGGCGGACCGCCTAGCTCGCGTGCTAAGCATCCGAGCTGCCGACCATCGGAATGATGAGCCCCTCTACACCGCGCGACATCATCGAGCACAAATAAGGGAATCGAGGTAATATGGAGGCCCGCACCAGAGGTTAAACAGTCAACAGGCGAGGAGTTGGCGCCTACTTCAAACACTCACGTACCTAAACCCAAATACACGTAGCCGTATTCACCACTACCGCTACAATTACGAATGCCCGTAGTGCGGGCACACTCCAACGTTACCGCACATCCCGTGGATGTGCTCAAACGTACCGACGCATAGAAATTCTTGAAAACTGAAAAAAAAGGATTTTAACAAGCAGTGGCACGCGCGGCTGGCAGGGGACGATGAGGATGGCCAATTGGCTCTCCTCGATCAAGCACAGCGAACCGCTGGCACCAGCGCAGGCACTAACTAGGCGCTCCCACCACGGGACCTCAAATTTTCTTTGATTCTATAAAGTTGTCTATCATCCTCTTTAGGATTTTGTGCGCGATTGAAGACAACGCACGTCCGCCTCCCGCCCCCCCCCCCCCCCACGTTTTCCTTCCTAGCGTGTGCAACATCGAGCTACCAGCCTCGGTTCATCCTCGCACGTTTTCACTCGCCCTCAAAGCATACGGAAATTGAGGGGGCGAGCCACATGGGGGTGAGCGTACGCCAGCCACGAGGTTGTAGCACTCGGAAATTATAAGAGACATCATGGCGACGCCGACGATGGTGACGACGACGGACATGCGTGCGTAATGTCTATATAATTGCTATAGTAAAAATGAAGCTGTGACCAATGTATGCTTAGGCTAAATTTAGTCAGCGTTGCACGAGAATATTTGACATACTTTCGTCCGCCAAATAATTTCACAGGAACGGTGGAGCATGTTTTATGCCACGTCAAAAAAATTTATAAAAGATGAGGTTTTGGCTAACGTGTTCAATAAGGCGCAAAAGGTCATTTGTGTTCCTTTTTCTGCAGATGAACCAGAATCGTGCGCGAAGGTTTGGTGCCCTGCAGTAAAGTACACAAAGTACAACCGTTGGCTTTGTGCGGCTCCTCCTGATCCTGAATTGATGGAACAAAAGAGGGAAGATTGGAACTGCCCAACGAAGAAAGTGACTCATCCAGAGAAGGTAAAGCCATTTAGTGCAATTTTGTTTGTTATCCAGTGATAGCTGTACCCTTACAATTTAGATAAAAGAAGAGCAAGACGCAATTTAATTTGTTCCGAAGCATGACCTTAGCGGCAGATGAGACAACGCCTTATATGAATAATAGCGATATGTACGAGGTACCGCAGTTGATTGCGGAATAGCTTGAAAAGGAAAGATAACTTATTGGCTATCTGTCCGTGGTTTGCCGTGACTTGGTCGCCGATTACAGAGACTGTTTCCGAAAGTACTAGCGGGAACTTCGACCCTGCTACGGAAGCAGCAAGTTTGGTGCTTCAGCTCACATGGGAATGACGGGAAATACATGGATTTGCCAAAAATTCGTTCTGATGACCTGAAAAAAAATTGTTGGTTTGCGGATTGTTCCGCAAAGCATTCTATTGCTTTGTAAATGCACGAAACGTCAATGATAAGCCATGGTGGCAGATAATTGTCTTGCTGTGCCTGGGGCATACATATCAAGCGTAATCAAAATACCCGAAGAAATACGAGCTATGAGGAGCGCCTGAGGGAATAGCAACGAGAATGTAAAGGGTGCCCGTGCGAAACGACCGCAGAAGTTGAAAGCCGCCTCGATGCTTAACAAAAGCGACAATCGCGAGCCCGGGCAACCATGCCACTCTGTGAACATGGAATGACAGCAAAATTGACGACAGTCAAAGCCCTCGAAGAAAAGCAAAATGCTTTCGCTGCCATGCTATCTACACAGAATTGAATGGTCGCCCGGGCTCGCGATTGTCCTGGAGCATCGCGGGAACACACTTCGTCGGTGATCGTTTCGTGCCGTCGCCGTTTACGCTCTCGTTGCTGTTCCTCCGGCGCTTCTTGTACACATGTTGTTCTTCAGGTGCACGAACTATAAGTGTCCGCCCCATCAATAACGCAGCTGTTTTTAACGCTGATACCTCTCCTGCGTATATACTGCGGTAGCCTTGACGTCACGCTATCTTTCATGAAGAGCGTTCTAATCTGTTCCGCACTTTGACATTTGTGCCGCCACACTGCACCCGTACATCATTACACGAAAATCAAACAATGTAACCTATTGTGTATCGGTTTGTTAGAAATCGCGAAGTCCATTTCTGTTCTGAGACACGGAACAAACCACAGAATGTTAATCATATACAACTTTCGCTGTAAAATCACCGTTCAAGCACACCATGCCAATGGCTAACCAGCGAAGCTACATTGTGCGGCTGGAGTGTTTACGACTGTGTTAATCGTGAAGGTTTATTAAACGACAGCTTGGGAGGCTGCCGGATCACTCGGTACGCTATTGCTGCTTGGGCTCGGCTGCACGAACCTTTTTTGGTGCTCGCGGTGCAGCATCGGCACGACATAGGCGAGCTCGTTCCCGGTTGTGCTCGCGGCGTCACTAATCGAAAGCCGCCTGCCCCTCAGGAGTAGGTGTGACGCATAGCCTTACCCGTTTCGGAGCCGGAGAAATACTGGTGCGCGCGTGCTCGGCTCCGACGCAGAGCAACGATGGCACTACTGGCGCAGTCCATCACGCGCCTATCTTTCTTTATTTCGCCAATGCGCATGGGGCTGCATAAGAGGAGTTTCCGGCGTCCAGGCGACAGCCGGACGGACGAACGAATTGGCTATCGATATACAGCTTCGCTGCAAAACGTGAAGAAATATGTTTGAAGCACAAACACGTGAAATAGACAAACTAGTGTACTCACCAACATTCCCATTTAAGTGAACGATCCACACGCCGGCGTTCCTCTAGAAGATTTTGTAAAAAAAAAAGCTATGTCGTCGATTGTCTTGCCGAGAGAAGGTTGTCAATAAAGTTATGATGATCCAAGGTGCGGTGTGAAGTGCTTAAATCAATGTCATAAAAAGTGGCACTCAAAACGCAGAAGGGATGGAAGGAGGTGAGAGATGCACTATAAAGACAAGAGGTTTCATAATGTTCTAAACGTGAGTCTGTCGGTGGTGTAGCAAGTTGTCATATATACGACACTCTTCCCAGAGTGCGGTGCTCAGCGAATGTAATTTGATATTCGAAGCGTGTGTCCCCCGGCGCTTTTTGTACCTCCGCTTAAAGCTCGGGACACGAATCTTCTTAATTGGGGTGTATAATGAAAACGAAAGCCTCTGTGACGCAAGAGAGCAGAGTGACCGCATTTGGTCCTCCAGCGAACACTCAGCTATCTTCGGGGGCGCAAACCATACTCGCCGCCTTGCAGTCCGACTGTCGCGTTTCATTCACTCAGCGGTATACATGCATTCGATCAGGGGTAGCATGAATGAACTCTGCCGCTTCTGGAGAGATTACTAGCCATAAGGCAATTGAGCTCTATACGGCGCAGAAGGGTAACTGCAGTGCTTCTGCGGGTGCGAAGCGTTGGTGGTGAACCCTCGTAGACGCATTTCACTGTATGGGAATCGGCGGTAGACATGGCCGGCTTCCCCGCATTGATATCAGAGTGGGCGGTGGTCGGGGGCGCGCCGTATGTCCGTCTTCCTCAGGTAGCTGCGTTGAGCGACAGGCCGGCGTGCTGGTGGCGGTGGCAATGGACGACGGAATTGCGGCGTTACTGGGTTCTGACGCGGTCGCGGAAGGAGACCTTCACGGCAAGCGACGGCGGCGTAGATCATCGCTTTCGGCAGGGGTTGTGTAAATGGCGAAAATTCTGATACTTCTAGTGACCGCTGAACCTCTTCTTTAATGATTTGATCGATCGAGCCCACCTGTAGCTGCGACCTGGGGCACAACTTCAGCAGCTCTTCCTGTACGACCGCTCTGATTGTCTCGCGCCGGTCGTCGACGCCTAGAGCTTGAGCTTCGGCGCAATTCGTTGACAACGCATGGCTGTTTTATTACCTGGTGAGCATTTCAAGCGTCTTCTCGATCGTTGCTGCCTCCGAGATAATTTAACTGACAGTCTTGAGTGGGTTGCGTATAAATGCAGCGAATAGTCGTTCATTCACACCGCGTGTCAAGAACTGAACTTCTTTTCTACACACATGTCGGGGTCAGCGTGGCGGAAGAGGCGAGTCATTTCCTCCGCAAATATGGCGATGCTCTAGTTCGGCAGCTGCATGCGGGTTTCCAGTATAGCTTGGGCTCGTTCTTTGAGCAGGACGCTCGTGAAGGTCTGCAGGAAGCGATTGCGGAACAGGTCCGATGTATAATCAAGGTCCATTCCCGGTTCTCAAACCACGACCTGGTGGCGCCTTCTGAGGCGAAGTACACATGCCGCAGCTTGTCGTCGGAGGTATAGTTGTTGAAGAAAGTAGCGACCCTTTCACATGTTTCCAGCCAGTTTTACGGGTCGTCAAAGAATGATCCGGTGGCTCCCTGGGCTGTTCCAGAATAATGGGGGATGCTGCGGCTGCCATTAGAGTTTTTTTGGCCAGGCCACTATCTTCTTAGTCGTCTGAGGTAGAAGTCGGTACTCCGGAGGCAGCTGTTGTAGCCGGCGGCTTCCTCAATAATCCGGGACGACGTTGATGTTGTCTTTGCGGTTCGTGCTTGGATCACGGCTTGTCGTGGGCATCCAGTACATCAACGACAAGCACCTTCAGCATATATCACGTGGTAGTTACGATCAAGAACACAGTAGCAAAAGAGCGAATTACGAAATTAACTATTGGGCGTGCCTGGGCCCACGAGAGCAAGTTACACTCAAAGCACAACGATAGCGGCGAACACAGTTGTCAAGCGCGTCGGCTTTTATACATGAGTCATCTAAATTTCCAGAGTAATCGCAGGTGCCCGCATATCGCGCAGAAAGTACTGCACAATTCGCGTCGCTTGCGCAATCAGATTAGGCAACCTTCGGTAACAGCAGACAGCGAATAGCACTATTGATAGCATTGGAGAAACTTCAGGTAGATGCAAGCGCATCCTGCGCCGAGCGATATCGTTCAACATTTGTTGGCCGGTGAGAAGGGGTCACCGGTGAAAGATAAACGAGTGCATGTGACAATGAGTGAGATGACTACGCCCCACGAACAAGGTCGCCTAACGTCGCCTGTACAAACAAAGCTGCTTCTAGACCGGCGCAGACTTTCCACCTCTCCGCCATCCTTATTCAAAGAAACGTACAGAGGCGACCACTCCATTCTGGGCCTATTGGTTGTCTGCTTTCGGTTTTTATTTTGTATTTAGACTGCACTACTCAGCTCACATGGCATTTGCCTCTACACACCTTAACGCTGTTAATGCTCTCTCAACGCTTCAGTGCGCTTTTTGCGCTCCGAATTGACTGCATATAAACTTTCCATTTCCTCGTTGACCGCTAAAGCCGTGGTCAACGGCAAGCCCGCATTTTGCCACGCATGCATTTGCTTGAAAGTACGCTGATATACGGTGGTGTGGGCTGAAGTGAAAACATGCCTCTTATACGGAGGACATCATGAAGGACTTGACAAAGAGTGTACTCGTACATGTCCGGTGACCCAAGTAGGCATGAAAGAGGTTCATCTAAGGACAGCACAGACCGACTGGCACATACCCAGTTCTCCAAGTCCGGGTCCCAGAGTTTCATTGAAGAGCGGTAAATACCCAATCCCGCATCTGCAGTGAACCATGTCTGGGCGAAAGAGGTTTGATGAAGAATAGCATATATGTACACATTGTCAGCTACTCAGGTACTCAAGTTAGTGCAAAGGTTGGTTTCAAACTCACTTTTCTCAGAGCAACAGACCGGTGCTCTAACAATTCGACGATGCAGTACACAGTGTCCCAGCTTGACAGGAAAACGGTAAGATAGATAGATAGATAGATAGATAGATAGATAGATAGATAGATTGATAGATAGATAGATAGATAGATAGATAGATAGATAGATAGATAGATAGATAGATAGATAGATAGATAGATAGATAGATAGATAGATAGATAGATAGATAGATAGATAGATAGATAGATAGATAGCCAACGGAATGGATGTGAGGTAGCCTGAGAATGCTAACGCCTTAAATATGTTAAACTTTGTCGCGCATGCAGACGGTTCTTCGCGCGGAGGAGTGGAGCCACCTGTCCACTCCTCCTCAACCCTACAAGCGGTGTTTCCGCACGGGTTCATGTCGTTAGTACGAACCACTCACACGCGGTTTCGGCGCCTCGCTAGGGCTTCGTTAAGCACGTGCGGCGATTTTGCCTTCCGCGTGCGCTCAACGTACGCGGACGATGTTTTCCGACCGAGCTCTCCTCCCTCTCTAGCGTTAGGGCAACGTTCTAGTAACGCCGTTCTTAGGCTGCCTCATCGCGCGCGCCCTCCATTTCGCCATACGCGGCGTTGAGCGCGCGCATCCAGTCACCCTACAGATCGCTGGGATTTCTAGATAACTGCACCACTGTTAAGCATGGAGACATCATTTAACCTTCTTTCACCTAGTTTGCGCTTGGCGAACCTCGCGTCATCGCCGTACTGGATCTACGTGGCGCGGTCGTGTATCGCTGTTACTGCTTGACGGAAGCCTTTCTTCAGCATGTTTACTGCACCTTTCTGTAGATGCGTGCACGCATTATTAGTCCGTGATTGTGTGCGAATGTTTGCATGCGCGTTGTATGCGTGTGTGTATCTCCTTGTCCTTGTCTGTCCGTGCGTCTGCGCTTGCGCGTGCGTGCCTGTACGATTGACTGCGTGCGCATGCGTGTCTGTTCGTCTCTGTGCGTGCGGGCTTTTGTGTTCATGCATGTGCATTTGTGTGTGTGTGCGTATGTATTTCATACGGTTTTTTGTGGCCTAAACATTCACATGAAGCAAACTTCTTCAAATTTGGTGCAGGGGCTGTCGCGCAACAGAGTTCACTGTTTATGTGTACTTAGACAGGAGCTCTTCAATAAACCTATTTCTTGAAAGCGTAATTTCTTGTTTGAAACTTTTTTCCGAATATATTAATAAATTGAACATTTCCTTAAATACCAAATTCCGACTTCTGACTCTTTTCTCGCAAATGCGTAGGATTTCTTCTAAATCATGACGGCTTTCTTACACGCTACAAGGCCACGTGGGGCAGGTGAGAACGAATATGGCGCCAGCGGAGAGCCTGTCCGCAACATGGAGCCTGGCTTGGCGTCGAGATGTCCTACCAATCGCTAAGCCCCCTGAATAAAACTAAAGGTAGCGAAATCTATCTTGCAGCCGCAGCTGCTGCGACATGACTATTATATATGGCCGTCGAGTTGCTGCGGCGACACATTCGCAAAAGGTTTGACATGTTCTGTCTAAGTTTCGAGGCTACCAGCGTCTTGAAGAAGTCTGTTTTTGTTTGTTTTATGTATTGAAGGGTACTGAAGGTGCAAAAGTGTACCAACAGAGCTTTTTTTCTTCTTATTCACGGGATACAGTACCCAGACTTGGGTAAGCATATGCAGGAGTGTTATTCTCGGTGCTCGTACAAATTTCAGTCACCTTTCTCTCAAACGCTCTCATTGCAGCACAATCCTGCTCATTGCTCTCTTCTGGACCCTTTATTTCGTCATGTAGCGGATTCCCGTGCGCGGATGCTATTGGCCAATAGCTGAATTAAATCAACAAGCGTGTTTGGATCATTTCTTTTGTTCCTGCTGTTGCTGTCTATATTTATTGATGAAGTTAGATAAACAGTCAAAAGCAAGCGAAAATGTGCTTTCAAATTACGATAATAATTGGGTACTTCCTGAAGAAGTCGGCTATCATCTGCTCAGGCTAGGCCGCGACAAGCCGCGGAGCAAATAAACTTTGGCCACGCTTGGCATAGCCGAAGAACTAGTTTTGACTAGTTTTGAATGCCCAACTAACCTCGATCCACGCGAAACATTAAGTCGGACCACACTCACGTTTGTCAGCGCGCGCGCACTCGTAGCCGCTCTGAGTGAACGCCTTGGCATAGTAATGGATAGCGCTTCAAAAATGCTCTAGTTTGATATGGCTACTATCTGTGGATCAAGCTGGGGAAAGATAAAGCCGATCCGCACCACGTACCTTGGGCAGACTACTGCATATTTGGGCGAGCACGCACTCAAGTCTTGTGCGCAAAGCAAATGCTGCGCGTAAGCACTACGGTTGCATGTAGCTGCGGTCTGCTACGTAGTCTAGATACGGCGACAGCCTCGACGTGCGGCTACAAGTCCACTGGCAAAGCTCCTTCCAGCAGCTGAGGACAACTGCATTTTGCTTAAGTTTGTCGTCTTGTAAGCGCCAAAATCGGAAGTTACGACGTCGTTAACATAACAAGCAAACTTGAACTGCACGTCATGGTGAAACTTAGAAGGCGGAGCGCTGTGGGCACGCCCTGCTCTACCGCAACCTTTGTAGATCAAAGCATAGAAGAAGTAGAAGTACCGCGGACGCCCTATTTGTTTGCAAATAATTCCGCTTCTGCTGAACGCAATGATGTAAGTTTTGAGGCTGAGGATTTCTGAGAAGCTGATGTTCACTTCCAATACCTTCCTCCACTTCGATGAAAAGTGGTTCAGGGCTCCTTCAAACCAACCAATAACCTACATTTGCACTATTACAACAATTATATTTCTGAACTTCACACATTATGCACTTTTGTGTGGATTCAAGGCGCTACACTTTTAGCGTGATGGACATATTTTGCATTGGTACTCGCCATAGAATGCTTACACATTAAAATATTGACTAAGGGTCGAAGAAAAGAACTAGGAAGCTTACCAGCAAGCAACATGTATATAAAGAATGTCAAACGCAAAGTCAGCGAGGCTGAAACAATCTCCTGAGTGGCAGCAATGTAAAAAACCTGCTAGAAGTAACTACCTAAGAAGTAAAAACGAAATGAAGAATGAAACAATTGATCATAACTGAAGGTAAAACTCTTTACTTTTTGAAGCAAAATCTGTATGCCTTAGAATGCGCAGTTATAAAGCAAGATACACCAAGGAAGAACCATGTGCTTGCTTCGGTAAAGCTCGGGAAATACGACAGCGTATTTTATTAGAATGTGAAGATATCTACGCAGCTGTCGGCTTAGGCTTCGATGACATCCATGAAGTCCTTAGGTTCTGCGAGAGCAAAGGTAAAGTAAACGTGTCCGCAAAGAGAATAGTAAGAGGGGATTGGAGGTTTGGTGGCACAAAAGTACGAAGACCACAAACAACAGAAGCGTACAAGTTCGCCGTAGTGATCTAGAAAGTTTGGTGCTCGGAATTCTTCGAGTGTTCAAAAAAAGACAGGTAGAACATAGACAAAACACGAGCCCGGTGGCGCAACACGCCACACCGTTTCAAAGCATCCACCCATCCATCCATCCATCGCCTGTTGTGCCGCCGGTAGAAGCGGATTGACAAGACTGACGAGTGACGACGACTATACGTCACTTGAATGATGTCTTGCCCTACTGGTAGTCCGAAAGGTTTTACGATGGTCGTGTGTACGAGTGCTTTTGAGTTATGTGCAGGCATTTGGTTAACCATATAGATCGAAGAGGGGCGCAAAAAAAGCGTTACATTTCAGTGTGCGTTTGTTCTGTGATATCGGTGCCATGCATAGTAACTGAGTGCGCAGCGTTATTAAAGCGAAAAATATATTTTGGCTCTTTCACCAGATTTGGTAGATTGCGGTCGTCGATGGTCGGACTTGCGATACAAAGGAGACAAGGGAAAAGCCATGTGTTCTCGTGCAATAGAGTTGCCCGAAGAGAGAGAGAGGGAGGGGGGACTGTCACGTGTGAGCTCTCGTGCAACCGAGTAGTGTTCAGTTGTGTGGAGGGTTGACATGGAGGGGGGGTGAGAGATTGGCGCATGTAAGCTTTGTCGAGTACTCGCCAAGCCAACCGTAGGTTCGCTTGCTGGCAGCTTCTTGTTCGTTCGTTTCATGGCTTCTTCTTTCGGCTATTCCGTCGGATTGGCATTATCTTTCGTTTCTGAACTGCGTTTTCCTTTGACCCATTTCATTTCCCCACAAAGCAACGTTTACGCTTGCTAAACGGTAAAATGACCCAAACCAGCGAATTTTTCTGGTCGTTTCACTGCAGAAAAAATTTACTCTTGGAGGACAGTAATGTTGAGATCCCAGTGCAGCTTCGAGATTCTGGTTGTGTAGATGTGCGTCTGTGTGCGTGGGTACGCAAACTTAAAAACAGATGACCTCGCCCACATTTTTCTTTCACCCAAGAGGGTTATGACAATATTGAACGGCCTTTTCCTCGACATCGCTGTAATAGAGAAGCAAATTACTCCCCTTAGGCGGTCTCAGATTCCTCGCTTTCGAGGCAGGAAGTGTTGGCTGCAAAAGCTCATTTGTACTTACAGTGCCGCTAGGAAAGAGTCCTAAACATTAATCGCATTTTTGCTGGAGTAGATGCTGCGCTTACGCTAGCACTACTCCTTCATTTTTTTAGAACGTAGAAAGGAACGCAGTCAGCGGCAAAGTAGCAAGCTTAGCAAAGTTTAACTAATTTAGTGTTGCGTTCGAGCTCTTTCCGTCTTGCCTGGTCACCGAAGATTTGCCTATGCAGTTTCCCACACTGCTTGGGATGTCGATGTTTTCTCCTTGACGCCAGGTGTCCGTTTCTGCATTTCGGCCCTCGATGGAATACAGCCGCGGCGTTACAGGCGACGCCGCAAACTAAATCTTAGCGAGACGACGGCATTGCCACTGAGATACCAAGACGGGCCACGCCTGTGAAAAAAAGGCACGTGCTTATGAGATCAAGACACCAATAACACATGAACTGTTTTCATGGACGCATTTACGATGGGTTCTCACTTGCTTCATTTTTTAAGATTTTTGAATCTGTACGACCAAGTGCATTTGTTTGTACAAGTTTCCTAATCGGCGGCCCTCAGTTTCGAATCGGGATAAATAGTTGTGCGCTTAGTCTTCCTCAAACACCGTTTTGACAGTTTGCAAGGCCTTATTTGCTTTAGCGACTAATCCAGACACCCTGGCGGCAAGAGAGATTGGGCAAAGCGTTAAAGGCACGCGGTATTCTGTGTCAACGTTTCCCCATATCTTCGTAAAATTTATAGGTGGAACGCTTCTCACCAATGTGTTGCGCATTTTCGCGGGAGCCTAAAGACTTCTTGCAGACTAAACTCAAGAGGAGCGCGTTGCCTAGTTTAAAGGACGAGGATGCAGCAGGATAATATGGAAGGTTGCAAATCTGGTGGCCTTTAAATCATTCTGGTTAAGGCAGCAAGATGCTCCTTTTACAGCGTTATGCTCGCGTTGATTTTCCCCGCTACATAACTGATACCTTCTTAGCCGCAAAGCAATCATGTCGCGTAGCTAAAACCTGAATTTGACTGTGAAACCGCCAATTATCTCAAGAATCTCCTTCATTAAAATAATATAAATTCTTGGGTCTACGTGGAAAAACTACTCTGTGGTTATTTCGCACACCATAGAAGGGAAGTGGGATGAATTTTGACCACCTGGAGTTCTCTAATGTGCAGGCAGTGCACGGTGCACGGATGTTCTTGGTTTCACCTACCTTGAAATGCGAGTGCTGCAAATTGTACTTGATCCCGCGCCCGGTCTTAGCAGCGCCGCACCAAAGCTGCTGCGCTACCACAGCGGGTCAGGAATCCCGTTCATGAATCCATGAAAAACGCAAATTATTTCTAAGAGTCTATCAAACTATGGAGTGTGAACGAATGGTAAATAAAATGATATAACGACGTAACTTCCAAATTCTTCCACGGCATAATAGATGCTTATCTGAATCTTAGCTTCGTGGGGCAGAACTCACTCGCTGCTGCGGGAACTATTGCCCGTACGCAGTGCAGTACCACCTGTACTCTATTGCACGCGCCCGCAACGCCATCTGTCAGAGCTGAGAGGAGTTTAAGCTTCGGAGGTTTCTCGTCTCGGTGTCTTATGGGGAACCAGCGCTGGATAGGCGGCGCGTCGAAAAGAGTGCGTTGCACGCCGTCCTGGCGACGAGACGCGGCATATTGCATCCTCCCGACCAGACGAGACACACGTGCGCGGCCGTATTATATTGTTCGTATCTTTCCGTTTTTGCGCCGCTTCAAGTGGACAGTTTTCGTAAAGAAGCTAGCGCCATCAAGTGAAGAAATGACGAAAGAAGCTTTTTAAGCTTTATATATTTTTCAGAGTGTGTCGCGGCGAGCACGTGTGTTTCTTTAACGGTTGCGCCTAGCTGCCTCGCAAATCTAGCAGCTACGGCTCCGGTCGTGCTGCGCTATGGTTTCGGAAGTATTAGTTGGCCTGAACACATGCCATATTTCTCTGGCTAGACATAAAAAATTCTAATGTTACTTCGCCACAGCAGTCAATGGAGCATGTGTTGGTGGGCTAGTTGGTTAAGCATGATTACAAAGACGTCGCCGAATAAAACGCATTTACGATGGTTTCTCACTTCATTTTTAAAAACTATTGAATCTGTACCACCACGTGCATTTGTTTGTATAGGTTTCCTAATCGGCGGCCCTCAATTTCGTGTCCCGCTTCTCGTTTGTTGTTTTATTCGGCGCCGTCTTTGTAGTCAATGGAGAAGAAAGCTTTATCGCATCAGCTGACTCGCGCAAGCAAAGGTTTGAGTGTTCCGCTGCTGGATCCGTAAGAACGCTGGCTACACTTAGCATTAATTACATAAATTTAGCGGATGCATCTCAGCACCGAGTCCTCATCCGCATGCGCATTTTTAAAAACACATAGGCAGCTTAGTCACGCGCGCGCCGGCAGAACGCGCACACAACTCCTTTACAAGGCAGCTTCCCTCCCTCATAATTCTTGGCAATGAATGGATAATGTTTACCTTTCGTATCTTTCGCTTGGTGCGGTGACGTTGGAAGCGGCTTGGCGGGGGTATTACGAAAGAAAAATGGTTGGTACATATGCCGGATGCTGCATGCTATTGCTCATTTTGTTTCCGAAGAAATGCCGACTGCAGATTCTGCTGTTTGGTACTGTCTGCCCCGGCTTGCCGTCTTAAATATCTATTAAACCAAGCACACACGCGAAATTTGATTTAGAAACCAGCCCGACACCGCTTGACCGGGCGTCAAGACGGGAACTTACTCCGCTCGCCTGACTGCTTGGATCCAACGCCGCCTCTATTCTTGCTCGTAGGGTTTAGATGGAAAGCCGCAGAAGGATACATCTTCCCTCATCCCAACGTAGTTGTGGCACTTGTATACGCAACAGAATCGTCGGCGTCCTTTTGTTTTCCTTCGACTTTCAGGGCACGCAACGCCACTACCAGTAGCAATTTTCGTCCGCGGGAGGGGCTGAATTGTGCACGTTCTGACCGCCAGGGCGGCGCTGCAGGCGTCGTGAAAACTCCAGCGCTGGTTCCCCATTGGGGGCTCCGTAGGAGTCTGAGAAGCCAGATCTGCATAGTTTGTGGCGAATGGTGCCACTACATTCACAGTGTCCTGCATAGCCTTAAGTATTTGACACAATGTAACTCCTACAACACTATGTGTTCTTTGCACGGATGTGCTATTACTAGGCCTCACCGAGATTCGACCATCTAAATTTGCCGGGAAAGCGTTTTTGCCGTGTCAAATTGATATCGGTGTAGAAATAAATTATGGAGCACCGGTGGGCGTTCGCGTATACGACCGAAATAGAAGCTTCTTAATATAACAACGCCTGTCTAGATACCAATACGACAGCCTCACGATGAGAAAGCTCAGGATAGAGTTTGTCCAGTTCGAGTTGTGTAGAGTGCACTAGAACCTAAGACACGAGTGTTTTGGCGTTGTGCTTAAATCACATTCGCATGACCGCAGTAAGTAATCAAAACTGCCAGTTTGAGCACAGCAGCAGAGCGCCATCGCTTGTGAACGACAGCGCCGTTTCAGGACGCAGATTCACTGATTTTTGTAAGCGGAAAAAAATTATTCGACTGAGAGAAACTATCCAGAGCTAGATATTGGTTGCTTACTAGCAAAACGATCTCTGAAGTAATCCGCACATCATATAATTCATGCTTTCTGCATCGTCTTTGTCAGTAAGATCGTGTCATCAATAAATAATACTCCCCTTATGCGAGCTGCAGTGGGGATAATATACTGTACTTGTCTGTGAGGGAGTGTCACTGCGTTTTTTTCAACTAAATTAGAGATAGAGGCTAAACGAATGTTATAAAGCAGGGTGCTTCTACGTTTGAGAGTTTTAATTCCTCTGCAATAGCTGTCGGAATTTGGAAAGCAGTAATTACATTTAGGTAATGAAACTACCTAGGCAATGATATTTGCAATTTGTTGCAATCAAAAATGACGGGCATGATCTTCACAATGCTGCATGCAGTGGTGGACTGTCTTGGAGTGTTCCCTAATGAGTTTCTAGGAGGGTGTACTCACACTTTCCCACAGGAACCTAAATAATTCGATGCGCACGTTTTCATGTGCATACAGTTGACGCGCGTTGATGCAATATTTCACAGTAAACGCTGCAGTGTCTGCGGTGGCAGCTGAGTACTTTGTTAATGTCTACGCTGCCAATACACACAAATTCTGATTTATAAGAACTGTTTTCCATTTGTACGTGTGTATTTTTTTTTGCACTACAAGTGAAAAATAAATGTGCGTACATTGTGGACCACTTGTCAAAGGACTTCGACAACTTGACAAATGGGGGAGGCGCTCGTGTGTGTCCGCAATTTTCAATGCCCTCATCTTATATTGTCCACGTTTGCTAAGTGTAAACTGTTGTAGCCGAAGGACTTGTTCGCTAGGACGTCACATGTTCCAGAGTACCCTAATAATATTTACGTATATCGCGATATCAATACGATAACCTCCAATAATTGATCGCCACGAAATGCGCATGTATGCAGCCGTCGCTACCGCTGCTACGGCAACAGAAAACGGCACAGAAAATGTTAATCGAACTGCAGTAATGCTTAAAGTAATGCTTAACGTAATCGTAATGCTTAACGAGACAAAAGACATGTCGTTTATTTTGGGTTTAATAAAAGATAAGATCCCGTAAAGCCAGACCGCCAAAACTTCAATTGTCACTATTATAAAAGTAAACCTTGCCAAGTAAGAAATGCAGGAAAATCAATAAGAAGCCGTGTAAAAAAGGAAGGAAGCAGGACGAAAAATTAAGAGAATTATCAATTATCAATAGCTGCTCAATATGCCCTGTCAGAGAGCACTGTATTGGTGTGCGGCGCGATTGTTGAATCACAGCGTCCGTTACGAGAACAGTCACTGCATGCAAGACAGGAACCTGCAAGCTATTTGAGCACAGCAAAGAACAATGCGCATAGTGAAACAATAACCAGTAATCTTGTTTCTTCGTGTGTGCAGCAGAAACACCTCAAGTTGAAGATACTCCATCGACTGAGAAAGAGGACAAGCCGACCGATAAGCAGGCCGAATTAACTAAGCGACCCTACGAACCACCACCGGTACGTTAGTTAGTGGTGTCTATAGAAAACGATGACATTGGTTCACGTGTAAGCTCCTTTACCAAACCTCATACCTTA
This sequence comes from Dermacentor variabilis, assembly GCF_050947875.1. Taxonomy (NCBI): domain Eukaryota; kingdom Metazoa; phylum Arthropoda; class Arachnida; order Ixodida; family Ixodidae; genus Dermacentor; species Dermacentor variabilis. The sequence continues at coordinate 136,902,374 of NC_134570.1, read as the reverse complement.
TGACAGCAAGACAGCGATCCACTTATGTTTAAACTTTCTGGAATGAAGTGTGCTCTCGTATTATCTTTCAGCCGAAGTAATGTATCTCACTAGAAGAACAAGCTATTACATTGAGCAACAAAGTTTACAACTTGAAATAGCTGGCTGACTGTGCGTATGTACGATGCTGTGTATTACTAGTGGATTTCGTCGCTCACGTGGTGCCAACAAAGATGGTAGCGCTTAATCTTGGTGTGTCCGCTCCCTGCCTACCAATAATTAGGAAAAATTAGGTTTCGGCAGCTATTCTTATCAGACGCTTGCTTAGTTTACTGACATTTACTGCTTCTTTATGTTAGAAAAAAGTTAGTTTACCTGCTCCTAGTATATACATAGTCCTAAATTTTTGACCCGTTGTTATATGTGCGTTCCTCCTCTGTCCCCGAAAAAAGCAAAGAGAGAAAGAAATATATTTCAACGGTTCTCGTTTCTGTTTTTTGTAGGTGCGTTATCATTCTGACTGCAAGAAAGGCAAAAGAATGGTAAAGGACGGAAAGCCATGTATGGTAAGTGTAGTGGCAAATATATGAAAAAGTTATACCACACCTTCTATGTCAAATGTTTACAAAATTTATTTTTAACGCCAGGTCATCTACACAACTGTACCATGACCCAGTGTTTTATGCTTCCCTGCGGGCACATTGTGCGCTGGAGGTTATGATATGAGAGGCTATGCAATGCATTATAGAACATTTCAGCTTCTTCTTGAGGTTTACATTGATATTAGAATATTGAAGGTAGCCGAATACGATCTAAAGTGAATTATCTGTTATTTTGCTCAGGTGCTCGTATTTTCATAGCTTCGTTCCGCAATTTCACTGGTGGCGTCTCCGATTTCGGATTCGGAGGCTGTAGTCTCAACATAAAAGAAAGCACAGGTGTTGAAGTGCGTATTTTTGTCATTCCATCTTTTCGTGCCAGATGAGAAAAAGAGCATGACTGTTAGAGGCTCAACCTTGTTGTAAGGCTAGCCCAAAATACGCGCCATGCTGGATGAGTTTATAGCGCGGATGAGCGTCGTCATTCCCGCTTTCAAATAATTATTCGCAGAGAACAAGAAAGTTGTGGATGAATGTTTTCCACATTGAGCCTTGTGAAACAACCTCAGAAATTAAACATGCCTTTGACAATGACTGCTGAGAACTCTTTACCCCGTCTTTGTAAAGCACGTTTTCGGAACGAAAGAAGCGTGTAAGATAAGATTACTGAAGTTGGACAGTTTCGCCCGAATGGCAATGCGTTGGCAGCGAAGGTAAGGTGTCGTGTAGTTCTCGAACTCCCTCGACGGTGTTCCCATTGTACGCGGGTGCGACATGACAGCATGTGCGTGCACATGCTGTCAGAAGTGAGTCCACAGCTGGTCCGACCACTAAGCTGATATATCGGAGCGTTGACTGTGCGTCAACTTCGTTTCGTCGCTTTTGAAGCCAAACGCACTCCTCACCTATTTAGAAAGTCTAAATGGTCTCGGGAGACCCGGGGTGAGTTTCGGTTCTAAAACAATGAAGCGATCAACAACGTGACCAACGCCAAGGGCAGCTTTAAGCGTGGGCGATATCGTTAGCGTAAAATCTTACGATTTTTCTTCTTCTATGCGAAACCACGCCATAAGATTACGTTTTATTTTCTTTAGATTTATTCTCAATTTTTGAAGCGCAAGAATATTAAGAGAACCGCATGCCGAAAAAGAAAAGATCCTTGAATTGCCCGACTCGATCAGTGAAAGTGTCTTTTCCATTGCTACCATTGCAGACATCTTTGTAATCCGTCTCGAACGAGCCTTTTTGCAGTAGTTGCGTAGCAATACTGAGTCAAATATTTACACAATTGCTATTTTATGCGTATCAGTTCTTTATGAGGTTTCCACCAAAACTGTCATACTGTTTTAACCAGAATAGGAACGACACTGCTTTCGATATATGCTTTTGAGGTTCAAATTTTTCATCCTATATGTGTTGCACCAACAGAGTTCTTATAGCTGTTGGTAAATTTGATCTCTTTTCCACAACGCTGCATTCTTAATCACGTCGCTTACATGAATGCGACAACGCGTCCCATCGACTTTCTAATGCATAGCATGCATGCAAACGTTGCTAATGCGCTTCGAGAGAGATAGACTTAGTATTGCCGCAGAGAGCTCTCCACATGCCAGTTACGAGCACTCTCGTGATGTACCCTTCCAAGCGTCTCATTGCTTAAGCCCCAAGGGATTACTCATCGCATCGCCATTAGAAAAGCGCCAGCAACGCCTCGTGCATGGCGATACAGCGCGTGTCCCTCGTGCAGGCACACATTGCGGCACCCGAGTCTCCCGTCCAATGAGAAGCCACGGCGTGGCTCCTGGCATTCGGGGCGCGTGAAAAGTGCGTTCGGCGTGGAGACGTGGTTTACAGTGGAATAGGCTCCTGTTAACTCTTCGGACAGGCCGCCATGGGAATCTGAACCTGGCAAGGTTTAACGTTAGAACGTTATCTAGTGAGGCGAGTCCAGCAGTGTTATTTAAAGAATTAGAGGGTAGTAAATGGGATATAATAGGGCTCAGTGAGGTTAGGAGGACAAAAGAAGCATATAGAGTGCTAACAAGCAGGCACGTACTGTGCTCCCGGGGCTTAGCGGAGAGACGAGAACTAGGAGTCGGATTCCTGATTAATAAGGAAATAGCTGGTAACATACAGGAATTCTATAGCATTAACGAGAGGGTGGCAGGTCTTGTTGTGAAACTTAATAAGAGGTACAAATTGAAGGTGGTACAAGTCTATGGCCCTACATGCAGTCATGATGACCAGGAAGTCGAAAGCTTTTATGAAGACGTGGAATCGGCGATGGGTAAAGTCAAAACAAAATACACTATACTGATGGGCGACTTCAATGCCAGGGTAGGCAAGAAGCAGGCTGGAGACAAGTCAGTGGGGGAATATGGCATAGGCTCTAGGAATAGCAGAGGAGAGTTATTAGTAGAGTTTGCAGAGCAGAATAATATGCGGATAATGAATACCTTTCCGCAAGCGGGTTAGCCGAAAGTGGACCTGGAGGAGCGCGAATGGTGAGACTAGAAATGAAATCGACTTCATACTCTGCGCGAACCCTGGCATCATACAAGATGTAGACGTGCTCGGCAAGGTATGCTGCAGTGACCACAGGATGGTAAGAACTCGAATTAGCCTAGACTTGAGGAGGGAACGGAAGAAACTGGTACACAAGAAGCCAATCAATGAGTTAGCGGTAACAGGGAAACTAGAGGAATTCCGGATCAAGCTACAGAACAGGTATTCGGCTTTAACTCAGGAAGAGGACCTTAGTGTTGCAGCAATGAACGGCAATCTCATGGGCATCATTAAGGAGTGCGCAATAGAAGTCGGTGGTAACGCCGTTAGACAGGAAACTAGTAAGCTATCGTAGGAGACGAAAGATCTGATCAAGAAACATCAATGTATGAAAGCCTCTAACCCTACAGCTAGAATAGAACTGGCAGAACTTTCTAAGCTAATCAACAAGCGTAAGACTGCGGACATCAGGAACTATATTATGGATAGAATTGAACAGGCTCTCAGGAACGGAGGAAGCCTAAAAACAGTGAAGAAGAAACTACGAATAGGCAAGAATCAGATGTGTGCGTTAAGAGACAAAGCCGGCAATATCGTTACTAATATGGATGAGATAGTTCAAGTGGCTGAGGAGTTCTATAGAGATTTATACAGTACCAGTGGCACCCACGACGATACTGGAAGAGAGAATAGCCTAGAGGAATTCGAAATCCCACAGGTAACGCCAGAAGAAGTAAAGAAAGCCTTAGGAGCTATGCAAAGGGGGAAAGCAGCTGGGGAGGATGAGGTAACAGCAGATTTGTTGAAGGATGGTGGTCAGATTGTTCTAGAGAAACTGGCCACCCTGTATACGCAATGCCTCATAACCTCGAGCGTACCGGAATCTTGGAAGAACATTAACATAATCCTAATCCATAAGAAAGGGGACGCCAAAGACTTGAAAAATCAGCTTACCGATCAGCTTACTGTCCGCTGCCTACAAACTATTTACTAAGGTAATCGCAAATAGAGTCAGGAACACCTTAGACTTCTGTCAACCAAAGGACCAGGCAGGATTATGTAAAGGCTACTCAACAATAGACCATATTCACACTATCAATCAAATGATAGAGAAATGTGCAGAATATAACCAACCCTTATATATAGCTTTCATTGATTACGAGAAAGCGTTTGATTCAGTCGAAACCTCAGCAGTCATGGAGGCATTACGGAATCAGGGTGTAGATGAGCCATATGTAAAAATACTGGAAGATATCTATAGCGGCTCCACAGCCACCGTAGTCCTCCACAAAAATGCAACAAAATACCAATAAAGAAAGGCGGCAGACAGGGAGATACGATCTCTCCAATGCTATTCACAGCATGTTTACAGGAGGTATTCAGAGACCTGGAGTGGGAAGAATTGGGGATAAAAGTTGATGGAGAATACCTTAGCAGCTTGCGCGTCGCTGATGATATTGCCTTGCTTAGTAACTCAGGAGACCAATTGCAATGCATGCTCACTGACCTGGAGAGGCAAAATTAATCTGCAGAAAACTAAAGCAATGTTTAACAGTCTCGGAAGAGAACAGCAGTTTACGATAGGTAGCGAGGCACTGGAAGTGGTAAGGGAATACATCTACTTAGGGCAGGTAGTGACCACGGATCCGGATCATGAGACTGAAATAACCAGAAGAATAAGAATGGGCTGGGGTGCATTTGGCAGGCATTATCAAATCATGAATAGCAGGTTCCCACTATCCCTCAAAAGGAAAGTGTATAACGTTGCCAGTACTCACATATGGGGCAGAAACGTGGAGGCTTACGAATAGGGTTCTGCTGAAATTGAGGGCGACGCAACGAGCTATGGAAAAAAGAATGATGGGTGTAACGTTAAGGGATACGAAAAGAGCAGATTGGGTGAGGCAACAAACGCGGGTATTTGACATCTTAGTTGAAATCAAGAAAAAGAAATGGGCATGGGCCGGACATGTAATGAGGAGGGAAGATAACCGATGGTCATTAAGGGTTACGGACTGGATTCCAAGAGAAGGGAAGCGTAGCAGGGAGCGGCAGAAAGTTAGGTGGGCGGATGACATTAAGACGTTTGCAGGGACAACATGGCCACAATTAGTACATGACCCGGGTAGTTGGAGAACTATGGGAGAGGTCTTTGCCCTGCAGTGGGCGTAACTAGACTGATGATGATGATGAACTCTTCTTTTAAATTGTGTGAATGCTTAATATTGAGTTTCCGGGCACAAGCTCGCCCACAATAAACCAGTTTGTTTAGTGTGCTTCATTGAAGAGTGCTACATTTCTGGGGGAGGTGCGGGGTATGTTTGGAAGTCCCCAGTTCCTAAGAGAACGGAGCCCCGACCATCAGCGATTGGAACCCTGGGTACTGACTCCAGTTGACCAGCGCACACGCCGCCGCATCCGAGGAGACCCCCTGGGTTCGGACCGCTTCCTGTTGGTACAGCAGTGCAGGCAACCGTTACCAGCGACGGTGCGACCATGACCAGGCCAGTGGCATCATCCCAGCTCATCGTGTACCCACCACGCACTCCCGAGTCCTTCCACTGCGATACGTTCGAAGATGTGGAAGACTGGTTAGATCACTTTGAGCGAGTGGCAGATTTCAACGGCTGGGACGAGGCACGGAAGCTTCGCAACGTGCCCTTCTCGTTAGAAGAGTCAGCGAGGACATCGTACGCTAATCTTGAAGCGGCGCTATCTTCATGGGAAGAATTTCAGGGACAGATTGCTTGCCACGTATGCCAGCACCGATCGGCGAGAGAAGGCAGAGCACGCTCTACAAGCCAGAAACCAGTGCACTAACGAGAGTGTCGGCATGCATATCGAGGACATGTCCCGTCTCTTCAAGCACACTGACGCACGCACGACCGAAGAGAAGAAATTACGCCATCTGATGCGTGGCGTTAAGCAGCAACTGTTTGCAGGACTCGTCCGCAACCCGCAACACAGAGTTGCTGAGCTTCGCACCGAAGCGACGACCATAGAGAAGGCGCTGCGGCAGCGTGCCCATCACTACAAGCGTGATGTCACCAGCACACCAGCTGATCTCCTGTCAGCAGGCCCAGGCAGTAACACCGTAGTACTAAGAGAACTGGTGCGATCAATCGTAAAGGAGGAGCTTCGAAAGCTGCAGCTACCGGAAGCCACGCCGACAGTTTCAACTTTCCCCGCCGTCATTCGAGATGAAGTTCGCCGCGCCATTCTGCAGCCAAGCCGTGAGGAACTGCCTGCGCATCATGAACAACCATCACCGGTACGTCACCTGCCGACGTACGCTGATGTCGTCACTACGTGGTTCTCACAAATTTGTTGTCATGCTGTTGTCGTTGTGCCATTGTGCTTTTTGCGACGTCTTCGTGCCATGGGAATTCCTGCCGCCGTCTCCCAGTCTGTGCCACCATACCGTTGCTATGCTTGTCATCGTGCCTGTCCACAATCAATGAATCCTTTCGAGAGCGATAGGTGCTGTGTTTAAAAAGTGTATAAATTGTTCATGAGGTTTACACTTACAATTGTTCGCTAACAAAAATAAGGTCCCCGAAAATGGCTCCCATTGAAAGCTTGGTTCAATGTGATTTACGCATATCGTGGGATAAGCATATTTGTTGAAAGCGCGAAGGAATGGAATTGAAAGGCGCTGCAATCAACTACAGTGTGTTTTAACGGTGCCTTTAAATCAGTAATGGGCATGTGCACGTGAAAGCCAGGGTTCTGGATAAAGAATCAACCTGACTGTTCAAAATTATTTGTGTAATTCTTCCTCCTCGATTCCTTCCCTTTCTTATGCGGTATTTATTTGTTTAATGCAAATCATTATATTGAGGAACTAACTGCTACTTCTCCCAGCCGAGTCTATTTGCTGGCCTTTGTTTCTACAGTGAACATGAACTGCGTATTTCTGAGGAGCCATCACTTATCACCATCAAGGTTAATAGCAAATTGTTTGATTCTCCCAGTGTTCAATTAGACATCTAACAATACACATGACGCTTAATTCCTCGTTTTCAGCTGAAATACGTCCCATTAAATATCACACCTGGTATATGAAGTCACATATTAGAAGATATCAAGTAGCTCAGTGCTTCTATTAATATGTTTAATGTTATGTACTTTATTAAATGTGCAGCGCTCTATAATGTAAAATAATTTGTTAAGCTGAACGCTACCACTAATCAGTATCAAGTTTCCAGTGAGAAATTCGAAACTGTACCACACCGCGTGCTGCTCATCACTGAAAATATGGTTTCAAAATAGAAACTAATGATGTCCAACTATATTTGAAGTTTTCTTCATGTGTAATGAATAATTGTAATAAACAAATTTGACATTACGCCCCTCCTAAACCCCGAGTTTGAAGAGGGTAATGTAGACATTACTGTACGTCAATGGCACCTTGGAAGGAAAATGAACACTGCCACTGGGGATAGCCGTAGGCTGCGATCGACGACTGTGAAGTTTTCCAATCCCTGTAGGTCCAACTAATGTATATAGCATCAAAATATGTCTGATTCACCGCTATGTACTCATGCATTTATTCCTCCGTCTATAACGTGCCGTGCTTGCTTTGTGGCTTTAGCATTAGTGGCTTTAGGCCGCGGGATAAAATCCCGGCCGAGGCGGAGCTTTTGATGGTGGAGAAGTCCAAAAACTCCCTTGCCTTATGTGCAGGTAATAAAACTACAGGTGGTAAAAATTTATTCGCAGTTCTCCACTACGGCGTGCCTAGTATTCAGATCGTGGGTTTGGCACGTGAAGCCCAGAATAATTCTGTTTTTCAGTCCATCCATCCACCTAGCAGCCATTCACATAGCCGCCATCCAACCAGACAGCCATGACAGCCAGCCAGTAAGCCAGCCCCAGCCAGCGTTATCACAGAACATCACAGTTTATGATAAATCATAAGACAGGACATTAACAGACATAAAAATGGGGCGCTATAACGCAAAACTATTCCAAACCTTTCTATTCCAATTCTGCACTGAGCCCTCTGCGATTTCTCAAACATTTTTGGACCACCCCAGCTGCACCTTCCTGTCGCGCGACGTCACGGAAACTGCGATGGCTCCCCATCTGATATGACGTGTGCACGCTGATTATGCATGATTTGACCGAAAAAGGAAAAAATGGTTATTTCTGATTCGACGCCTTTTCGCCATTAGCCCCCCTGCCCTCTCCCCCCCCCCCCCGGCTATTGGTCAAAAGTTTTCGGGCTGCACGTCTTTCACCTGCCTGTCACGCGACATCACAAAACCGCAAGAACTCTCTGCGTCAAAGTGACGTGTGCGATTTAAAGATGCATTAATATGCCAAAGATGCATGTGCCAAAAGGAATAAAGGATGGCTGCCGCCGATGGCTTAGGCACTGGCTACTCGCACCTGCCAGAGAGCATGGGTTTATTTGCGTATAATAAAACATTTTGCCTGACCGTGTAATGTTTTCAAGCATTTTCGGCACATTTTGAGAGAAGACGACGAAGTTCCGCCAGAACACGCTCTTGACATAGGCTACACCGACTATCGGCGTTTTAGCCAACAACTCGTGAACTGCACCAGCCTCGACTATCCGATCGGGTTCCACTTGAGAAACACCCCATCTCAAGACCAAGTTCAAGTCCGTGAGTGAATTTTTCGTCATCCCAGGCGACTTTGAGAATTCGAAGCGGCGGAAGCCCCGTTAGGCCTCAATAGGCTTCGCGCGTGAGCGACCGCCTCACCACTTAATAACCGGATCGCTTCTGCCGAGCGTAGGAGATGGCTACATCAGAAGACATGGACCTCCAAATACCCCCCCCCCCCCGCCCCCGCATCCGGTAAACAACGCGGACGAAAACGGGGACACAAGAATAATTTCCGAAGCGGGGACAAGCCAAGATATCACCGCCCACAACCAGGCGACGGACGGCTGGCAGTTAGTTTTATCGCGGCGACAGCGAGAGGCTGTCAAGCGCAACGACAGGGAAAAGGCTTCCAATAACAAGACTAACATAAACGGACAGCCATCAGCAGGCGGCGCGAAAGGAGACGCGCAAATCGGTCGTCGCAACAAGCGCCCGAGGAAGGGGAAGCCTCTGCCACCATTACCGAAGAATGGCATGAAGATAATACTGAAGCCTCACAAGGGACTAATGCTCAAGGAATAACTGAGAACAGAAATACCACAAGCCATTATTCGGGCTACCGGGACGATAATCACAGGAAATGGCCGAACCAGCAAAAAATCACCGGAGAGGATTTCATACTGCGAATCCGAAAGGGAACGAATATCATCATCGTCTCCACACCTTCACTGGAAGTGGCGGACGTCATTCGTCGAATCACGTGCATGGAGCTGCGAGGCAAGCGACACCCCTTCAACGGGTATGTAGCGGATCCAGACGATAGCTACAAAGGGGTGGTGCACGGATTCCCAGCACACACGGAATCAGCAGATCTCCAGCAGCACCAGCGAGTCAGGACCCAAGGAGTACCATCGAAAGGGCCCGAATGCTAGGAAGCTCAAATACCACTCTCCTCCCCTTCACGGGAGGCACGCGCCCCAAATGCGTGTACTACATGGGAGTAGAGATGCGTTGTACGGAGTACAGGACAACAATCGAAATGTGCCTAGAGTGCATGCAAGAAGGACACCGCTCTGACGCTTGTCCGAACCCCAAGAACATATGCCGTGGCTGCGGACTCAAAAATCCAGCCCCACAAGGACATGAATGTGAAGTGCGCCGTGTGCAGGGCGGCGGGGCATGAGACGCGTCGGTGCCCGAACAAACTGATTGCCGCCAAGCTCGTGCAGACTGCTCGCCAGCCTCGCTCGCGGGAGCGGTCGGGACAGAACACCAAAAAGGCACCGGCGCGCTGCTTCGAGTCGACGGAAGAGGAGGACTTCTACCGGCACCGATCGAGATCCAGATTTCCACACGGAGGCAGAGCGAAGAGCAATGCCCCATCGAGGGACGCCTCCAGCTTCAGGGCTTCGCTGCGGTCAAATTCGCCACTGCCTAAAAAACAGCAGGTGAGCTGGGCGAGGGTTGTTTCTCCCATTGCTCCGAAACAGAATAATGTTGAAAATGATACACGTATTCAGAAATTGGAAAAGGAAAATGCGCCACTAAGAGAACAGCTCTCAGGAGAAGAACACAAACGACAATAACTTGAGAAACAAATGTCACAGTTAGAGGCGCGCTTCAATAGCACAGTACAACAGCTGGAAACGCCGCGTCAGTCTGAAGAAATAGCCAATACGAAAGTGGCGGCAGATATAAACTCCGTCTCCGCGCAGACGCCGACAACTTAAATTTCAAATAACGCGCAGATAACGGCAGCGCAGATCCAAGCAATGATCGCGGAAAAGTTGAAAATATCTATGCATGAAATGATGACGTTAGTTACCCAGAGTTTAACGGAATTTCAACAACTATGCACGAACGACTTCATGAAACACAAGTTATTCGTGGCGGAGCAGCTTAAGGCCCTCTCGAAGGCCGTTCCCACCAAAAAACGCGCAATTGCGATAGTAGCGGGTTCAGCAAAAACTGAAATAAGCCACTGCGTAACAGAATCCGACGGCTCGGACACGGAAACGTCACGGGCTTAAAATAAGAGTGGGCAACATGGCTAATCACGCTAAGAAATCACAACGAATAACACATTCAGTACAATTAGAGATATGGCCATGGAACTGCCGCCCCTTCTAGAGGAAAGCGGCAGTGTTCCACCGGTTTATTAAAAACTGCGGAATCGCTCCGGACGTGGTATGTCTGCAGGAGGTCGGGGCCAAGCTGGCCAAACTGCAGGGATACTACACTCTGAGCGATCCTCAAAATTCGAAGGTCGCCACGTTGGTGAGCAAGTCGGTAAACGCTCAATTATTAACACTTCCGCTAACTGAGGGACAGACTAATTCTATAGTTATCAGTGTGATACCAAAGAAACGATGTAAGGCGCACAATAATCACAAATCTGTACAGTCCTACCAAAAGCAAAGGGGACGACCTACCCCACATTCGCTCACCAACAAAAGATTTAGTGGGCACCACGGATAAGGGGGTGATAGTGGGTGACTTTAATGCACCACACATACTATGGCGATACGCGAAAACGTCGCCCAAAGGGTTCCTACTCGAGCGCACCGCAACGGCCTTGAGCTTACGGGCAATCAATCAGATCTGCAAACCGACGCGCACGGGTAACAGCGTCAGCAGAGACACGGCGCCCGACTGTGCCTTTACTATTAACATCAGAGACGCACAATGGTTTTTATTTCACGAAAACGTGGGAAGCGATCACGACATAATCCGAGTAGCGCTCTCCACGCCCAACATACGGAGAACAATAGGAATGACTAAATTAACTGACTGGCCTCGTTATAGAGAACTCCAGAGAGCGCTGGAGGAGTTGGGTACAGCCCCGACCAACATGCCAGGATGGACTGAGTTCCTTCGACGAACACACGGGGACACCACTAAAGCCATTGAGCGTACAGCGGAGGCGCCGGTGATAGACTCTCGCCTGGTCAGCTTATGGGAAGAGAGGCGGAAACTGGCCAAGAGATGAAAAAGACGTCTAAACAAACACCTGAGACAACTTATCACTCTCTTGGCAGAGCAAGCCCAAGGCCACGCCAACGAGCTCGCTAAAAACGAGTGGGCGAAGTTCTGTGGAAGCCTATCAGGAACTCTGGGGACGACCAATACGTGGCGAATACTATGAAGCATGCTAGACCCGATGAGCACGCGTATTGAGAATAACAAGAAGCTCCAAATTATAGCAGACAACTTCGAAGGTACAGTCCAAGATCTAGTCCATGCACTTCAGAAAAAGTACATAGGACGATCACCTGCCGCGGGATCGTCGTACGCGAAGAGACAATACGCGGGGGAGGCGAACCCTAAATTAGACGAAGAAATAACCTACCCGGCCGTGTATGAGGTGGCACAATCCGCAGTTGAAAATTCGGCACCGGGCCCAGACTCGATCACAAATGCAATGATTCGAAACATGGATTCGGTAGCCCTAGCGAAAATAACAAATATTTTCAATAGTGAGTGCTGGGCCAAGGGAGACTTGCCCCAAGAGTGGAAATTGGCTAAAATATTCATGATCCCCAAACCAAAAAAGAATCCCTCGATTGATACACTACGGCCGGTGTCGCTCACGTCCTGCCTGGGTAAGCTCTATGAAAGGGTTATTCATAGCAGATTGCAGTGATACCTGGAAGAGCGGAGCTGGTTCCCGGACTCCTTGATAGGATTTCGCACGGGTTAACCTTGCCAGGATGCGTTCCTCCTACTTGGAGAGGGAATCCTAACTAATATACCGCACAGCGACGAGAGATTAGTCCTAGCACTAGACCTCAAAGGAGCCTTCGACAACGTCTCTCACGCCGTAATTAGAGGAACTAGAACTCGCGGGTTGTGGTGAGCCCACATACAATTACTTAAGAGCCTTTCTTCCCAACCGCGAGGCGAGCATCAGTATTATGCAAATCACTTCGGATTTATTTAAAATGCCTGAGAAAGGAACACCTCAAGGAGCTATATTATCTTCTCTTTTCTTCAACATGGCGATGTGTCGGCTCGCGCGCGATCTGGATCGGATACCCGACCTAGGATACACGCTCTACGCAGACAACATCCAGCTTTGGATGACCAGAGGTTCACTAGGGAATAAGGAATATACGCTCCAAAGCGCAGTATTAGCGGTGGAGAAGTTTTCTACATGGAGTGGCCTGAAGTGCGCACCCGAAAAATCTGAGGTCATCCGGATACAAGCGAAAGGCTACAAATCCAGATGATCGATTAACATCGTGGTTGATAGCCAATCAGTGCGAGAGGCACCCATGATGCGAGTCCTGGGTTTGTGGCTTCAGAGCGACGGGAGAGCTCTACAGGCACTCAAGGCCCTCAAATCCACAGCCCACAACATAGCGCAAATGATACGTCGCGTGGCGTATCGAAAAGTGGGAAAGTGAGAAGACGATACCCTAAGGCTCTTACAGGCCTTAGAGGTTTGAATCACGTATGGCTTACCGTACCAAATCCTGAACAGGGAGGAGGAAACGCAGGCTAACACAATAATCCTAACCACTTTTAAAGCTGCTCTGGGCCTGCCTAAGTGTACATCAACGGAGCGCATGTTAAATTTGCGAGTGCACAATACTTTCAACGAAATGAGGGAGGCCACCCTGATGCGACCGAGGGAGCGCCTCAGCTTCACAAAAACTGGTAGGGCAATATTGGCTAGACTCAATATCCCAGCATACGCCATTTATCTCACAGAGCAGGCCGTGCCTGTGCCTCCTTCGATGGGATCCAAAATTACAGTAGCCCCAATTTCAAAGAATATGCATCCCGAGTACAACAAAGAAAGGAGCAAAGCACGCGCACAACACATTCAATCAGCGTACTCTAATAACCATAGGTACAACACGTACTACACGGACGCAGCTGTGTATGCACAAGCGAGCGGACAGCGCTACCAAAGGAGGTACGCCCTGGCAGTCGTGAACGCGATCAGCCAACAGCAAATTACCGCGTCGGCCATGGCGGGATCCCCCACCTCGGCTGAAATATTAGCAGTGGCGAGCGCACTCGCTCACGCGGAGCATTCGCAAAGGGACTCGGTCATGGTCACGGACGCCCAGGAGACATGTCGCATGTTTCTCAAGGGGTACGTGACTGCGGCTAGCCTCGCGATAATCCCGAAATCCTTCAGCCACCATCATCGCCTACTCTGACGCCCGGGTCACGCGGGGGTACAGGGGAACGAAAAGGCTAACGCTTTAGCTCGAGGGTTCACTAACCGAGCGACGGCGTCCTCTTCTAACCCCTACCACCCGCACTATCCCTCACAAGATTCCACCAATTTAAATGCCAAAGACATCCTTGCTCATCAGCGTGGAGTCCGCAGAAAATAGCCGCCGCTTCACCCACAACTTAGCGTGGAAGAGGCCGCCGATTGGCGTAAAATGCAGACCGGGGTATTCTCCCATTTAAAATTGCTAAACGCCATGTATACCAGTCGTTATAGAGCAAACTGTCCTTGGTGCGGTGGCATACCTAGCCTCATACATATAACCTGGGAGTGTACTAAGCACCCTCATAGGCCAAATACCAGTAACACAATGGAGCAGTGGGAGGCACAGCTCGCCCGCTCCGACCTGGTAGGACAAAAGTCCTTAATTAGCCAGGTCAGGCAGGCGGCAGAGGCCAGTGGGGCACTGAACGGAGAGGCTCCGACCACCCCTCCTACAAATATTTTCCATTGCAATAAAGTTTCTATTATTATTATTCGGCACGTTTACTACCTCGTTCTGCGAAGTCTTCTTTGCTGAGGATCCGTGTCAGCGTCAGTCTTAAGCTTCCGTTGCATGCCACCGCGATTTTCGACCAGCCACGTTTATGTAAAGTAAAGTTTCTCTAATGCCATCCAATCTCTTACTTAGCTTGCGGTGGCAAGCTAAGTAAGAGATTGGATAGCATTAGAGAAACTTTACTTATGCCTGCAGTTGGGCGCTCGCGCGCCCCGACGAGTGCCTACGTTATCCTCGAAGTTGCCGTTACTCAGCGCGGGTCTCCGCTCGCCGTTGCCGGCTCGCTGGGTCCGTGCCTTTCGAGCGCCTCGAGGACCTGCTGGACGGCCCAGAGCTGATCGTCTCGGTCGTAGCTCTTCGCGGCTGCCTCGAGCCGCGGTGGAGGTGTTCTTGATTTAGCGACTTCTGGATATTTAATGCAGTCCCACAATATGTGCGTGTAGTCTGCGGTCTCCCTCCGGCAGACTCTGCACATATCTGTCGGATATGTCTCGGGGTACATGCGATATATCAGTTTTGGGCTCGGTAGCGATCCGGTCTGGAGCTGTCTCAGTACTACCGCCTCCACTCGACTCAGTCTCGGGTGCGGGGGTGGGAGAGTCCTGCGAGCCAAGCGGTAGGTCTTCGTGATTTCATTGTAATCCGTCATGCGGTCCTTGGTTAGGAACCACGTCCGACCACGTCAAAGAAAGCGGACCAATCGCAGACGCCGGCACCACCTTCGTCATTCGCTTATTGATTTTCAGTGCAGTGGCTCGGCCCCATCGAATCCCTCCCCACTTGAGCGTGCTCCTCGCCTCTTGTCACGCAATTAGATCAGACAAGCCGCTCATTGTAGGCAATGTTACTCGTTTTTCAAGCGAACAAAGTGAACTCCTGTGAAATAAGAGAGCGTTTGATTGGTATGTTCAGACAACCCTGCGGGTGACCGCCCGATGCTTGCGTCAGCAGTTACACCAGTCTGACGTCAGGAGATTGGAATAAAAACATATTGGAATAGCTTTACGTTATAGAGCCCCAAAATTTTGTTACGAGAAAAATTCTTTAAAATTGAGTTTTGCGAATTTTACCGTACAATATTGCGCGTTTGAAACTGAACTGAGAAGTCGCGCACTGACCGGCCCCAGCCGCCACCATCTGCCGGTGTGTCCGTGCATCGACTGATTGTTTCATGACGGCGCAGCTGGCGGTAAGGTGTGATGAGCAAACGCTGGCGGCGAGCGTGCAAAAACAAGCTTAGTAGTTCTCAGCTGTTCATTTCGGTGGTTGCCACATCCCGAGGTAACCAAATGCCTACCACCTATAAGCACTGAAAGTTCTGTGTATACCCACTGCAAAGAACTGCTGTCCTGTCTCAACTTCGCTGAGCTGATCACCGCTCACGGCGCTGGCCGCGCCTAAAGTGAAGCTAGGGGATGTAGAGTAATGCGAGCGATGGTGCATTTTAGCGCTAGTTTTGCCGCACCTATTACTACACATTCGATCGCGGTGCTTTGTTTATAAGTTGGTAAACTTAATTGAAAAAAAAATTGACCAGCTGGCACCTTTGTGAAGAGGGGTGTAAGCGAATCTCGAGACACGCGGCTGTTCGTTGTCGTAACGCCTGTTCCCTCTCGACGAGTTCGGCTCATTGACGACGAGCCCTTTCTCAAGCGAGTTCCCGGCCGCATTCATGAAACGCCGCGTGCCCTTCGGCTAAACGCGCGACGAGCGGCCCGCTCCCGCTGCCTTTCCTTCAACGCAGCCTGCTCTTAGGCAGAAAGAAGTAAACGCAGCTTCACCAAGTGACTGCCGGGCATGAAGTAGCGGGAAACGACGGGCAAGAGGGTAGCGAACAGGCAATCACACCCTTTCCCTCCTCCGGAGGAAGGGGACAGCTGCAATTGGCTCGCTCCTTGCGCTGCGTCTAGTTCTTCGTGCATATCAAACTCCCATTTGTGTGCCGCGTGTGGTGAAGCGACGTTCACAGAAGAAAAATTGGAAGAAACAACTAAATATTCCAAGTTTTCATCAGCCACTGTCGGTTCATCATATGCGCACCTTAAAGCGCAGTTTTACGTTTATGCTTGTGGGGATGATGTAAGAAGATGAATTGGTGGTTCGTTTCCTAAGAGTTCGGTTTTCTATTGAATACTTGCACATTGTTTCGCTTAGAACGTTATAGATTGATTAATGTCCATGCTATTTGCGCCTCCATTTTACCGATCATATTACAATTAATGGCCAGGGCACGATGTGCTAAAGTGAGTTCGCAAATTTATATATCCTCTTGCTGCAAAACATTCCTTTATAAACTTCATAGTGAAACCATACCGCTAAAAACGTGGCTACAAAAAAAGGAATCGTTGTCTCTTCTGTCACGTGTCGGCTTGGGGATGTGCCAGAGACAAATGAACATTGATTTGTCAGATGCACCGACACCATCCTATTCTGCGATGTCCTCCACTGACTTTAAAAAAAGACTTTGAGATTAACGCATATACTGTGGGATACCTACTTCTGACAATAATGCACTTTTCGATACGTTTTTCCCATGGGAATACACAGTTTGTGGAAAACGTGAATGATGCACCGAAACGCCGAAACAGATGTACCTTGAAGGGAACATTTAATTCAGATGGCACTACACCTAAAATATGCTTATGATGGACACGATATAGAACCGTACTAGTATCCCATTTTCCTGAGGTGCCTACCCTCACCACCCTTCTAAATTTAAAGCAACGTTTCCGCCAACAGTATGAACGCTACCCTTTCTGTGTGACTTTCATTGTTCTTTCCATTCTCTGACTTTGCATAACTGGTGAATGTCGGGTCGAGTGCTAGTTTAATAAATACCATGAAAGAAAAAAGAAAAGCCGTCAGTGGCTGAATCGTTTGAAAAACGCTGCCTCGCAACCCGGAGGTCAGTGGTTCGAATCCGCAGCCAAACGAGCGGTTTTTATTTTCGCGCGGCGAGAGTTTTTTTGCACGGTAACACTAACACTGACGCCATCACTAGTGCTGCAGTACAAGCTTCCCTTGAATAAAGAACACTTGTACGAAACACTGTTTAGAAAGATAGTTTAAAAGATTGTAGCTGGTGCAGTATCTACTAAGCATACAGTTTATGCGTGAAGAAGCAAACACAATTAAACATTGTCCTGAAATGACACGTGTACATTCCAAGACATCTCTTTACATGAAGAAATGGCGTACCACTCAGAAACGCACTGCAACAAATTTTCACAATGACGTGTCATACCTGTTGCATGTAAAAGTAATGTACTCTGTTCTCAGAAAACATTTCGCAAGATAACGATGAAACAGAAAAAGTAATATGGAAGAAAACCAGACTTCTAGTATTAACAGCAAACTGCAGCATTCCGTGAGGTTAGACGAACATAATATTCTAAGCTTCTGTTTCCCGTATTTAGCTACGTTTACTTCCATTGGCAATTCATTATAAACTTTTGTGCCGCATACGGAAATAGCCATTCATGGTACAGGTCATTACATTTGGTAGCTTAAGATTCTAATTAAATGCTTGCGTAATATTACAGTTTCGAAAAGAGAAGATATCTAGGGGGGACGGGCAAATAGTTTTGATAACGTTGTTCATTGTAATGAAGACCTTATTGCCACGTGGTGGTGACGTTCAAGAACACAGCAGCAATACTGTGTAAGACAAAGATAACTTTTATTGGGCCAACCTGTGCCCAGAAAAACAGGCTACACTTATAGCGCAACGACAGCGGCGAACACGGTCGGCGGTCTTGGAAAATCTGATCAGCGGGTCAAGCGCGTCGGCTTTTATACAGCAGTCGCCGAATGTTGCAGACTAATCGTTGGGACCCGCGTGCCTTCCACAAAGTTCTACACCATTCGCGGCACGCGATGAAATCTGATAACACAAGGTTTGGCAACAACAGACAGCCGGATAGAAGCATCGATAACTTTCCAGAAATTTCGGATACATGCAGGCGCGTCTCGCACTCCGCGATAACATTTGTTAGGCGGTGAAACGTGGTCGCCCGATAAAGATAAGTACACGTGTCATTATGATTCCCCCAATGACATAAAGAGTAAAATAACAAGCTTCTGTTTCCTTGAAAGCAATAATTTGCTGGAGATAATACATAATGCCCGTTTTTCGAGGCATAGCAACCGAGATCACTACGTTATTTATGTAAGTCCCCGAGATTCATTGCAGTACCAGCTGTTAAGTAAGAGAACAAAAAGTGCAAGGATCTAAGCACGGAAAAGCGAAAATACTATTTGGCTACTATGAGTTTGTAACACCCAAAAAGCTCTTTTCTTACGTTAATTCAGGGTTTGAGCGAAACTTCTGTTTTCCTTTTTTTCTGAGATCTGATTATTAACAAAAGGCATGCGTTCTCGAGAGCTGAGTGAGTTCTCGGTGATTGTTCTGTTTAAGGCCTTAATGATGCTATAATGAGCTTTACTTGAAAGCGATGTTCAGACAAGTGCATGTTTTCAACTTTCAGCAAGTGTTTTGAGCAATGGCGGCTGTGCTTCGGCACCGTAGTACGGAGGCACTTTATCGTTGCATGTTTCGAAATCTTAAAAAGCTTCCATGTGAAAATAATTTTTTTCTTTCTATTTGCAGCTGTATCCACGAAGAGCCGAACATGTTGATGGAAGTGGCTGTTATCTTGGCGTGTGCATGAACGGAAGATGTGTGTTTGAAGCGCACTCAATATGCTCAGCAAGCTGAGGTGGACACGGCCACACTTTTAAAGAAATAAATGAAGAAAATGTTCAAAAATGGTAGCAGTTCACTGACTAAAAAGCCTACTCGCACCTGCCGTAGTGGCCCGGTACCTGCGGCGTTACGCTGCTAAGCGTGAGGTCGCGCGGTCGAATCTCGGCCCCAGCGGCCGCATTTCGTTGGCGCGAAATGCAAAAACGTTCGTGTATGGTGTACAGGGTGCAGTTTAAACCACGTTTGTCATATTTATTCCGGAGTCTCCCGCTACGGCATGCCTCCAATTCAGATCATGTTGTTATCCTGTGAACCTCCAGAATTTGCTTTCTTTCCTTTTTTCCATAGGTCCTTTATGCCATCCATCATCTATTCGTCTTTCTTGCTGCCAGACAGTCAATTAGCCAGCCAACGTTAAACAGAACTTCAGAGTTTACGACAAGTCACCGTGTAGTTATCACCGTGTGGTTATACCTACGCAATTAAAAATTGAGTTCCTAAAACGATTCCTTAAAAGTGTGCTGTGCTAATTTTCGCACACAATATTTCGCTCCTGAAACTGCACTTAGAAGACGTGCATTGAACGACCGCAGTTGTCACCAGCTGACGGTGTGTCCACGCATGGACTCATCGTTTCATGACGGCGCAGCTGGCGGCAAGGCATGATAAGCGAACACGGGGGGGAGCGTGCGAGAACAAGCTCAGTTGTTGCAAGGTTATCGTTTCGGTATTTGCTGCATGCAGAGATAACAATATGCCTACCACATACAAGCGCTGAAAATTCTGGTTTATGCATTTCGCAAAGGACTGCCGTACTGTCTGGACTCCGCCGGGTAGCTGTGCTGATCACCGCACTCGGTATCCGAGTGGAGATGACCTGCATATGCAGAAGTAACTTGCCTCGACCAAAGAGACGCCAACAGGTGTAAAGCGATGACAACCGTGGAACATTTTTGCGATATTATTGCCGCAGGTCTTATCCTACCAGAGATGGCAGTGTTTTTTTTTCAGCAGTACGTAAACTTGCTAAAAAATTGAAATAAATATACAGAGTACTGTTTAGACGGATAGTTCGAAAGCTGGTAGCCGGTGCAGTATCGACTGTGCATACAGTTTATGCGTTAAGGACAACATACAATTAAACAATGCCCTGAAGCGACAAGAGTAGACAGATGTCAAGACATGTCCTCGTATGTAGACACGATTTATCTATACAACATACACCACAACAAATTCTCACAATCACGAGTTCAGGCCTGTTTTATTGAGCTTAAACTACCGTGAAAAGGAAAAAACTTCACGAGCTAAAAAAAAAGATAACGATAGAAAAACGGTCTTCTATCAGAAACAAGAAACTAAAGCATTCTGTTTTGTTAAAGGGGTTTTATAATCTATATGCCTGTTTGAAATGATTAGATAGCTTTACTTCGATTGGCAGTTCATTGCAAACTTCTCAGCCGCATGCTGAATTTACCATTCACCCTACAGGCTGTTGCATTTTGTTTGGTTAAAGTTCCAAATAGAAGCTTGCCTAGTGTCACGGTTTTGGAAAAAGAAGATACTCAGTTCTGACGGTGAATTAGTTTGGATAACGTTGTTCATCGTAATGAAGTTCCTATGACTGCCCGAGTGACCTACAGAATAAAATACAAAGCTGTTTCACGTTGTCTTTATATGATAGCAACCATGGTCTGGAAACATAATGCGTAATGGCCATTTTTCAAGACGCAGAACCGGCGATAACTACTTTATTAACCTAAGTACCCATGAATCAATGCAATACCTAATGTGCAAGCCGCCGAAATAAAATACGTTCTATGCACTTAAAAGGGAAAATTCTTTTTGGCAGTTATGAAATTCTAGCACTCAAACGCACATTTCTATCATTGCTTCAGTCTTTGAGCGTAACTTCTCTTTTCCTTTCTCACTGAGTTCGGAATAATTATATAATGGAGATGTTGTCTATAGTTGAGAAATCTGACTGTCCTTGTTCTTTTAAAAGTCTTCATTGTGCTGTATTGAGCTTTACATTACACCTCACTTGTGACAAGAGTAGCTCACCATCTTTTGAACTTTGCGCAAGTGTTTAGAGTAATCATGGCTCAACTTCATTACCGAAATGTTGAGGCATTTTATGGCTGCAACTTTTGGTGACATAGAAACCTCCCTGCGCACAATAAATTTTTTTTCCATCTACAGCTGTATCCAACATGCGTTCATCTTCTTGATGTAAGTTCCTGTAGTCTTGGTGCATGCAAAGAAAGGCAGATTTGAATTTACACCACCCTCAACATGCTCAGCTATCTGAAGTCGACACAGCCGCGCTTTTAAACAAATAAATTACGAAAATGCCCATAAATTTAGTGGGTGATTGGCGGAAAAAAACCCATTCGCACCTGCCGTGGAGGTCCGTTAGCTATGGCACTGCGATGCTAAGCACAGGTGGCGTGATGAAATCCGGGCCGCTGCGGCTGCATTAGCATGGAGTTGAAATACGAAAGCGCCCTTGTACCGAGCATTGGGTGCCCATTAAAGAAGGCCAGGTGGTCAAGATTAATCTGGAGTACCTCCCTATGGCGTGCCTCATATTCACATCGTTGTTTTGGCGCGTGAAACCCCCGCATTTGTTTTGTTCCGTCCTTCCATCTGTCGTCTTGTCCATCGATCCACCTACTCATCCATCTAGCCAGTCAGCTGGCGCTCTTTGGCCATCCCTGGCCCTGGCGCCAAAAAAAAAAACCGTGCTTCGCCATCCTAATCAGTGAGTCAGCCAAGTTGTCATTTAGCGATACCACAGAACTTCAGAGTTATTGATGATTTATAAGACAGACATTAACGGACACATTACTGCACTATGAATACACGAACGCAGATCAGAAAGTCGTTGGATCGGATACACTTTATTAAAGGTCCTGCAGGAGGCACGTCAGCGCGCAGCGGGCCTCTGCCACGCAGTGATCGACAGGGAGTGCCTGTCGGTTGCTGCGCAGGCCCGTTTGACGGCCGATTGCTGGTCTTGTAGGAGCGGAATTCGTAGGGTCTTCTCCCACTTGTGCGTGGTAGAGCCGGCCGGAGCCTTTCTACACTCCCAGAGCATGTGTGTGAGTGTCTTAGTCCTGATGTTTCAGCTAAATCACGGCTGTGAATGCGAAGCCAACATAACCATTCCTAGCGGCGGACCTTTCTTGGGCCGGCCTGGACTTATCTGTCGGCAGCTCCGCGGCGCGACACTGCTATCAGTTGTTGAAGATTTCAGTTGTGCTCCACACGTCTAAAGCGTACAAACAACAAAGTGTAATTCGTTTTCGATGGAGCAAGGCACAAACACCCATCGAAATCCACAGGGAAATGCACCCCCCGTATGGGTAAAGGCGCTACGCTGGGAGATGTGTGAGGTGGTGGCGTTGTGTGTCCGCGAAAGGCCGTGAGGACTTGCATGACAATAAGCGATCGGGGAGGTCGCGCTCGTCGCTGGCTGAAGACAACATTGCGCAGGGGCATCTCAATCTTATTGTTACGATGGAATGAATGCTTTAACCGATGTGGGGACAATGTGGATAAATAATAAAAGGTATGTAAAATAGCCCGTGCATTTGTAATCACATGTACATACCTTATTTTACCTAAAAAAATTGGGGCAATGAGTTTTGGATAGGCCCTCGTAACTACCCAGTTCCATATTGTGTTACGAAGAAGTGCTTAAAAATGTCTACCGCGAATATTCTCGTACAATATTGTTACGGAAGTATGTGAGAAGAAAGAGGAAGAAGATCGGAGACGCTGGCTGCATCGTGTTGGTGGTCTGCCATCTTAACGATTCTGACTGATCCTCTATAAATATTGTCAATATATTTTTATATACTCGCAATATCCCCGTAACATATTGGTTAAAGGTGCGGGTTACGAAGGATGGAAACGGAGCTCCGCAGTGGACGTCGCATGACCGTCGGCACCATCAATGACGGTGAGCATGCGGGATCAACGTCGTTGCCGCCTCCAACGCCACCGTCGCCAGCTACATCGCTGTCACCTTCAGTTGTCGTTGTGCAACCAAAGGATCCTGGGACTTTCTGCGGGACCAATGGCGCCGACGTTGAATTGTGGGTGGCCATGTACGAACGCGTGAGTGGAATCAACAGATGGGATCCTACGCTTATGCTAGCTAACCCGTTGCTCTACCTAGGAAGCACGGCAAAGGTGTGGTACGAAAACCACAAAGAGGAGCTAACCAGCTGGGACCAATGCAAAGGGAAATTGACAGAGTTGTTTGGCAAACCAGCCGCCCATGAGATTGCCAGAAAGCAGGAACTGGCCTCCCGTGCCCAATCCCCTTGGAATTCTATGTCTCGTAGATACAGGACGTGCCAGCACTTTGTCGTAAAGCCGATCACGACATGAAAGAAGCTGAGAAGGTCGGGAACGTGCTTAAAGGCATTGCTGTCGATGCATTTAATCTGTTCATGCGCAAAAGCTGCTCTATAGTTGACGCAGTCATTAAAGAGTGCCGACACTTTGAGCACGCCAAAATACGACGCGTCTTGCAACCATTCGCCAGACTTCCAAATACTGCTGCTACGTCGACGTGTGAAGATTAACCCACACCGCTGCATGCGTCGCCATCAGAGGACGTGGTGCGAATCGTTAGACGTGAACAGGATGCGATGGATGCCCGCAGCTTTCTGCTCGCGTAGCCCTGATGCTACCACATTTTCCATTCCCGTCATAGAAGCCATCGTTCGCCAGGAACTTAAAAACTTTGATTTACAGTCTCTGTGTGCTATCGCCAATCCCAGAGCTAACGAACGCCCTTCTACTATTTTCACTCCACCCCGACAATTCTGTCCACGTCATCGCAACGCGACTGAGTGGAGAACTGCGGACGACCAGCCGATACGTTTCACCTGTCGCCGCTTTGGTTATGTCGCCCGATACTGTCGCAACTCGTGGCCCTCACCACCTCGCACGCCGACCAACCTGAGCCGTTTTGATGACAATAGCCGCAATGTTTCACCCACCGCCGAGTCTAACAGCGCCGCCTACTCTGCTCGGAATACGTGGTACAGCCGCTCACCATCGCCGCGCGGACAGCAGTCTCGTTCACCGCAAACACGTGGCCCATCTTCACGTTCGGGGCGGCCACGTCGCCTTTCGTCCCCTGTGGCTTTTGGCCGCACCCTCTCGAAAAACTAGGAAATGCGGCCCTCGGAGGTGGTGTTGCATTGCCGACTGCTGCAGCAAATTCTCTGTCTGTACCCACAAGGATAAGTGTAATTGACGTCAAAGTAGAGGGCTCACCTGTCCAAGCACTCGTCGACACTGGAGCCCACGTATCTGTGATGAGTGCTAGCCTACGTAGACGTTTAAAGAAGGCCCTCACCCCAGTAGCTGCCCGAGTGGTTCGTGTGGCCGACGGCGGCGTGCTGGTTGTTCTTGGAATGTGTACTGCGCGTTTAATTATAGCCGGCCGCACCGCTTCTGTTCCCTTTGCTGTGATCGACAACTGCCCTCACGACGTTATCCTTGCATTGGAATTTTTATCCACTTATTCTGCTCTCATCAACTGCGCGACCGGCGTTCTTCAGCTAGAACTCCCTCAACTTGCCGATGCTCCGGGTACCGCCCCAAGGCGCTCGTGCTCCCTTCAAGATGTGCGTCTGTCACCCTAGGTAGTTGCCTACGTCGCTTTACTCGCTCAGCCACAGGTTCCTGACGGTGAATATGTGCTTGACTCCATCATCGACGCGCATTTGAACCCGAGTTTTGCTGCTCCGCATACGTTAGTCACGGTTACTAATAACGACGTCGTTCGACCGCTTCTTGTGATTCCGGCCGGCATGTTCTTGGCCAGCGTTTCTAGTGGGTGCGAATTTAACATTGAGAGCCGGAATGCCGAGAATGGCTTATTAGCACGAATTGCAGCTGAGAGCTCTCGTCCCTAACGGATGACTTCGCGAAAATGATTGCACCTGACCTCACCTCTGCGCAGGCAACGGACATACGACTCCTGCTTGAATCGTATAGTGACATCTTTGATTTCGACGACAGGCCATTTGGCCAAACATCTGTTGTTCACCACCGTATCAACACTGGGGATACGAATCCTATTCGTCGGTGTCCTTATAGTGTATCGCATGCTGAACGTCGAGTCATCTAATGAGAAGTTCACACAATGATCCGCAAGGCGGTCATCGAGCCATCAGCCAGCCCTTGGGCTTCGCCTGTCGTGCTTGTGAAAAAAGAAAGATGGTACCTGGTGCTTTTGCGTCGATTGTCGCCACTTAAACAAGATCACACGAAAAGACGTCTACCCACTACCACGCATCGATGACGCCTTGGACTGCTTGCACGGAGCTAAATACTCCTCGTCCATCAATCTCCAATCCGGCTACTGGCAGATTTTAGTTGACGAAACGGACCGCGAGAAGATGGCCTTCGTCACGCTGGATAGCTTATATCAGTCCAAAGTCATTCCCTTTGGACTATACAATGCTCCTGCAATATTTGAGCGTATGGACTCTGTTCTGCGCGGCTACAAATGGACCACATGTCTTTGTTACCTTGATGACATTATTGTTTTTGCCCCACGTTCGGCAGCCACCTTACCCGACTCGCTGCAATTCTTGCGGTCTTCCGAAAAGCCCGCCTTCAAATGAACTCCACAAAGTGTCCATTCGGGCGCTGTCAGATCAACGTGTTGGGACACCTCGTTTGCGCGTCCGGTGTTCAACCAAATCCGCAAAAAGTTCGCGCCGTACGCAGTTTTCTTGTGCCAAGTTCTGCCTCTGACGTGCGCGGCTTCGTCGGCCTGTGTTCTTACTATCGTCGTTTCGTCAAAAACTCCGCCGACGTTCCTCGGCCTTTGACAGATCTAAAAAAGAACACGTCATTCTCATGGAGCCCGGAGCAGGCTCACGCGTTCACCGCTCTCATCGGGTTTCTCACTACCCCTCCCATACTTGCCCACTTTGATCCGTCTGCCCCGACCGAAGTCCACGCTGACGCAAGCGGCTATGGCATCGGCGCTGTTCTCGCCCAACACCAGAATTATACCGAGTGCGTGATAGCTTACGCCAACCGCCTGCTGTCACCTGCCGAGAGAAATTACTTCATCACCAAGCCGGAGTGCTTGGCTTTACTTCGGGCTGTCGCCAAGTTTCGGCCATATTTG
The DNA here is from genome assembly GCF_050947875.1 of Dermacentor variabilis. Lineage (NCBI taxonomy): Eukaryota > Metazoa > Arthropoda > Arachnida > Ixodida > Ixodidae > Dermacentor > Dermacentor variabilis. Next base: position 136,876,095 of record NC_134570.1, on the reverse strand, counting down.
TACGGCTGCACAGTTTCGTTCGTCACAGACCACCACGCACTCTGCTGGCTGTCTTCCCTACAGGACCGCACTGGACGGCTTGATTGCTGGGCTTTGCGAATCCAGAAATTTTCATTTAGTGTCCATTACAAGACTGGACGCCTCTACAAGGACGCTGAGTGCCTTTCGCGTCACCCCGTAGATCCTCCCGATCATTTTGCGAAAGATCCGGTGACCTGCACGATGGCTTTGACTGATATGACCGACATGCGCGCTGAACAACGCGACGCATCCTTACAGTCCATCATCGCCGGAGTGCAATCTGGCAGCACCGACGGCACCTCCGCATTTTCATGCTGCACGGCGGCATCCTCTACTGCCGCAATAACAACCCTGACGGCCCATAGTTGCTGCTTGTCCTTCCTCGTCCTCTGCAACCCGTCGTTCTCGAACAACTTCACGATGCACCGACGGCGGCACACCTTGTATTTTTGCGTTCATACGACTGCGTACGTCGCTGGTTCTTCTAGCCGGGTCTCTAACACTCTGTGCGTCGTTATGTGGCTACTTGCGAATTGTTTCAGCGCCGGAAGAAACCTCTCCTGGCACGTGTCAGACGACTCCATCCCGTTGAAGTTACCTCTGAGCCGTTCTTTCGCGTAGGCCTTGACCTGCGTGGCCCTTTTCCTACAACCACTAGAGGGAACAAGTGGATCGCCATCGCACTGATTACGCGATACGCTACGAGATAACAAAGGAGTTGTCGACTAGTTGCGCAACTGACGTCGCCAATTTTCTCCTTCACGACGTCATTCTGCAGCACGGTGCACCTCGACAGTTATTACAGACCGCGGCCACTCGTTCTCGTCGCGAGTTGTGGACGACCTCCTCCGCTCTTCTGCCACTGAACACAAGCTGTCCGCCGCCTACCACCCACAAACGAACGGTATTACGGAACGTCTCAACCGAACAATCCTAGAGATGCTCTCGATGTACGTGTCCAAAGATCACAGCGACTGGGACGCCACGCTGGCTTACGTGACGTTCGCGCATTACTCGTCCCGACATGACACCGCAGGATATTCACTCTTTTATCTCTTGCATGGTCGCGACCCCACACTGCCGTTTGACATATGCTCCCTTCTGTGCCACGTGTTGCAACTGAGTACGCTCGTGAAGTCATCGATCGCGCTCGCAAGGCACGTCAAGTCGCCCAATCTCGTTTATTAGCCTCACAGCATATACAGAAAGAGCGTTACGTCCGCTGCCATCGCGATGTTAAGTTCGCACCAGGTGCTTGCGCGCTCCTCTGGTCACCATATTGTCGAGTTGGCTTCTCCCAGAAGCTTCTCTCTGGCTACACAGGGCCTTATGGAATCCTACGCCAAGTTAACGACGTCAATTATGAGATTTCGCCGCTACACTTTAATGCATCCTCAACCCTAACATCCGTATCCCTGACACGCATCCAACAGAGGGACAAAAACGCGGAGATACTCAAACGAATATATGCTCATGTACAGCAAACTACTCGCCTCATTGCATGCATCGCAAATCAATATCACGTCATAAAAAGCAACCTGATACGCCTGGTAATCACCTACGCCCGGAGCAGGATCACCAATGTCGCCCCATACCCTAGCCTCAATGCGACTGACAAGCTGAAATTCAATACCATGATCAAGAGGACCTATAAACAAGACCTACATCTTCCCATTTACGCCTCCAATGAGAAACTAAAGCTCCTCGGCATTCAGAGCACCAAAGACGAGCTCATTGAAGCTCAGCGTATTAACCAATACGAACGACTCGCAAATTCCACCACGGGCAGGCACATTCTACACACCCTAGGCATAAGCTACACCACCCAACTCGGACCAAAAGTACCCGGTCCCTCCAAGCATTGCTGCTTGACTTGTTATCTCGCCCACACCTCGCAATATGCACCCTGAACACAATCAGGAGCGACGTGTAGACAGAGCTAAATGACTACAAAAGCGCTACGACCAAGCCGCAACCAGAAATATCCCAACCAGAACACCATGTCGGTCGCCGCAATCGCGGGCTCGCAGTACCGCCTTGCCTAGACATCATCCATACTCACCACTCAACCCAAAGAAGGCGAAAAAACGGCCATCGCTTTGGCCTACGCCTCTACCAGTGCACACTGCATCAACAGCAATACAAAAATGACCATTCCAAACAAGGCAGCAGGATTCACAGAACCCCAAGCGCAGATGATACTCTCCAACAATCCTCCTTCAAGGCAATGCCGCGTCCAGATCTGTACCCCTGGTCAATCGGGTCTGGCTGGAAACGAAGCCGCCCTCAATGACGCTCGACTTCTCGCACACCGGGTGCATCATCTGTCTCATCCGTATTCCGATTTTGAGGAGCACTCTCATCTACATCGCTGTCACTTGCGGGACCAAATGGTCACTTTTCAGAGAAATCTTACTCCCCTACAGCAGAGAGGTAGCGGAGGAGGACCGACAGTCTAGCCCCTCCCCTCACCTAGGAAACCAAATCGCTGAATAAATCTTAATACACCACTTGACGACTGCTTCAGACGTGAACTTTCCCAAACCTCGTTCTATACAACCGCATTTACCCTGATGGATACTCCCCACTCTGCAAAGCGTGCGAGGCCCGTGCTGACCTCGATCACAAAATCTGGGCATGCCCGACAGCCTCACCCACCAACACCCTCCGCAACAACGCTACACGCATCATAAATGCGGCCGAGCAGTGGGAGACTGCGGCTCAGCTTAGACTCAGAAGAGCAGCTCTGGGTCGTCCTATGGGTGGAGACACTGCCAGAAAATATGGACTGGTCGCCGGCTGAGGAAGGGGGGTGATGGTTAGTCTCCCAACCCACGCCACCCCAGGACCCATTCAAGGACATAATAAAGCTATATCTCTCTCTCATCGCGCCGTTGTTTACAAAGTCTCCCATATCGTGTGACAGCGCATGTCGCTCGCCCACGCGATATCACCCGACTACGTCGTGAAATCAGGAGTCACGGGGTGTCTCCCGGCCATCAAGCCCACAAGAGAAGTGATGTTCAGTGCTCAGACGTGCGCGTCAGTCAGGCTAGATCCAGTGATCTCTTCCATAACGTGCATTATTGCTTAAGCTTAAGTTTTCAGGGACAAATTGGCCAGAATGAAAGATTGCGCAGACGTTCGTTGATGCCTGCTGCAATCTCTGCCACCGCATGCACTTTCCAATATGGGGGTCTTCACTTAGTAGCATATCTTCATTGCAGTACCCAGATGGTACGTTTTGGCTTCGTCAGTAAATTTAGTTTATTTGCGATGTCCTTCAGTGACGCAGCAGTAACGGCAACACGCTAGACGCAGTTTATTTCTTGTCTGGTGGGATCCGGTTTTATTCGGGCAAATTCCGTGCACTAACATGATGCAATAATTCAATAAGCGATGTAGGGCCTGCGCTCGCCATGTTTGGGAGCGCGTACTCAGTTTGCCAGGAGAACTTCAGAGCTTCGTAGGTTCGGTTTCATATTTTCTTTGTTTTGTCTAAAATTTGCATTTATTATAGCGCCGCACTTGCTTAAATACTGGCTTACCATGGCGACCTTTTTTACTAGACATCGGGCAACAAGGAAATTTTGACGACATTTTACTGTCTCTTTACTTTGTACCACGTGCTGTATCGCTGTTACCCGAATGCTGTAACCGAATTCAAAACAGACCCCAGTGGTAACTGTCTTGGAGAACTTCTGGCACAACATAAAACCAGCTTCTCCGTGTCGTTGCTTATGCGAGCCGCGTCCTCGCTAAGGGTAAAATTTATTTGTCACCGTTAAATGCATCATAGCAATTCTCTGCGCATTATTTATAAATAATTCAAAATTGTTTGGATATTTTCAGGGCATTGGCTTGATTGCCAAAATTTAGAAAATGTTTTACTTCTCATATTACATCACTAAAAATCAGTTTCATATAGTATGCGAACTCTTGATATCACGCCACAATAATAACGCAGCAACTTTACATACGCTTAGTTTGCTTTTACGGCCATGCATCTGACATACTGGAGCTAAACATAGGGTTTAGCATATCCTTGACACTTAAAGCGATTGCAACTCTTTCGCCAGCAAACTGCTTGCCAGCAAACCGCTTACTTTCATAAACCCCAAACTTTCTCCGTTGAATAACTTCGTTTTATTTAAACTTTCCACTATGGCCTACCGTATAATCCATGAACCTAACCCTTTGCTCAATACTGGCACCGTTTAGGACAATTAGTCTGCACGTAGACTTGCTAGTAAAATATTCCTATATTAATGGTTTCGGAATGATTGACAAGTTAATATTAAAATTGCCGGATGCATAAGACGTTTCAAACGACTGCTAAAAACGCATACCTAACATTTCCATGTCATAGATTTTACTCTGGAGCCTTTTCCATGTTTCGCCTTTAGTGATATTTTATTCTGTTTCAATGTAGATTTTTGCAGCTAATTTTTTGCATTCGCCAGTTTGTTAAGGCTCTACTCTACTTATGTATTAAGAGTCACTGTAACAAGAAGTCCCTTCACAGTGTTTCACCCTGGCACCTCATTTTTTATACTTGTTACCATATTTGAAATGAATCTATTGAAATTGCAAGCTCATAATGATATACAGTCGGCCCAGAGGCACATACCCCTTTATCTCTGTGGCACATGTCACTGAAAATTGCAGCGGCTCAACATGTCGAGGTGGCCAAACAGAAATGCGCCAAGCGTCTCGACACGAAAATTTGCCCTCAAGAAACTCAGAAGGGCGTTTATATCATTTCTCGATGTATGCATCCTTGGCGTAATGATTTCAATAGCGGACGTCTGTGCTAGAGGTCCTCTGTTGATAGCCTGACATCACACAATTTTATTAATGTTAAAATAGTTATTTATTAAACAGCACTTTGTTGAAAATGACGAAATCACAAAGTGGTGGAACCGTTTGAAGGCAAGAGGAAGGTCAGGCAAATTAATGTACTTACCATAACTTCCCCCCTGGCTTAACCACGCCGATTTCACCTCACGTAGCGACTAGTGCCAGAGTACCCTGTAATAGGTATTGTGTAAAGCTCTATGGCGCATCGTGGCTTTCACACATCAGCAGCTTGAAGGATATAGTGGATGTAAATTGTACTGTTCTGAACCAAAGCGTAGATGGGGGTGCTTCTAGGAGGCTTGTGCATAAGGCGAATATTTTGTGTATGCGATTTTCAATGGCAGGCGCCAAACATAACCTAAAGAACCGGCCGTTCTTTGGACTACGCTACATAATAATATATCAATAGGCTACAAAAACTGCACATTATGAACGGGCTGGCGCTTGCTTATACGTTATGAAAGTTTAACCGGCTAGATCTCTACAGTCTACGTGCTCCAGACAAGATAGGGCTACTTTTTACATCCAAACTGACAACATTAGGCAGACAATGCTGAGAAATTAATAAAACTGTCAACTTGTGTCTAAATAAATCGTGTGCTGACCGTGTTACACTAAGAATCGGTGGAAGAGCGTTCTAACGACTCTGCAAACGCTGCTTATATAGGACCTACTCACGGAAAAAAGAGGCCTGGCACTTGCTCTTTGAAACAGTCTTTGCCAAGGGGCGTTATTTATTGTTCACTTCAAGACACTGCGAACATTTCGTTCGCGTGCTTCAACACATTTGTGCGATGCTCTTGCGGTAAAAATTGAACCAGTTACACCTCTCGCCCGCCTAACAAGGCCCAGGATACTGCGCGAAGAGGCATAAGCAAGACACAATAAATTCCGAGTGCCCGCCAAAAATGCAAGCCGGAAGAATACCGATGCGGTACGCCGAATTCAATAGTGTCTACGTGCGCCACATGGATAAATCGAGCCAACTGCGATGGTGTCCGACGAAGGCGCGCGTTCAGGAGACCAGGAACATTTTTGTACATACGCGTTTGCTGCGGCAATATATAGATGAATAATACGAAATTCGGAATGTATCGAAGTGGCCTAATACACAAATGGAACGTTTCGTACCATATAGAATATTTTCGGCGGTAGCTTGTATCTGCATATCAAATATTTCTTGCCTAAGTAGCTTGTGTCTTATCATGACGTAACTGCAAGTACTTTTGCACAGCCCTGAATTTAGGAAAGCTCTTTCTTCTCTTGAACGCAATATATGCTACTGCGCGAATTATCTGCATATCGAATAGTAAGCTTGCGACATGCGCTACTGGGATGCGTATCTGGTGCAGCGAAAACCACTTTTGTTGAAAGAAAAATTTCATGTGTGGAGCTGTGTTTGTTCACGACCGGGCCCAATTATTGGCTCATCTTTATTTTACATACCAACGAGCTTAACAACATCAAAAACACGTCTTCAGTAGTAGTACTATCTATATTCTTGTGGAAACCTTTACGGCTACATATGTGTGGCGTTTTGAAGGACTCTCTTTTCTTTTAAAGTCCATATTTAGGATATGTTGGTGCCTTTGAGTAGCGCTATATACACCTATCCAAATTGACCAAATATATACCAGGGATGAAATATGAAGCCGGCTCTGAACAAAACAAACGCAACAAGAACGAACCACTCTGGCAGTCAGCTAGTTGACGTAAATGTACTAGAAGAGTGCACAGCAGAGGTCAAATAGAGAACAGTACAACGTAAATTCAGCACTCATATTACTAGTGAATAGAGAAAACACGAAGTCAAGTCACAAGAACATGAATTTGGAAGCAGACTACAATACAAACTGCAATCAGAACATTTAAACAACGTGACTCTTCTGGAAACTTCTAGAGGGCCAGTAATTATTGTCTGTGCAATAAATATATCTGTTGGCCATGGGCCAAGGATCTTTTTAAATATTAGGTCCTGTAGTGCATTGCCATTGGAGTACGTATGAAATTGCGTCTATCTCTATCACTATGCCCGTCGTGCATGTGCGGCATACATCGCGAGCACGTTCGTGTTAGATACAAATGAATCACACTCAAACAGCCACAAAGCAATATTTCGTATATTCAGATAAATGAAGCCCAAAATAATTACGAACTTATACTTAAAAATAGCATGATCATAAACATTGTTTAGTCAAAATTTCTAGTTACTTATTTTGATAAGAACTGATTATTACGAGGAGTATTTAAGCCGCAGCGGCTCGTTGGTACCCGTTAAGCTAGACAGCACAAAAACATAGGTTTCTGCCTAGTTCAAGCGTTGAGTCATGCCATTATCATTATCCTGTTGATCACCCAACCGTGACGTTAACGACGGCGAATGAATCACCGTCGCGATGCTATGGTTGAGACGGCGTATCTCAGTTGTTCAATTTGAGGCGAGAAACATGCCCAATGTCGCTTAGTGGCGTACCAACCGATGACTTGGGTGTCAGCGGAGATATTTCACAGGTGACCGATTTTATTTGGCGCAGAACTTGATACGGCCCAACATACTGTGACAGGAGCTTCTAGTAAAGGCCAACACGAACACGACGAGATGGGAGTCAGAACAGGAAGAAATAGTCCAGAAGGAAGCAGGCATGCCCGTTCTTTCCAGGGTATTTTCCAAACTATTGCTGTGTAGGTTGAGTTCCACCAACCATTTTTATAAGTATCAGTCGGGTTTCACCGAAGATTGCAGTACTTCGTCTAATTTACTTGTCTTGCAAGGCATTAAGAGGATGCTTAAACATAAACGTAAACCTTTCTATGCTGTAAGTCTTGATTAGCACAAGGCTTTTAAATCAGTCTCTCACTCTGCTATTTTAGTGCCCTAGATGCATGTAATGTCCCTTTACTTATCCTTAACTTAGTCAAGCATTTATATGTCAGTTGCACCACCACATACACTTGTGGGGGTGTCTCAGATAATGCCCGAGTAGCACTAAGAAGAGGCATCAAACAAGGTGACACTCTCTGTCTATTTCTTTTTAACTGCATAATTGATCCTCTAATCTACTGTCTACCGTCTAATCTACCGAATTAGGTGTGGGAGTTCCATTGCTTGACAGTTCAATGCCAGCTATGGCGTTTGCTGATGATCTCCTCATAATGTCCGATACTCTTCAGGGACTTCAACTCCTCGTTGATGAAACAGTTTCTTTTCTTAAGAATATTGACTTGCAAATAAATCCTTCAAAGTTGCAATATTTTGGTTGGCGTCCTAACCACATTAGTAAGGATTTTGACTACAATATTCATACATTGTCTATCTTGGGGCTGGATATTAAACCTAAAGGTAGAGATCAACCGATCAGATACCTAGGTTTAGAGATCTTCATCAATAAAAATCCAACCGTCCATTCCGAAAGAGCTATGAGAGTTTTTTATCTCAATGTGAAGGTCTCGCTAAAGCGATTTCAGAAGGTGAATTGCCTAAGACAACTGGTTCTTCCAGTATTCTTATACAGTGCTTCGAATACTCGTGAGGTTTCTTCAGAGTCCTGTAGGCTGGAGGGGCTCATTCCTAAATGGATTACGAGGGTTCTTCATTTACCTCCAGGTTTGCCCAATGTACACATAAGACTTCCGTCTAAGAATCGGGGCTTGGGCATAATTCCGCTGCAGGGGGTTGCTCAGGCGGTTCATTTGATGAGCCTCGCGCGGTTACTTGGACTAGGGGACACAATCGTACACAATCTTTTTGACAGTATCTTAGATAAAAATTTTCGAAGAATTGCTGAACTGTTCCAAATCGCTTCTGGAATTACTTCTCCGAAGGCGATTCAGTCAGCAGTAAATAGAGGATCCCAAAAGTGGTGGTCCGATCGAAAGTATAAATACACCAATAACGATCTCCTGGCACACCAAGACCAGGTCGTGGCTAACACTTGCTTGAATCACGATACCAAGTTTTTGAAGAAAGGGGATCGTCTTAAGGCTCTGTGCCTTAGGAGTAATCTGTATCCGACTAGGTTTCTCACTAACAAACAAAGCAGCGATCCGACGTCACCGCTTTGCCGTCGCTGTCATGAAAAACCAGAAACTTCGTTCCATAGTTTGCAGGTGTGTGAGTCTGTGCACCACGTACGTACTGAACGACACAACTACGTAGCGAAGCAGGTTGCCCGTCTAGTACAGGAAAAGAGCCCGAGCTTACGGTTGAAGAAGTACCGTGTTTAACGACCCGGGAGGGCACTAGGCTGAAGCCTGACATAGTCATTGAGACTGTGGACGAAGTTTTGGTGGTCCATTTGGCTGTCGTATGGGACGTCAATGTAGGGGTGCTTAAAGACAAGACACGTGAGAAGGCAGCAAAGTATGCTCCATTACGGAGCTGCTTCGATCCAGGTAAGAAATTCCCCTCTCATGGTTTGGTTTTCGGAGCTAGAAGCATGACCTGTTGGGAAACATTGGAGTCAGGCAAGACCTTTGGTCTCTCACATTCAGATCTGACTTGGTTAAATGCCTGCATTCTTCGTGGTGGATTAATTTATCTCAATAGGTTTAGAAAAAGAGTTTAGATGTTCCCTGGAGTTTCGTCATGCGTTCGTTCCCACTTGTAGTTGTCGTTTGTGGTTTAATATTTGTTTTTCATTTTTTTCTTTTTCTTTCTCTTTTTTTCTCTGTTTTGACTATCATTGTGTTGCTGCTTACGATGTAGTCAATATTGAGGCAGGCAACAGCTATAGAAAATAAGTATTAGGAAGACAAGATCGCTTTCCCCCAGGTAGTCCACCTAGAAATGACGTCTTGGGGAGGCCATTGCTGGAGAGCAGGGGCCGACATCAGGTGGGGTTTCCCCTTCCATGCTGGTCCTTCCCAAACGTCCGGCACATTAAATCTAGCTGTGGCCACTAGCACCACAAGTCTGTGGTAATGTACGTTAATAGCCCACGAAAAGTGCCTCAAAAACTGGAACGATGATCGCTGTGATCAGCCACATTTCACATCACAGTATTTCTAAGCATGTGTGCGAAGGTGCATACATTTTAGACTTGAGCATTGTCACGTGCTTAGACAAAAAGTTTGGGTCAATGATTACGCCTGTGAATATTTGATACACCATCACGTATGGTATAGCTGTGCCGTAAAATGTGTCTGGCATTAGTGCATCGCTTTGTGCCTAAGTAAAGCACTGCATACACTTCAGCCGTCATTTACAGATCTCTCAGGTGGGACCACCTCGAAGTACCGAAGCTGCACGTTCCAAGCTTGCACGAAGAGATTTTAATAAAGAAATGATGACAGAAGGCAGAAAGGCATACTGGGAGGTGCACAGAAGGAGACAGGGACACATGCATACGAGTAGCTATGGAGAAAAGCGTTTGTGTAGATTTCAGTGGATAATAATCGAATGATACGGAAGCCCTATGCCTTACAGTCGTTCAGGCCTACCAAAACGCTGTGTCTGGAGATGGGAGGGTACCATAAAAAATGAACTATGTCATTTTTGTGGTGTGTTTTTCAGTGTGACTATATTCTGTACAAGTCTACTCAACAAGCCTAAATGTGGCAGTTAGCACTTGGCTCGCCTAATTTTGTACCCAGAGCCAAATTTTGGATTTGTGGGTGCACCAAATATGACAGATTTCACGGAGACGCAGCGTTGTGAAATTTCATCGACTATTATCACTGTGATATTTGTATTTTAGTATAAAATTTATAATATCAGTAGTACTAAAATGCCTTATCATTTAAAAAATTTAACAAACTTTTGTTTGTTACAATGAAGTTGACGACCAGGTCTCCGTTCGTGAAAATCTTCACAAGACTTATGAGAAGCCATATGAAAGTCAGCACAATACGCTTAGAATAAAACACGGAATAACAGCTGCGTCTCATTTTTTTACCAATTTGCCTTTCGCACTTAAACCATAGTATAGTAAATGACTTCAAGAACACTACGTGTCATTATGTCATCCCCTTAAATGACTATACCAGTGGTAATGGCACATACGATTTATCGACAACAGCAAAGGTGAGCAAATTCCTAATTCTGAAGCTGCGTGGAAATTTAGCGGAGCTGCTTTTTTCAAGTACTAGTAGCAGCGCGAGCTCGGCTATAGGCATCGCTTTCTATAGCTGCAGTGCGCAGATGCGAGGAGTGCCCGAAATTGAACGCAGAAGTGTCAAGCGATTCTCAAACAAAAAAAAAAAGCAGATGTGCTGAATATATCTTGTGGGTTTTGACGTCGCCTAAATGTCATTAGCAAGACTTTCCGCGTAGATATAAGTGGTCGACGATAACACGTGTGTAGGCAGTGATTGCATTTGTGAAAGCGCACTCCGCGAGCTTCACTAAGGGTAGCTCAGAAGCTGTCAATGTTTTGGAGTATTAGTGCTTCATAGGCGCCTGGTACATCACGTTAGGTAAGTGACGTCTGCTCTCAACTCTAGTTTGCCACATCCTCACTGGCCAAACCGTTTGTGTTTATAAATTCCTCAGGCATAACTCCTTTTGCCTCTCTTCGTGGGCATTTCTTGAAATGTCAGAATAAAAACGAAATCTAAAATATATATTCTGCACGCGTATATTTTACGTGCTGGTTTTCTTTCTTATTGCGTCGGTTAGGATTATTTTCGGTAGAAAGCAAACTTCAACTTACCGACCTTCGTCACCTCTCGCGGAACTCGTCAGTTCGAGCTTGATTGCAAGAGCAAGGCATTGTTTACACAGCTCATGGAATGAGAGCCTCCCTGGTGCTCTGGGGTATGACAAGTTGCTACACCAAGGCGTCTGTTATGTTGAGGCAAAGTTAATGTAAAAAAAAAACTAGGAGGCCGCATCAGCTTCGCTGGAACACGATAGCATTCAAAGATCCCTGATCTCACTCTTCCCCTGAAGTGCAACCTATGTAACCGTAATGTTTTCCGTGAAGCCCAGCCGGCGAACGCTATGCACGAAGGCGAGCATCCTGGTTGTTTTTTTTTTTTCTGTTCCCTCCCCACGGAGGGCGCCACCGCTGCCACGGATGCGCGGAGGCGAGCGCTAAATGACTTTCGTTGTAAGGAACCGAGCGGGTTGCTCCACTCCTTCTAGGACAGACCTAAATCGGCAGCAGGGAAATGGGTTTGTGCTTGAGCTTAACGGAATTGTGTCTTCTCGTATATACAAAAAACCATGCGACACTCTCATGTCTGTAGGCTATGGGGGAGTTGTACTCTACGAATTTTATGACGCATTTTACTTTGGGAGACGGAATTATTTCAGTAACGTATCGGCACCGCGTGGAGGGCCTGCGGGGTTTGGGTTTCATGAGTTCTGGACAATTTCTCTTCAACGGGCAACGACCCCTTCAGCGACAACGGATGTTCTGCGACACAGGGAGTTCAATGGCATCGCGTTAATGTTGTTACGGTCAAGAAGTGCATTTATTGAGATGCCATATAGAGGTAGAAGCGACGGCTTTGGTTAGCCGAGTGTCGTTCTTGCGGGAGAACATACGCGAGTGCCCATCGAGGTTGTTGATGATGTAGTGGTTGTTGTTGTTGTCCTGAGTCGCTGTGGCACATACCCACAGTGGGGGATTGGCCAAGAATCGGGTGGTTCATTTAGGTGAATAAAAATAATAATGATAACAAGGGAGTTAGCAATTTCAGCGTTGTAGTTTAAAAGTAAACGTTTTGTGTTTAGAGAAATACAGAAATAATCAGATGAAAACCGGGTATATAATAATAATAATAATAATAATAATAATAATAATAATAATAATAATAATAATAATAATAATAATAATAATAATAATAATAATAATAGACAAGAAATAACAGAAAGCTATGGTTGCGAGGGAGAACGATCAATCTAACATGGAAATTGATTGGTTTCAATGGGGTAATTTTGGGTTGCCAAGCAAACATTTCTGTGGCTGAACCCAATAATGGAGGCTCCAAAAGATAGGATCACAGGCACTGATCAAGTTAGACCAATAGAGCGAAACGGGATTTCGAGTAGTCATTTTCTTATAGTAGAAAAACGTCTGCAAGACAACAATAAATGGTCAATTGTCTCCGCTTCGCCACAGAATGAGCATAATGGTGAGGGGACCAGACAAGACCTGTGGAGATAGAAGTTCAATGCAGGTATACGGCAGCGCAGTCTCGTAATGGACACTTCAATTTTCCGCGTCCGGCAAAAACCTCTGTTCGAAGGGTGTAGGAAGTGTCCGTAATCCACAGAGTTAGTAATTGCGGAGCCTGATTGTCTCTATAATAACACTCCTGCGAAATCTAGCAGCAGTAACATAAGCAGCGAAAGGGCAGCAAGGGAGAATCGGGCAACTTATCGACGCTTTGGCTAGGGAGTCTGCAATTTCATTAATGATTAGTCCTTTATCGCCAGGCACCCAAATCAAACGCACGCTTCTCAATTAGCCAGGTACCAATGAATGAAGTGTCCTCATCACGCGAGAAGCACTAGAAGCAGTAAGGGATGAGCACAATGAGAACGAGTCAGTGACTATCACGGCTGACATAATTGATCGCCATAATTTGCGTAATGCCAGCATCACGGCCATGAATTCGGCTAAAAAGATTGGTATGAAATCTGGCAGCCGAAGGTTCAGCTAGCCAGCCGGAACATTGTCTTCCTCTTCTCCTCCAATCTTGCGTGCGACCAATGTTCTTAACGCGTCAACCCAAACGCCCAAACGAGCGTAAAAATATATAGAAGACAAGCAATGAAGTAAGTAAATAGGTTGAGAAAATGAGCCAACTAAAATAAAATGGGTCGAATCGCCGGCAACCGCCCGCCAACCTTTCTGGCGTAACTGCGTGTCCCACTCTCATAGGGGGCTGCCTTTGCCGTTCTCCGCATTCCTCGCGTTTCGATAAATGAGAGGAGATGCAGACTCGATAGAGGCTGTTTGTGTCGCAAAGGATGGCAACAGGTGAGTTCGTATTTCATAAGTACGAAACAAAGTAGTAATGCAAGAAAGGGGCAACCGTTAAGGAAGGGTCAAGTCGGGACAAGGACACACCCTTATCATATTACCTGTCTTGGTCGTCCAAGTATAAGTTTAACGCTTGACCGTTAAACTGGTCTGACTACTCAGCAAATCTTTGGTTTGAACATCTATTATGTATGTGCCATACAAGTCCTTGTTGCGGAATTTTTGAAGGCATTACTTTATGGGCCCCGTTACGCAGAAGACCCAGTCCCGTCGGCGTTCTTCGTGCACTTACCGCGCGTTAGCCATGCCTTGTACGTGAGCGAAAACTTTGACGCCAAATTTCTCACGGAGGTTCCCGTATCAAAAGGGACGTAGTTGAGCTTATTGAAAATAGGAGTAGGGGCGGAAATCAAACCCAGGACTTTCGCAATGCGCAACGGCCACGAAGGCTCGTAGGTCAAGAATGTTAGAGGGCTTCTAGTGAATGCTTTGTGGTCTTTGACTTAGTGAACTGTCTTCTAAAAATTTAGTGTGGCGCGCATGGTAATTAAGAGTACGGTAATTAAGAATGGGCTCTAACTTAAATAGACTTATGCGAATGCTAGTGTTTGGGGGGGGGGTTCATTGTACTTAAACAAATGAGCGTATGTGTATATATGTGTGGTGTATGGATTAGCAGCTTGTGTTCTGACTTGGTAAAGCACCCTAGAGAAACGTGCTGATGCGTACATGGTAATTGCAAGTATTCTAATCAGGAATGAGGTATTTAGATTGAAGTGAAGTCGCGTGGTGGTTCATTGAAATTAAACTACTTAATGCATGAGGATTTCTGGTATATCGATGAGAAGGCTGTGGTTCGAGTATCTGGTATCGTTAATGAGTGTTTCTGGTAATTAGTAAGTTTATTATCTGTGTTATATGAGCGTTTTGATGCTTAACTGAATTCGAATTGGTGTGATTCTGAATATAGAGAAGCCTGTAACATGACTCAGTATCATCATCATCATCATCATCAGCCTGGTTACGCCCACTGCAGGGCAAAGGCCTCTCCCATACTTTTCCAACAACCCCGGTCATGTACTAATTGTGGCCATGCCGTCCCTGCAAACTTCTTAATCTCATCCGCCCACCGGACTTTCTGCCGCCCCCTGCTACGCTTCCCTTCTCTTGGGATCCAGTCCGTAACCCTTAATGACCATCGGTTATCTTCCCTCCTCAGTACATGTCCTGCCCATGCCCATTTCTTTTTCTTGATTTCAACTAAGATGTCATTACCTCGCGTTTGTTCCCTCACCCAATCTGCTCTTTTCTTATTCCTTAACGTTACACCTATCATTCTTCTTTCCATAGCTCGTTGTGTCGTCCTCAATTTGAGTAGAACCCTTTTCGTAAGCCTCCAGGTTTCTGCCCCGTAGGTGAGTACTGGTAAGACACAGCTATTATATACTTTTCTCTTGAGGGATAACGGCAACCTGCTGTTCATGATTTGGGAATGCCTGCCAAACGCACTCCAGCCCATTCTTATTCTTCTGATTTTTTCCGTCTCATGATCCGGATCCGCCGTCACTACCTGCCCTAAGTTGATGTATTCCCTTACGACTTCCAGTGCCTCGCTGCCTATAGTAAATTGCTGTTCTCTCCCGAGACTGTTAAGCATTACTTTAGTTTTCTGCATATTATGACTCAGTATACACGAGTGTAACTATAAAAGTAAATAGTGATTTATTTTCAATTGGTGATTATTAACTGGTCATCGATAGCATTCTTGGTTCTTAATCGGTAATGTCTGATGAAATGCGCTGTGCAGTTTTGTATTGTATTCGTAGGGCAACGTCAGAGTATGAGCTTGAGGGCCCATTTACACTCGACCCGCACGCTGCACCACACGCCTCCCGTAAAAGTGTGGGCATGCAAAAAATTGCACATCTCGTTCGCTGGCACCTAAATTTCAATTCACATTGAACTCGCACATGCAGTATAAACCATAATTTGAGCCCTAGTGTGCGACTTGTGTTTTTTTCTTTTCGCACGACCACAAGGATACGGTAGGGGAGTGATGCGGCGTGCGACTGAAGTCTCAATCGGCTTTCAACCCTCGCATAGACTATCGGATTGTCAGGTAATACTTTGGCTTCACTTTGTGGTGTGCGATTCACGTGATGTGTTCGATACTTGGACATGTAGTGTTTATGAAAGCGTCAGCACCTTCGTTCGGCAGAGCTGATGGAAGCAACAAAGCAGCGGAGAGGCCGTCTAACAGGCCGCGACGTGCTGCCATTGCGTGTATAGCGCAGCTGGAGTAGCGGAAGTTTTCCGCTTCTAGCGGAGGCTACGAGGGGCGCTGTCATCGTTGACGTCAAGATTCGTCCTTGAGCAGAGCCCGCCGCGTTGCCGTCACTTTAATGCTGTTGCGTTCAAGGCGAGCCTTACTTTTAAAGGCGAACCCTACGCATCTCTAACGTTTTTATTCTGGGGAAATCGTTATATCTTCCTGTAACTTAGTGACAGTAGCACGGTTTCCATTAGCGAGAACTGTCGTGCCCGAAATAACTGTTTAAAATAATGCAAATGGTACTCGCAAGAAATGAGCTCTTGCAAAGGCCGCGGCGAAGTCAACGTACTCGGTCGCGGCTCACGAGGCTTGGCTGAGACATATGGCTCATTATGTCTCCTGCCACACGTCAATTACTTGATGACTGTCCGGATATACTAAAATAAAATAAAATCCTGTTCGCTTATCATCCTTTAAATGTTAATGGCT
Source organism: Dermacentor variabilis (assembly GCF_050947875.1). NCBI lineage: Eukaryota > Metazoa > Arthropoda > Arachnida > Ixodida > Ixodidae > Dermacentor > Dermacentor variabilis. The sequence goes on along the minus strand of NC_134570.1, from coordinate 136,859,520 downwards.
CCGTTTTTACCACGCATACCGCGGTGCTACAAAAGACACGTTTTTTTTAGAGACTTATCGGAGCTTTTCGCCGACAGGTTTGTGTATTACGAAAAAAAGGTTGGTTCTGTAGCTGCAGAATAACAACGACAGCAGACTTATGCGACATTGGAGAATCACATCTGCAATTCCGGCGAGGCCTTCAGGTTCGAGCGGTTGCAATGATATTTTAGGTTGCCTGTAAATAAATTACATAGTGAGACCATTACCCGCATATAACGCTTTCCGGCAGTTATTATGGAATTATTACAAAAGCACTAATTCAACCACTGCACAGTCTAGTTTACCAGAACATTTGCCCTAGAGTCCAAACCCCCACCACTTGTGCTAAATGTGACGTTCGTTGCTTTCACAGATGTCCCAAAACTGTGGAATAAATGCTGGAGTAATTGTAGAACACACTTATTATGTTCCGAATGACCTGCATGTGGAATTTCCTGTAAATGCTGTAATAAGTGCCCTGCTTGGAGAAAACTTGCCCCTTATTATCGTGAAATATAAAGTGCATGGTTTCTCAAAAACAGAACACCGCAGAAACCAACTACTTGCATCCAACGGCAAATGAAAATATCAAAAACAAACGACAGTTCAGTACTTACATTCGCCGCTTCAATACAACTAGTAACATGAACATTTCGCCATGCATTACAATTTCATCAGAATATAAACTTGCTTCAACTATATAGAGTTATGTCCAACATTGAGAAACGTATGTGATTACAGTAACGTCAAATTTTCGAGCACTGTTTCGAGAACTGTTTCGTAAAAACATTATCTGATCAACACACATTTAACTTCAAACACAAGCTTGCGTCGCGCCGAAACTACGATCGCTAAATTTGACCTCGGTTGCATTTGTAGTTTTGCGCGATGCAAATAGTGCGCCATGCGGGAGGCACACTCATGACCATTCAAAGCCGCTATATATACAATTTATTTCTCAGGTCACAATTATTTAACCCACTTTCAACTTTGCCTCAACATTACCATTATCTGGTCCTCTCGGTTTCCAAGAAAAAAGAAGGTTCCTCGTTTAGTCCAATGAAGACACCAGGCGAAGTCCATATTACGTATAAAGGCACTGAAAAAAAAGGGCGTTAAATATGTATTTTCAAAGCTTTTAATTATGCCACGAAAGAGAAGTTTTGTGAGACATTTTACTTGACATGGGTCCCATTGTCACATGTTAACTTGCTGTAACCTACTCGAAAATTGGGATGATGGGAACAATAGCTATAAGTGGCCGCGTGACATTTCCTTACATTTGCTTCAGATAATTTTTGCGAAAAGTCTACTTGTTCCACATGCATTTAACTGCGCACAATATCGTTCGATGGTTGTTTGCACTCGAAAGCCCAATTCCATATTAGTGGCCTTTGGAATTTGAGCCACGGTAGCTGGGTACATTTTGCGCCATTAGTAAAACACTCGTAACACTCGGGCGCACTTGCATTTGTAATTTATTACAAAGGCCGTCATTTACCCACGAATTTTGAACTTTCGGTACGTGATACCCATAGGCTAAGCCTCATTTCCGCCAAATATCAAGGAGGTGCCTCGTTAAAAGTTGACCAAGAGCACCAGAGAAACTACTACAAAGTTGTCATCGAGCGTGAAAATAGGGTAAGAACAAGGGTTCGGTAATTATTTGCAACCCTTTAATTGGGTCAAGAACGACAAGATTTCGCGACACATTACACTCACCACTGTGGCCCCCTTCCGTCTTTTTATTTTCTCACAGAATCGCATCTTGGTGACTTGCAGACTTGTTTCAGGATTCTGGGAAACATTATGAATAACGGCAGTATGAAACTCTGGAGGCCTCTAATATGTAACTTCCTTCAAGGCTCTAAGTAACCAACTTAAATTAAGCATTTATTGCACGTCACTGACAATATGTTTCCTACTTCAACGAAATATATACAGTGTGTCTCACATAGTTCGCCGAGGGCACGGAGGCGCCTTTTGTATCGCATAACAATTCGGACAAAGCCAGTACTCTCGATATATTTTAAGGCACATAATTAACCTGCAAATATTAAACTTTTGCTCCACGTCACTCATAATGAAGTCCCTATTTGTTCATAAAATAAAGTTTTACTGTCCCTAATCCTCCAAGCGAAGCGGAGAAACGTCTGAAGAGTTTCATGTCACGTCTGTATTGCGCCGAAAACGAGGGTCTAGCAATTTTTGTTTAATCTTTAATTGACGCATACACTTCTAAATTTGCCTGCATATTGCCGCTAACATTTACCGCATTGTTTCAAAATATCAACTTCGTCAAGAATCTTTTTTTTTCACAAAACTGTAAAAACTGGGTTATAACCCTTTACAGCGCTTCTAGTCACATTAATTCCTTCCCTCTCAAATGAGCTCTGATCCTTCGGTCAAGTTAGTAATTACTAGAAATCCACCTACAGGCAAATGCGTATTTCTTACCGTGCTTCAGGGTGGCACCCTTTTGGCATATGAGCGTGGATCATTAACTAAGATGAGGTTTAGCACGGACTTTAGAGTGTGTCTAAACGCTTATAGTGGTCATCTGTGCTTATATGTGGCTATTTTTGCTGTTAGCGCCTATAAATGCTTTTTTGGCGCGGTCCTCTTATTTTGTAAGCACATTCTTCTTTCCACAAGACCTAACAGGCTTGGCAGACGTAGAAATAAGGAATAAGGTCTCCCTTTGCAATGCTTATCGACGTTCAGACCGCCTGTCCTGCTATTTTTGACATCGGATAGCACAGGCAGAGAACGAAAGGAAGAAAAGTTTGGTTATTCGGCCACAGAGACCCTGCAATTCTTTTATTGCTTCTAGAACACACACTTTTCTGGACGTTGGAGACGTGTGCTGTTTGAAACCACAGGGCGTTACCTCCTTCTTCAATTCACGGCACTGCACTTCCGCTGTTAGTATTTACGCCACAAGGATTACACATTGAACCGTGTGGCGAACGATGTCGCGTAGTTTAATTTTACGCGCACAATCCTTCCTTTCATCCTCCTTATATTGCGCAGAGTGATTGTATTTCATAGTACCTTCTTCTCTTTTTTCATCTCGCTCCATGTATGTCAAGTTTTACTTCCGGCTTATAAGGTGTTACTCGCTGCAGGGTATTGCTTATGTTGAGCAGGTTTCAATATACGATGTGTCATTAGGCTAAATTCCAACAGATAGACAGTTAAAAAATCGGCGATGTTTCTAAGCTACTGCAAAACTTTTGATTACTTCTGCATAAGTATTTTCTAGCTGCTGTCTTCTTGATGAATACTCATTGTGGTCGTTTCTCACGTGTTCAAAGGCAGCAATTTCCGCTATGCGGCAGCGTGTAGTCTAACGTTGCTCGGCGAAAAGAAAGAGCGGATATGATCATCATCATCATCTGCCTAGTTACGCCCACTGCAGGGCAAAGGCCTCTCCCATACTAATCCAACTACTCCGGTCTTGTACTGATTGTGGCCATGTTGTCCCTGCAAACTTCTTAATCTCATCCGCCCACCTAACTTTCTGCCGCCCTCTGCTACGCTTCCCTTCCCTTGGAATTCATTTCGTAACTCTTAATGACCATCGGTTATCTTCCCTCCTCATTAGGTGTCCTGCCCATGCCCCCATTTCTTTTTCTTGATTTCAACTAAGGTATCATTAACTCGCGTTTGCCCCCTCACCCAATCTGCTCTTTTCTTATCCCTTAACGTTACACCTATCATTCTTCTTTCCATAGCTCGTAGCGTCGTCCTCAATTTAAGTAGGACCCTTTTCGTAAGCCTCCAGGTTTCTGCCCCGTATGTGAGTACTGTTGAGACACAGCTGGTTATAAACTATTCTCTCGAGGCATAATGGCAACCTCCTGTTCATGATCTGAGAATGCCTCCCAAACGCACCCCAGCCCATTCTTATTCTTCTGATTATTTCGGTCTCATGATCCGGATCCGCTGTCACTACCTGTCCTAAGTAGATGTATTCCCTTACCACTTCCAGGGCCTCACTACCTATCGTAAACTGCTGTTCTCTTCCGAGATTGCTAAACATTACTTTAGTTTTCTGCAGATTCATATTTAGAACCACCCTTCGGCTTTGCCTCTCCAGGTCAGTGAGCATGCATCGCAATTGGTCCCCTGAGTTACTAAGCAAGGCAATATCATCAGCAAATCGCAAGTTACTAAGGTATTCTCCGTTAACACTTATCCCCAATTCTTCCCAATCCATGTCTCTGAATACCTCCTGTGAACACGCTGTGAATAGCATTAGAGAGATCGTATCTCCCTGCCTGACGCCTTTCTTTATTGGGATTTTGTTGCTTTCTTTATTGAGTACTACGGTGGCTTTGGAGCCGCTATAGATACCTTTCAGTATTTTTACATACGGCTCGTCTACACACTGATTCCGCAATGCCTCCATGACTGCGGAGGATTCGACTGAATGAAATGCTTTCTAGTAATCAATGAAAGCGATATATAAAGGTTGGTTATATACCGCACATTTTTCTATCACCTGGTTGATAGTGAGAATATGGTCTATTGTTGAGTAGCCTTTACGGAATGCTGCCTGGTCCTTTGGTTGACGGAAGTCTAAGGTGTTCCTGATTCTATTTGCAATTACCTTAGTAAATGCCTTGTAGGCAACGGACAGTAAGCTGATCGGTCCATAATTTTTCAAGTCTTTGGCGTCCCCTTTCTTATGGATTGGGATTGTGTCAGCGTTTTTCCAAGATTTCGGTACGCTCGAGGTCATGAGGCATTGCGTATACAGGGTGGCCACTTTCTCTAGAACAATCTGCCCACCATCCTTCAACAAATCTGCTGCTACCTGATCCTCCCCAGCTGCCTTCCTCCTTCGCATAGCTCCCAAGGCTTTCTTTACTTCTTCCGGCGTTACCTGTGGGATTTCGAATTCCTCTAGACTAGTCTCTCTTCCATTATCGTCGTGGGTGCCACTGATACTGTATAAATCTCTATAGAACTCCTCAGCCACTTGAACTATCTCATCCATATTAGTAATGATATTGCCGGCTTTGTCTCTTAACGGAATTCCTCTGTTTGCCCACTGACCGCTAACTCATTGATCGGCTTATTATGTGCCAGTTTCTTCCGCTCCCTCCTCAGGTCTAGTCTAATTCGAGTTCTTACCATTCTATGGTCACTGCAGCGCACCTTGCTGAGCACGTCCACATCTTGTATGATGCCAGGGATAGCGCAGAGTATGAAGCCTATTTCATTGCTAGTCTCGCCGTTCGGTCTCTTCCACGTGCACTTTCGGCTATCCCGCTTGCGGAAGAAGGTATTCATCATCCGCATATTATTCTGTTCCGCAAACTCTACTAATAACTCTCCCCTGCTATTCTTAGTGCCTATGCCATATTCCCCCACTGCCTTGTCTTCAGCCTCCTTCTTGCCTACCTTGGCATTGAAGTCGCCCATCAGTATAGTGTATTTTGTTTTGACTTTACCCATCACCGATTCCACGTCCTCATAGAAGCTTTCGGCTTCCTGGTCATCATGACTGGATGTAGAGGCGTAGACCTGTACAACCTTCATTTTGTACCTCTTATTAAGTTTCACAACAAGACCTGCCACCCTCTCGTTAATGCTATAGAGTTCCTGTATGTTACCAGCTATATTCTTATTAATCAGGAATCCGACTCCTAGCTCTCGTTTCTCCGCTAAGCCCCGGTAGCTCAGGACGTGCCTGCTTTTTAGCACTGTATATGCTTCTGTCGGCCTCCTAACTTCACTGAGCCCTATTATATCCCATTTACTCTATTAGCACTGCTAGACTCGCCTCACTAGCTAACTTTCTAGCGTTAAACGTTGCCAGGTTCATATTCCAATGGCGGCCTGTCCGGAGCCAGGGATTCTTAGCACCCTCTGCTGCGTCGCAGGTCTGACCGCCGCCGTGGTCGGTTGCTTCGCAGCTCCTGGGGACTGAAGGCTGGGATTTGATTGTTGTGCTCATATGGGAGGTTGCGTACCTGGGTGGGAGTACTGCACCTGGGTGGCCAATCCTGCTCTGGTGGGGGAATGCTTTACCGGTTCTGGTCACCGGATGAGGCCTGTTCATGCAATTCTATCAACACGCGGATTTTTTTTAATCCGGTGGAAGATTGCGTGGCACTGGGATTCGAACCACGGACCTCTTGCACGCGAGGCGGGTGTTCTACCTCGACGCCACCGCTGCAAGGGCACGGGTATGATAGAATGCGTATAAAAGTGTGGTCCCTGACTGCATTATGAGAGTGCACCACGCGTTTTCGCCGTTAAGGACACTGAAGATGAGATGACAACAGTTACAATATTAGACAAAGTATTGAGCAAAAAGAAAATTTATGCCTTCTTGTAAACAGTGATTAACCTTGATTCAACGCATTTTTTTTTCTTGCGTAGGGCCGCTTACTATTTGACAAGGGCCAATGAATCGTTTCTGCACATATGCGTTTCTTCATCTACTCTGCTTGGCCAGCTCACATGGAGAAGGTAAGCTATTTTGATTTCTATGCCGAAGCTACAAGGAGCTTGCATGTCAATACAATACGTACATTGACCTCGCAGTTTTCCTATTTGTTTACTGCAGATTTGTGGGTCAGACATGTTGCTTGTAGGAAAAAATACATAAAACCCACGAAAACAAATATGCACTGAAATTTTAATATGCTGCGAATAATTATATGTACAATCCTGAGCAATGTGAGCTAGAAGACGGCACCACGCGGCAAATAGCCTCGAACCCAAGTGGGGCAATTCGCGACGGCCGCTGTCGGAAACAAAGTGGAAAGGGCACCGCGGTTCCGCTAACTCTTTTCACCCCCGCCTCGCTGGCGTTGCTACGAAACAGTAGCTGATTGCATGTCACCGGCCGCTAGCAATGATATGACTTCATATCAGCGCGCGCAGCCACATCCAATGACCTATCAGGCTACGTTACTAACGAGGCATCGGCCGTGACATAACCAGCCGTGCCACACAGGATTTGCTTATATCTAGGTGATGTTCACTGAGCATTGATGCGCTTGTATTATCATAATTTTTTCGGGGGATATGCTGATAAAGTAGACCATGGCTGACCGTGCCTAGCAGTCTTCTGTGTTTCAGCTCCTTACGATGTCGCGAGTGCCTTGGCATAAGCGGGAACAAGTGGTGAAATTGTCAGAGAAACGTTACACGAAGCGCTACATTGCGGCCTTGACAAGCTGCCACTTGAAGTCCCATATGCATTGAATGGTCCACACCCGGATGGGTAGTTTGGTACTATCTATTCTCACAGGACTCGTCTCCTGGGTGCATAGCAAAGTTCGTGACACGTATTTTAGATGCAGGAGGGGTAATGCTCCTTGAGTGGTGCGCGAAGGGTGCGGAGATGAACAAATTGGGGCATATTTGGGCACGCATGAAGGCTAACCTTTCCGCGCTCTCCTTAGACTTGGCGACCGCAGATGACCTGTGAGAAGCTATACAGGAGGAGTGGAAACATCTCAAGGTGACATAGCTTTCGTCGAGGCTCTGAACGAGTCTCTGTCAGAAAGAATGGAGGCCGCCATTGAAGCCGGCGGAGCCATGACGCGTTCGTTATTAGCCCACCAAATGCGCAAGGAAAGGGCAAGCTAATGCTGATACAATGGAGTACTTTAGTAATAATAATAATAATAATATTAATAATAATAACAATAATAATTGTTGCCATCTTACAATAATCATACATCAGAAGGCAGACCCGTCAAAGCCAAGGAAGTGGCTTGCGTGACTTGGCCCGGCATGTCGGCAAACAAAGTCAAAATGGCAAGATTTAGAGAAAGGAAAAGCTCGTGAAGTTTATCACACAAAAATGCAACAGAAACTCAGCTGAAATCAGTGACAAAAGAAATACAAGAAACAAGAAAAGAGAAATGTAGTATTATGCATATATTACAGTGCCTTCAACATTTTTTTCATGTTTCGTTTCGAAGTTGCAGTAAATATATAATCAGGTAGGTCATTGAATATTCTTGGGACATAAGCATACCTACTAGCTTTACCAAATCTTGTGTTGCAGTGCGGTACTATAAAACCCAATGTTTTCCGCAGTGCACGGGGAGCAATATATTCCTGTTTGAAATCAGTGTTCCAAAAATGTTTTACCACAACCATTTGAGTGAACAAAGTTTTAAATGACGGAAGACCCAGATGTATAAACAAGTTCGCATTTTCGTCCGAGGAAGAGTTATAAGCAATGGATTTCAACATATATTTAAGAATTCTGTCTATTCGACAGAGCAATGTAATGCCATAACGTAACATACTGTATGCTAAGGCGTGCATGATAGTGATTTTACAGGCATCGGAACAATGGCTTTAATGTTAAAAAGAAGCGAGGAAACACTTCTGAGCCTGCCGCAAAGATATGTCATGTGATCATTCCATGAGAGGTCACTGTCAAAGAAAACACCAAGGTATTTAATGGAGTTTAGATATTCTACAGGGACACACTGACACGATTGGCAAGTACGACAGTGTAGAAACAAGGGTAAATTTGTACACGTTGCTTTAAGTGGATTTCTATAACATAACATTTTTGTTTTTTCTTTCTTTATTAACAAACAGTTGTTAGCAAACCAGGTCGCTGCATCGTGCACACTATCTTGAAGTAACGCAATTGCTTTTGAGTAACAGATATGTTTAGTTAAAAGGACAGTGTCATCTGCATGCTGAAATATCACACACTTCGATACAGCTGAAGAAAATCATTTATAAATATGTTAAAAAGCAGAGGAGACAATATAGAGCCCTGAGGCACTCCAGCTATCAAAGGCAGCTTGTTATTGATGAATAGCTCGTTATCTAAAGTTATCACCTGCGAGCGGCCGGACAAATGGCTTTTTAGGAACTGGTAAAACGGCCCCCCGAAACCGAGTACGTATAGTTTTTCAAGCAGGAGTTCGTGGTTCACAGTATCGAATGCTTTAGAAGTATCCAGAAAGAATTCGCATGCAAACATATTTGTTCTAAAGCTGTGTTTAATTCGTCTGAAAATTCCTCGAGCAGAGCAATGGTGCCCCGTCCCGCGACAAAGCCGAACTGACGGCTCGATGTAACTGAATACTTATCTAGAAATGACGTCATAGTTTCTAAGAGAAATTTTTCTATTATTTGTGACAAGCCGAACTGACGGCTCCATGTAACTGAATACTTATCTAGAAATGACGTCATAGTTTCTAAGAGAAATTTTTCTGTTATTTGTGACATGATAGGCAAGATCGAAATCGGTCGGTAACTGTCCACAATACCTTTCTTTCCTCCTTTAAATAATGTAGATACAATAGCCGTTTTTAATTCCTTCGGCATTCTAGCTGTCCCTAGGAATCCATTAAGTATGACAAGAAGAATACGCGATAGTGCGTTGAAGTATCGTTGGAGCAAAGATACCGATATACCGTTTATACCAGCTGGCTTATGTCGCCTAAACCGAACAACTATTCTTGCGAGTGTGTCGAACGTTATCGTCGGTAAGAGCGCGGAAGCCGATATGATTTTTTCTTTTCGAGAGCGACCAGCTGGCACCATTGAAGTTGCTCCCAAAACGCGCGCGAAATGTTGATTGAAGGTTGTGGCTGTCTGTGCAAGATCACATGCGAAAGCGTCAGCTAGCTTAGAATTGGTAGTGTATTTCCCGCGTAGGCTGTTTATCAGTGACCACGTCTTCGCCGGGTTTCAAACAGATAATTTGAACTGACGTTGAAAGTAGCGTCGTTTTGCGCATCGTATAAGGGCGACGACTTTGTTCCTTGCAATTCTGTAGCTAGCGCGAAGCTCAGCATTGCTTAGAGTTCGTTTAAGCCGTTTCCACAGCAAGCCTCGGTAGGCGGTTGCATTCATTATATCCACGGTAAGCCAGTTATGATTTCTTCTCTGTTTAGTTAGAACAATTCGAGCGCAGGCTTTTTGAAAGCTGCGTATTTACGAACAAAATTCTTCATAAATAAACACTGGCACTCCGGAAACAATCAGTGAAGACCAGTCGAACCTGCCAATCATCTAATCCAATTTGCGTTGATCAACAAAGGCAGTGCGCGTCCGCCTATCTGAGCCATTTACTTTCCAACGGTGAGGTGTGTTAAAAAGGCGCCTCAAGCTAAAACGACAGACAGTGAAATGGTGGTCTGCTAAGCGTTGCGTAATCACGCATGAATGCAGTTCATGATTAGGCGCCCGTACGGGGATGAGGTCTAAGCAAGAATGCGTTATTCGGTCTGCTAAGCGTTGCGTAATCACGCATGAATGCAGTTCATGATTAGGCGCCCGTACGGGGATGTGGTCTAAGCAAGAATGCGTTATTCGGCCATTCACAATTTCCTCACGTGTGAACGTGGTGACCATGCTTTCGAGGCCAAAAGCAGAAAGGGCAGATAAATAGTCTGACACTTGAGCTTTGCCTTGTCATAAAACGTCAATATTTAAATCACCGGTGAGGCAGAACACCTCCTCATAACTGAAACGTTTCAAAACAGTCTCTAATTCTATTATAAAGCGACTAACGCTGTTTGCAGGAGGCCGGTAGATCACTAACAAAGTAAGAGTGGTCTGAAGAAAGCTTACATATGAACACAGGCACTCCGCCTGAGCAAGATCTACATCTTTCCATGATACTCTGTACTTTTCATTCACAAAAACTGCAATCCCACCCCCTCGACGGCGTGAACGAGTGATAAATTCTGCACTGTAACCTTTTATGGCAAACAACTGTGTACTTGATTCAGGAGTATTTATTTTGGTTAGCACAAATACATCTACAAAATTTGTTGCATCTTCTGCAATATGTTTAAACTCATCCCAGTATTTACGTAGACTGCGAATATTTATATTGACAAAAGTAAAGTGTAATTCGGAAATCGGACCGAAGTTGTCCTTAAAAGCTCGAAAGCTCGGAAAATTAAGCAAAACAGACGGATACATATTCATTGGATTTTTCAACATACATTTCATTGGTAATGCGAATGGGTGGAGAGTCTTCGTCCTTCTTAGCGAAGATTTTGCCTGTTCTCTCCCAAACGAACTTGTACTTGTGTTGCTTGCCTGCGGCCCGGGCAAGCCAGAACAGATGCCGATTTGCCTTGGTTAGATTATCAATAAAGCAGAGCTTCGGAAGCACTTTGGATTCACAGCGCTGTCGAAGCTTTCCACTAGCCTTGATCCAGTTTTCTTTCATGTTTACGGCTTTCAGGAGCAAGAGCGAGTCAACCTTAGAATGCAGTGCCGGTAGTACTTCTAAGCTTTTTTTTACGTCCTTGATTTCCGCAACAAGAGGTAAAATAGCGTCGTTATTGCCTGCCGCCTGCGCTGAATCCGACTGGGATGAAGAAGATTGCTTTTTGTTCGCTCTGCAGGTCTTGCATACCCAACCCTCACGTTTCGCCTGTCCCAAAGTGTTAAAGGTATTAGGGGCAATGCACGAGCAAGTCTGTCCGAGATGATATGAATATTTGCATTCACAACATGCCATAATACGTCCATCACTAGGCAGACTTTTTTGACAGGCAATACAAAGGCTGTCTTCGGACATCGCGACAGGTTATCAAAGCAGCGCTTGGCAGTCGGCAGCACTTCACATACAATGAGAAGCAAAAGACTACAAAGGAATATATACCTCTAGAAGTACAGGCGATCAGTTTAACAGGCGAGTGTATTGTTGCCGACTGCGATGCGGTCTGTGTTCAGTGCGCGTTATATGCTGAAACGCCAGGTCAGCGTTGCCAGAAGAGCAGGATCCAGGCGATGAAATCAGCCGAGCAGTGTTGGTAGGCGTCGATGGGCGCACCTCTGCCAATCCAGCGGGAAAAACCTTCAGCAGGCTAATAATAATAATAATAATAATAATAATAATAATAATAATAATAATAATTATTATTATTATTATTGTTATTATTATTATTATTATTATTATTATTATTATTATTATTATTATTATTATTATTATTATTATTATTATTATTATTATTATTATTAATATTATCAGCCTGGTTACGCCGACTGCAGGGCAAAGGCCTCGCCCATGTTTCTCGACTACCCCTGTCATGTACTAATTGTGGCCATGTTGTCCCTGCAATCTTAATCTCATCTGGCCACCTAACTTTCTGCCGCCCCCTGCTACGCTTCCCTTCCCTTGGAATCCAGTCCGTAACCCTTAATGACCATCGGTTATCTTCCCTCCTCCTTACATGTCCTGCCCATGGGCACTTCTTTTTTATGTGCTTTCAAAGTTTGTTACCATGTCGCAAGGGCAAAATAAAAATCTCAGTGTCCTTCCACTCTGTGAAGAAGGATTACCAGCGAAGCTGAGTATGTTGGCCCCTTAATGGTTATCTGCACCGCCGCCGCGGGTCGACCCGACATTGTACCATTTTCGAGATCGGCCCACGTATGGGGAGTACTTAACGCCTACTTCACCTCCGCCGCGGGTCTGCCCGGCATTGCACTATTTCCGGGATCTGGTCACGTATGGAGAGTTCTTTGCTTAAAACGACAACACGAAAATTTCCTTGTACGTTAGAGATATACTGCTTCGCTGTAAAACTATTGAACTGACTGTTGCGTGCAACTAATCTATGTTACGCGAACCAGGATACAGCAAAATAGGCAGAAAAAACGATACTGCTTGTTCCTAAGTGTGAACGCTTTTAAAGGTGCTTTAGTATCAAGCCGGTATCACGGCCAGACGTTCCGTGCGTATCAGAGAGAGAGAGAGACGTATCTTGCGCAGAAATATAAGCAAAAGATTACTCTGCGTACAATAACCGCCTTATCACCGCTAGCCGCCAGTGGAGCGCAATCAGCTGCCCTTTCGTAGCTACGCTAGCAAGGCGGGAGTGCAAAGAGTTAGCGTAAGACCGCCCTCATTTACCCTCTGTTTTCGACAGCGCCATCCGCGTATCGCGCTAACTCGGTTTCGAAGCTATTTGCCACGAGTTCGCGTGTTCCCGCTCATATTGCTCACGATAATACATTGCTCTGGCAGTGTTAGCAGAGTTACTACTCGCTCATTGCTCAGTATGGCGAATGTGTGTCCTGCTGGAGGTATTCGATGCAGTATCTGACGATATTTCACATTGATCTCGCCCATTCACATATTTCTTCCAAACGTAAAGATACCACGAAAGCCACATCACAACTTAACAGAGCCAAGGCAAGCCGACATGAATATTCGAGGCTCTTCAATACACAAATAAAATTTGGCCCAATAAACAAAAGATTTAAAGATCAATTCAAGGCCATCAGTCTGACGTACACCTCCATCTCCATTGGATCTATGATGGCAATTGCAGCTCCAAATTTCTCACACCTATGCAACCGGCGGCGGCCTGTTTTGTAAGATGAGCTGCATGTCAAACCCATTGACGTCGCGTTGCTGCATACTTCAGGAATAAAAGACACTACTGCCACGTGCCCCCAAAAGACTAAAGGTGTGCATGCGAAGGCAACTTTTGTGAACAAAGTTACGCCACGTTCACGTACCCAGTTCCTATACTACTCGCGTGTGATACTGACTACGGCACCACCATTCGCCTCTAACCCTCTCCAGCACGTTGCTTTTCTAGCTCACTTGATTAGTACATTTTCCATAACTCTCATTCGTGGAGTGTTCCACAAGCGCTGCTCTCCCTGGCTCTACTAGAAGCAATGAATAAAGCGACGGTAGCAACCAATCACTGGTAACATTACGGACGTGCCTCTATCACATTGAAGACGAAATGTCACAACTAATGTGAGATTGTAAAGCGGATGTACGTGATTTTTGTGCACATTATTCAGGGTGTCTTAGTATGTGCCCCGTAGTTGATGTACCAACACGTGACCATGACGCCTTAGCAATTGCAACAAACTTTTAAACCGAGTAATGTGTTAAGCGTCAGATAGCTTAGGTATAGAGCAGCCTATTACAAAGATCTACTTCCGCAATACGAGTGAATGTGTCTTACAAATATCGCGAAAAGAAATGTTCTTTGAAACCAAAGCTGAAGAAGCGTCACCAGTGCCGCTCGCCGGAAGGGACGTATAATTCACGAGGTTGAAAACCAGCACTTCTCGGCAAGGGCTCAGATTGTGTGGTACCATCGGTGGGGTGAGGAATCTTGGAGGCGAGGTGCTGCGATATACGCCATAATCCGGCTAACCAAAAGGCGCATGCGCCGTCTGCTTAGCTGCTACGTAAATGCTGCATATCAGAACATTGGACGATTATCAACGTTCCAGCGTTGCCAACATTACTTCAGTAGCGCATAGCACAAAATAATAATGATTTTTTGTAGGGCACAGACATTATCAATCCACTTCACTAGGGTTTTGTCTGTATCCTCACCATCAACGTGCTTTCTTTTGCATAACGTTATGGTGTACATAAATTTGTATTTCTATTTGTATATTAAAAACATACTGAAAGTCATATTTTGTTGTAGTTAGGTTGCCTTTATCTGGCCTACGAGATAAGAGACCAAGACTCTTGCGGCAGCTATCAGCCAAGCTGCCCTTACATACCAAGCAGCCAGCGTGGAATTGTTTCAATAGGAGGGCATACTCGTCGCATAAAAAACATAACTACATAGCTTATCCTGGTTCGCAAACTGAAGATCCACCAACAAAATACTATTTTTCGCTTTTACAATATGCTTAAAAGCCTATTGCATTCTTTTCCACGAAGCTTGCACACCGTGAGCGCTGCTACAGCATGTTCGGCCGAGAGCTGGTCGCCATCAAAGTGGTTGCGAAGCACTTTCAACATTTTCTCAAGGGACGCTCCTTCCATGTCCTTACAGACCATGAACCTCTGACTTTCGCCCTAGCATCCTGCAGCACCTCCTACATACCCCGCGAAATCAGATGGCTGACCTACATTTCTGAATACAGCAGTGACATTCGTCACAACAGCGGAAAATCCAACGCCAATGCCGAAGCACTTTCCCGCGCTGCCGTCCTCGCAACAGACCATGGCCGAACGTTCATCGACTTCGCGGCCACGGCTACCGCCAGAGTCGACGCCGAGCTTCAGCTGCTTTGCACGAGCGGTACCTCTGTGGTGTTCGAAGATATGTTGTTTGTTCTCTTCCCTGCGACGTGTCCCTCGGTTGTGATACGACGACCGGGGGTCCCCGTCCTTCAGTGCCAATCGCCCATACCGCCAGGCCGTCTTTGATGCCCTCCATTCTTTGGCTCATCCTGGTATTCGCGCAACACAGCTACTCATCACTTCTTGTTGTCTGGCCCAGTATCAACGTAGGCATTCGCCGCTGGTCCCTCGCGCGCCTCAACTGCCAACAATCTAATACGTATCGCCACACTGCGACTGCTCTTGGCATATTCCCCTCCCCGCACGCCCGCTAAGCCATCTGCACGTGGATATTGTTGACCCCCTTCCTCTCTGAATGAATAATCGCTACCTGTTAACCTGCATTCACAGGTTCACCGGATAGCCTGAAGCGATGCGCCTCCTATACACAACAGCACAGTCGATAGTTCAAGCACTCATCACACTCTGCATTAACCGCTACAGTGTCCCTTCCACCATTACGAATAACCGTGGTCGCCAATTCAACTCAACATTGTTTTCCAATCTATCTCAGCTGCTCGGCGTCAATCACATCAAAGCTACCTCATATTATCCGGTATCCAATGGGATCATCAAACGCTTTCACGGCTACCTTAAGGCTTCACTCATGCCTTCCACTTTTCCTTCGTCATGGATCGAGCACCTTCATTTCGGTTGCTTGGCATCCCCACCACTCTTCGCTGTGACTCTTCCACCAGCGCCGCCGAGCCCTCGCTTGGCACCACTCTACGAGTCCCCGGCGATTTCTTCGACCTCTCACCCACCGTACCTTCTGACGTTTCCGACTAGACCTACCGTCTACACAGCGCTATGCCTACTGCCGTTCTCCCTTCCAACAAATGAGCTCTTCCCGGCGTGTATAGGTCAACCCTGTCCTTGAGAACTGCACGCACGTCTTTGTGCGCCACAATGCTTTCCTTGCGGTCCCCGTATTATGGTGTGTTCAATGTACCCAAGCATGCACCAGAAACTACATTGCTCATCAACGGCCAGGAAGATACGGTCTTCGTCGACCGTCTGAAGCCTGCCTGACTCTCACGCTTTAGGCACTTCTGCTGTCACATTCCCTCCTGACCAAGCCTGTCCTACTCGCCGCGAGCGTTTCGCACTGCCGCCATCCGCGATTCGCCCCTCATCCAGCTCACGGCTTCCTTCCTGGAAGGGGGCCCTGTAGCTCAGTACTACGTGCCTCGATTGTCCTGTCGCAAAAGACGACGAGCACACGTACAGCACGCTGACGGTGCGCGAGCAGTGGAATCGGCGGAATCGGGCTTCCGTCTGGTTGAGCGGGCTCTTCTAAAAATATAATTTGTGTGCATCAGGCACCAGCTTCTGTCTGGTTTTTCTTCACCCGCAGGCTCGATGTTCAGACTGTCTCGTGTAACTCACCGTCTTTATGTCGTCATCTCGTGTAGCACTCTATAAACGTAGCTCTGCCACCTTCTGTCGCGTACAGTCCAATCTTCAAGCCATTGTGGAGTGTATTATTATTATTATTATTATTATTATTATTATTATTATTATTATTATTATTATTATTATTATTATTATTATTATTATTATTATTATTAATATCATTGTTCTTGTTGTTGTTGATGAAATAATGGCAGCAGATGTTCGAGAAGTGCACGCGATGAATTGCACTACCCATCATCATTTCTGCATCTAATAAACCTCCTTTTTCTTTGGTAATTTGTGCTAGGCTCTCTTCAAACATCGTTCCGCGATGCTACCTTCCGTTAACACAGACGTGACCAGCGGACACTCCTCTCGCCAGCCGTCCTTCACACTGGCAACATTTAGTCGATTACATCAACTCTAACGTAATCGCTTGGCGGCGCTATAAACCTATCATCGTGGTCTACTGCTTGCGAGGACACGTTCCCCACCATGTGCAGTCTTCTAACGACGCTGCTTATTCTGCGCCATTTGAACCACCAAGCTCCTACATAGGTGTACAACCCGACGCAAGCGCTGTAGAATACACTTGTCTTCTTGTGCAGCGTCAACCTCTCCACGATGACTTGTGTGTCACTTATCAGAGCCAAACACCGATGAAGGCAGAAGGCAATTACAGAGTCACGGAAAATGTGTGTAACGGCCATGGTGCGCCCCTGAAAATTTTCGGCTTGATTCGTAGCCACACTTTTGTCGCAGTTACCGATCGCCACGCCCTATGCTGTTTTTCAAGTTAAAAAGACTCGTCTGGTGCCCTTTCCCGGTTTAATCTGCCTATCTAGACCTACATAATTTCCGCCGTGTGCTGTTCTGGTTGGAATAATTCAGGCACGGACGCTCGTTCCTGCTCACCGCTCTCACCGGAGATCACATGCCAATTCGCCTGTGAGAGCTCGAAATCGTCCCTCGACCTTGAAAATGTTGGTATTGTTGCGAAAAGCGCAACAGCATCCGTTTTCGACCCTTTCGTAGATTCACACGCAATATTAGCACCTGGAATGTTTTGGTAACGAGTTTCGTATTTTGCGATCCGCGATAAGCTCGTGGCCCTACGCAGCCACGACGAAACCATGTTTTTGTCACCTTCTTCCTGTGTTCTCGTCCTCGCGCTCTGGTTTGGTTCTTTGAATAAAGAAATACCAACTAACCCAACTATCCAAGTGGTTACGACTGTGCCCCTGAGAAAACAAATAATTTCTCGTCAATGTTAATATCTTAAAAGCAGAGATCTGTTCTTTACACGCTGCCTTCCCGTTAGCCTATGCTGGTATTTTCAAGACGCACAAACGAGTTCGGCACCGTTACTACATGCGCGGCATGTATACGCCTTTCGCAAATTTCTCCTTTTTGCCTTGAATACCAGCGCAGCAAAGACTGACCAAACACCAGCGCCGGTGAACTCCAACTTCCTGGATGGCCATGCCGACCTTTGGTGGTGTCTGACTCAACAATAAACGCCGCTCCCCATGACTTGAGCCAACGAAAGATGAAACATAACTGTCGTCTATCGCTTACAAAACTATGGAGACACTACTGCTGTCCCATTCGTTACAAAGCAACAGGGCGTCAGTATCATTTTGAACCGTTTTTGGCTTCACCATGGATGCCCTCGTGAAATCCCAAACAAGACAGCCCTCTAGTTATGTGAATGAGTTAGTATTCTGAGGGTACCTCACGGAATTTCTGAGGGCTATGTATCTGTGTTTATATGCATGTTGCTTTGTAGCTAACGATATTCCCACCTACCTTCATTATTGAATAATTCATGGTAGAATGAGTAGCGCATGGAGATGCTGTGCTGGTTGAACAGAATTTCAAAGCAACCGGGACACTAACTTGGATAGCTGAGTATGTGGCATTGCGAACATGCGTGATACTCTTAAACGAACTTTTTTTTATCATGAAATGGGCCACTGTGGATCGGAAGCTAGGTATATACCACTGTGCAATGAACCTCCTTGTCGTCCACTTGGATCACGGAGCTTGTGCCACTCGCTCTGTGCTGGTCTTCAGTGAATATCCTTGATGCGACTCTGGGCATATGGTATGTGCCAGTACGAGGGAGTCCCTCCACAACAGAGAAAAAGATCACTTAAATTTGTCCGACGCTGAGCGGAAGCTTACGCACGTCACACGGTTTCTCAGAGAGCCACCCGGCGCTTTAACAGGCTGCGCCACAACTGTTCTGGGTATGTGCTGCTTTTAAATGAATATCTTTCACGACAACGCAGGATGAAGGGCGAAAGAGCACTCCCACTGCAATACACGCCTCATGGATAACTCGTTTTGACGGTGGCAGTACGTTCTGTTGCCATATTGATTCAATACTAAACGCATTACCGCAGACATTCATCGTGAGATGGGCTCTGCAGGATTTTCAATGCGTTAGCATTCTAAGGACGCTTAACGCACTTTCTGGGGGTTAACTATGTATGTTTGTATGCTTGTATCTAAGTATGTTTTTACCTGGAAACTAAACCTGGAAACGTGTAACACGTAAACCCTCTCGAGTTAGACTAGTGTAGCAGGGCTCTTTGAGGAATTATGAGGCATTGCCTGGGCGATTGTTCGCCTCAGTGAGGTTAGAAGGACTTGTGAGACTTCTACAGTGCTGACTAACTGCCATATTCTCTGCTCACAGAGGTCTTGCAGATAAAAGAGAATACAGGGTAGGATGTCTAATCCATAAGGACATACCTGCCAAGATTGATGGATTCTACAACAATAATGAGAGGGTAGCAGTCATCTCAATAAAGCTGAATAGGAGGCACAGAATAACGGTGCTAGTACAAGCGTACGTTCCAACATTCAGTCATGATAATGAAGAAATAGAAAGGCATTAGGAAGGTTTTTAGTGGCTAATAATAAAATTACAAATTCATTATAACGTTGTCATGAGCGACTTCAACGCAAATGTTGGGAAATATCAGGGTGGGGACCAAGCAACTGGTAGGTAAGGCAACGATTCTAGGAACGCCAGAGGAGAGATGCCGGTAGAATTCGTGGAAAGAAATTGACCCCGAATAATGAATACCGTCTACAGGAAGCTCAGAAATAGGAAGTCGACCTGGAAAAGCCCCAATGGTGAACGAAGAAATGAAATAGATTTCCTACTTTCTGCCAATCCCAGCATAGTGCAGGACGTAGAAGTGTTAGGTGGGTTAAGGGCCGTGACCATACGTCTGTGAGGTGAAAAATTTTTCTCAAGCCGAAAAGAGGAATATTAAAATTAGTCAAGAAACAGGCTATCCTAGACTCAGCAAATGTAAAAACAGACAAATTTTCGTTATCAGGCTTTCTCCTGGAGCTTTTATATTTACGTAGACGATTATGTAGGCCGGTACTTATTGTAAGCCTCGGTTTTCATTGTCTTGTATACATAGAAAAAATTGGAGGACGCTTAAGCTTCGCCTTCAAGAGTGGAACGCGACAGCGTTCCCATCGACCCGCCAAGGGGTGTAAGACAAAGCGCTACGGCGCAGGGATCACTTACGAGGCGCCCCGCATCGGACTTTGCGCCCGCCTATCACACGGAGAGCATCGAGCAACGCAGCGTTCTGCGCGGCAACGAAACGTGCGCCTGAGCAAACGGAACGAACCAAAGAACTCGGTGTCTCGGAGGGGGAAACGATCTACTCCAGCCAAACGTCGTGATCGGCACGGGCAGAGAGATAGACAGATAGTAATCTAAAGAAAGGAACGGCGCTTGATTCTGCAACCCACGTGGGAGCACGGCGAAGCGTCGCCAGGGGAGAGGGAGTCGGGGCCGCAACGCGCCTGGCACCGGTCCGCGCACAGCACAGCCCCAATGCGCGCATGGCGCGCCACCTGTCGGGGCAGCGCCGTACATTGAGAGGAGGGGTCTTCTGTGTTTGCCGCAAGATGGCTCTGCGTGTGCGGTAAGCGCAGAAGAAATGTGGCGGAAACGTACTTCGGTATTCGTGTAAATGCGACTTCTGTAAGTTACGTGCTCATAATTACCGATATACACCGCAGTATAACATTCTACGGCACGTTTTTAAGGCAACACCGCGTTCACTAAAAGCGCGTTTGTACCGATTTCAAGCATCGAACTCGTGGCTGAGTGGTAGCGTCTCCGTCTCACACTCCGGAGACCCTGGTTCGATTCCCACCCAGCCCATCTTGGAAGTTGCTTTTTATTTATGAAGTGCCTGCCATGATTTATCGCTCACGGCCAACGCCGCGGACGCCGACACCCGACACCGACGCCGACGACACCGGCTTTTCTGCGACACGAGCTCCTTAACGCTATCGCGTTAAAAACATTACGTCCAATTTCAAAATGGTTAGGTCCAAGATGGCGTCCCGTACTGAGGAAGAATTTTGATGCTGACACTGCAGTCGTTCCGCGTCGGGGACGAGAAAACGAAATGATTGCGCACACGGAATCGGCAAAATATGTTCAGTATTTTATTTTGAATCACCCCCACCTCACGCACGTAAGAGAGGCCTGGTTTAACATTGACTGTCCTGCCTGAGCCCCTATATGTACGTGTGACGACCACTTTAGGTTACGCGTTCTAGTCTGATGGCTGGATACTTGTGCAAAGGTGTCCATGTGGTGCATTAAAAGCATCACTGATCCACAGGGAGACAGCGCTCATATGCCCCTTTCCTTGCAGACTGTCCAACTAAAAATTGCATTCAGGAGTGGTGTCCTGCCGTATTCAGCGAAAGCATGAATACTTATATCGGGCAAGAATCACGTGATGAAGGTGAGTACTAACGCCAAGAATGAAACTAATTGACAACCGGACGAAGAGAACGTCTACTAACAAAGCGCTGTTCAGCACGATGGCTTCTTGTATGCAACGTGCATGCCCGCATAATGTTGTCTGTGAGTATTGCCATTAATGATGGAAGGCTGAAGCTCAAATAGTTTAAAACTACAGTGTATATCAGCAACGGTTGAATACGTGCACCTTCGTCCCCTTGTGCAGTCATGAACTATTATTGTAGATCGATAACGCATGGTCAACGAAAGTTTATATCAGTTTAGGAGCATTCTCGAAGTCCTCAGACGTTACCAAAATGGTTGTTAGGAAGCTTATAGCTGAAGCCATTTAATGTAGGTACTCTGATTTTGATTCAGAAATGTGAAAGCCGATACATTATTCTACTCGTTAACGCGCGTCGTGAGGGTGCCCTGTATATTTTCTACCTGCTACCTTGTCCAGTGCTTCGCTTAAGTTTTGGGAACGTGTAGTCTCTGGCGTGTATTTGCGGTCGATGAAATACATATTTACACTTTAAACTCTCATTATTATGCGCGATCTATATGACAGAATTTCACATAACAGTACAGAGAGCTACAGTGGCCAGTGCTATTACTCGTTAGTGGTACAGGCTTGGCACGGATTTCAATTTTATAAAGCTAATTAATTATGTGCGTTAACAAGTGAGATGTTTGTTGGAGCAAGCGTATTCTTCAGGCAACCTTACAACATGAAACCATAATTTTTGTACGTGTAAGACTTTGAGCAAATAATCTCGCAACGCAAGATAGAAATTATACTTTTAGTGTTGTCTTATACTTAAAACCTTTCGCATATTTTGGGATTGAATCGATGCACTTGCCTTAGGTGAATACCGTACCTTTATTCTGGGCAAGTGCCATTGGATCTCAATTTGTGCGAAAAAAATGGTGCGACTATCACGGAGATGTTGATGCGACATACCCGAGGAGTTAGTGCTAGATAGCACAATGGATTGCAGCGCGCTATGATTGGAATTTTTCGTTGAGCTTAACATTCCGTGCGCTGGAAGACGTAGGCGTGGCCGGCGCCGATTAGGATCAGCACATATCGGTGCCATAGGCTGGAGGGCGGAAGCTCTTAGAGCATGACGGCGTACTCCCGAACTTATTAGATTAGATAGCTTTATGGTAGCGTACGTGCACAACCATAAAAAGCTTACATAGGTGCGTAAAGCGTTCTTCTCAATGCCCATGACCTTCAGGTTACTTGCGGAATTTGACGTACGTAGTGTTTCCGCAACGATAAGAATGAGCGTTTTTCAAACATTGCATTCCCCTCACTCGAGCTTAAGCGCGCATCGTCTTGAGGACTCCGCTCTCACTGTTGTGGGTCTTCAGCACAAGGTGAATATGGTCTGGCTAGCCATCGTCCGACCTAAATAGCAAGTCATGAGCAGCTAGTCCACTTGCTTTTTGAGTTAATTTAGCTATTCCTAATGTCTGTTGCCTCACCAAATGAATCAGCACAGAAACAGCTCGCCAACGCTGATGTATCGGCTTGTCTTCGAGATGTCTGTCATGCGGCAGCTTAAAGTGCTATAGATTGTTGCTTTTTTTGAGATCTGCGTTGCCGTACATCAAATTAAAAATCGGCCAGCGAAGCATACGGTAACACAACGCGAACTGCCTGCGTTGAACCTACCCAAAGGCCTGCACGCTTGAGTGAATCTGACTATTCAGAAGGTCATGAGCGCCAATTCTCTTTTGCTTCAAACGCACGAGGTGACCCAAGGGCTGGCGTTGCTAAGAATCACCGGCAAGGGAAGAAACCGAAGTTAGGCTTGCCCCATGTGGCAAATGCTTTGAAGGAAGCGTTACGAGCACTATTCATTGGTTAGATCAGTAATGCGTACAATGCGCTCACGGAGAACCTCGCAAGGGATTCTACCTTTGTGCGGTCATCGTGCTAAAAATTTGTCAGCGCGATTGAACAGTTCGCTTCAGTAGCGCTCCTTGCAACGCCACTCTTATCGTTATATCCATCTTGAAATTCTTCACAGACCTACGCTGTGTTCACTGTCTTCGCTTGTCAGTGCAAATTTATTATAAGCATGATTATGAAGCACTTGGGCGGCCTTGCCGCCTGCCACGAAAAACCAATGTGTTAAGTGTTCCTCTTTCTTGTTTGCATACACCCTGTAACGCTTTACTAACATACTGATGCGTTCAAAGCTGGTATTTCTGATTATTTTATTTAATATTGCAGTTCCACGTAACGCTCTTGTACTGTGTAGAGTGTTCAGCCATTAAGACGCGATACTCGGAGCGCGTGGCTGCTGGCGCTTATTGCGTCACTGGTAAGCGCTGGGGACACCAAGCTGGAGCGCACTTTGGTATACAATGAAAGCGAAAGCCTTTCGGACATAATGTGATTTATACTGTGCCGATTTCTGTAGAGTGCTTTCTGTGGCCCTCAGAGTAAATTAAGGAAATGAAGATGACTAATGGGTTTTATGTGTCTTTATTACCACCGTTTAACTATTTGCGAAGTATCAAGTATGTGTTATCATTTACATGGCATACGTGCTCATGAAGGTGCTTGTATGCCGTTCAAACATGTTTTCTTTTTTTTTCAGACGACGCCACTTCGTGCTTGAAGTTGTGGTGTCCAGCTGCCACGCGTTTTTCGCAGAACAGCTGGATTTGTCCTTCTGACCTTGATCCGGATAAGGCAACGATGACAACTACGAATGATGAGACAACGCGTGAGCAATCTGTTGCCGTCTAGAAGAAATGTATTATCAAAACTGTAGCATTTCTCTCTCAGAGGTCCTTATGTTCCGGAAGACTAAGAGCTGCATCCTAAAGTTAACCTGCATATTATCTAGTGTAACAAGCTGAATTTTACTTTCGCTTTCATCAGCGTACTTACTGAATCATTTTCGTCGCGACACCCTGGAATAGAGGCCTAAAGCACTGTTGAATAGCTGAAAAGGTCAAAAGCTGACAACCTTACACCTCCGGAGACACTTAATTATTTTAGTTGGTGATCTCCGAGTTCTTCTTACGGAATGGCTTGTATAAAATATTTTTTCATATTCATTTCCCCGGTTACCACTTACTCGAACTTATGTGCTCGTTAAAACATCTCAAGTCAGAAATTTACCTGTTCTTAGTATCTCTAGATTATAGATAGCCGCGGCTTTGTATTCCTCATCGCTGAGCTGACTTAATAGAAACCCCAGTAATATTACATTAGTAAGCGTAAGGAATATTCGTATGATATAAGCAACTTCGAATGGAAGGCGTTTAATCAGGTCTGACGCATTGCACGTTTGAGCGGTCAAGAATGCCGCAATAAAGAGAGGTTTTATGATGCCATGTGGACAACGAAGGGCGCTCTTCAAGCCTCGTGAATGAAATGGATTGATAGAGTCACAAAATTTGCTCTGCTTCAATGCCGGCAGATGCTGCACAGCTATTTTTTGCTAAACACTTACTGTCGCAGCTATATGCCGGCGGAAAGTGTTAAACTACTGTCTTGGCAAAAGTTGTCTTCACAGCATTTGACCCTTTATGATTCTCGAGTTGCCATGCAGTCAACGTCTGGTGACGTCAGGTTGGTGGCGTCTGTTCTCCCTGTGTATATCATTGTACTAATACACGTGTGGTAAAGAACCAAAGGGCCATGTTATCTTACAGTGATGTTTAAGCTCAGTTGAATGAGAGACTGTGAAAAAATGGGCTTAATGAGGATGCCGTTTTTACTCATATTCCGAACGTTACACCTCGCTTCGGTCTAGTTAAATGAAAGATCTTATTTAACACATATAAAGCAAAGCACTAGAGCACGGTATGTACTCGGACACTAATATATCTTTTTTTTTGGCCAACGGACTTTGAACTTTATTATTACGGTAATATTATTAAGCAGATACCTTATCGCCTGAGGCAAGCTGGACTGAGGGTACAGTTGTAACGCGTTTTCATAATAATACACAAGGCTTTCAGTAAGATTTGAAAACTTTGTGCACTGTTGTATTTGCGCGTAATTAAAACGCCCCATCCGCAGACAATGAACATATAAAACGAAATGTACCTTATTTACTGTAGTGTGTGCATTGCACATGTGAGTATGTTGTCTTGTAGTAGTGACGGTGAAGAAGGCAGCAAAACTGAATGACGAAACTGGTGTTTTATTGAGCGAACCTCTGCCCTCAAAAGCCGGCTACACTCAAAAAACAACGATAGGGGCGAACACAGTCGGTGATCGTCGAAACTCTGATCAGCGGGTCAAGCGCGTCGGCTCTCATACATGAGTCATCGAAGGTTCCAGAGTAACCGCTTGTGCGCGAGTGTCTTCCAGAAAGTAGTATCATATGGTAGTGCGGAATTCGTGCCGCGCATATATGCAATCAGACTACACAACGTTCGGTGACAATAGACAGAACCATCGGTAACATTCGATAAACTTCCGATACATACAGGCGCGTCCTGCGCTGAGCTATAACATTTGCTAGACGGTGAAATGCGGTCACCCGGTAAAGATAAACAAGTACAAGTGTGGATATATTTCTCAAACCTTGATTTTATGCCGTTGTAATGTCTGTTCTCTTACAGCTACCACAGATCAAACAACAATCCAGGATACAAAGCAAGATGGCGCGAAACAGGATAAAAACGAGAAGGTGCGTAAACTTTGCCATTGGGCGCATACAATGCGTCCAAGGTGAATATTGCCAGAACATAAAAATGTACAAGTGCGACGTAGGTGGATAGAACCAACGCAATGCTGTTTGCCATCACTTGGATCATGTCACACTATCTATTGTATTTCGCCTAATTACATAATTGGTTAAAAATTGTTCAAATTCGAGAATATTATATTCACTGAAGATGTGAAAGAAAAAAGAAATTGAACACCATCCTGCGACGTTGCCCGTGCAGCTTCCTGCGGCTGATTCGCTTTTACATAAATGTTTTTCTTAGAAACTTCGGAATAAGCCTGCGAAACACGAGACAGTGGCACACAACTAGTACCCTGCCTTCTTTGTAAGTGCAATGTAAGCGCAAGAGCATTACTTCGGCCAAATTCAGCAGATAGGTCATTTTATTGATGCTATCTCGGGCAAGTTTCGTCAATTGACGCCTGAAGTAGTCAACTGCGTTTTGTCCTGTAGCGACCGCGACAAAACGCAGTTGATTAATTTAGGTGTTTGGAATTACTGCCGTGAAACAGAAATATGGAGTACAATAATAAACAGCATGCATTACTGATAATTTCGCGCAACAAGCAAGATAGGAAGCGCTGTCCTTTCTTAATTCCATACTGTTCGCTGTATGTGCCAAATATATGGCTGCATCTTTATTTTTTTTTCAGTTATGAGCATTTATTGCTAACCATTAATAAATATTGCGCTTTTGCTTTGATGTTATATTTAGAGGCAACAGTATTATTGGCTGGAAATGTCTAAATAGGCACAACTCTGCAATCGCCGTCGTTCTCGTTACGCGTAACGTTAGGCCAGGACATTCGCGAAGTGTTCCCAGTTCTTTGGCGCTTTCTTTCTTTGCAGTTCGGCCCTCCTTCTCCAGAATGCAAAGACGTTGATACAAAGGAATTTCCCAACGGAAAAGGATGTATGGTCTGTAGAGCTGCCGCTTTTCATTATTATTCTTACAAGAGCTCTAGTGACCGTTACAATTATCACATCAATAACTTCAAAAGCGGCGCCTGAGAAGATTGCATGATTTTTCCTGTCAATTTTTATTACTCGCTAAATTTAGTAAGTGAGACTCATCACAAGATCACGAAATTTACGCTTGTCCTTTTCAAGCATTCCCTTCGCTTAGCGCTTCGCTCAACTTGGCACCGTCGTCCCTGGCGTTCCATTCCCAGCGCATCCGGTTAGTGGAAGCGCATGTGATGATGTGTACGTGTTCACCAATGAGAAAAAGTAGCTTGGTCACGTGACGCAAAGCTCCGTTTCCTGCCAACCCCTCAAATGTTCTTCCCCTCCACCCACCACTGGTGGTAGAAACGGCCAATTGCGCCGGCAATATGCTGGTTGCCTGGTCTTTCTCTTTGCGAGCTGATGGCGAGCAGGCGTTATCTATCACATCGGGTAAGGCAGATGATGTTTGCCACCACGGCGCCCTTATCTTTTGATGTGAGCGTGGAGAGCTGCACGAGTGAGTGCGTATACAGCCAGTGAGCCCTCGAGAATCGGAGCGTGGTAGTAAAAGGGAACGCTGTAAAACCTTGTTTACATTAAAATGTAATTCGTGTAAAGAATAGAAAAATTGCTGAACCCCGAGCGGTACGGCGAGGTCGATATCGCACTCGACAACACCTGGCCAGCACCACACTTGATACCTAAATATTCGCAATGCACACACGTAACCGTAGTCTGTGTGTTTTATTGACATAGCAGTTATGTGGGCAAACCAAACGAATTTTTGCCATTGTCGTCATCGTTAGCTTCCGTGCATGTTTATGTCCATTTATGCTACATGTCATGCCATATCAAATGCGATGTCGGCGGGTTGTATTGCCACGCGATTGTATCAATAAATGTTTCTCATACCAGCTCTTACATTATTGACAGTATTGTTTGTCAGAATTTTGGGAGTGGCAGCCCACAAACAAGTGTCATTAAACAAAACACCGACAACGCATGCCTAATATCCTGAAGCTTCGCAGACTTAAATACTAAAAGTGCGAATCAATGACGGAGCTGAAACTTGAAAATGATGGAATTTTATTGGCGCGGCTGTGCACAACTTTCCGGGATCGGTCCAGTAAAGCGGTTTGGAATATGCCGGATGTGGTAATGTCGCTAACAAATACGTTAGCTATATTAGTAAGCATAAACGTAATTGTCCGATGGCAGGATTCAAACAGAGCACCCCTAGCACAGCATCTCGCTTTTAATTAGCTCATTTGACGTCCTACTGCCACTACAGCTTCAAGTCGTTTACTTGGCGTAACATTTTAACATGTTGCTACCGTATTCAATGCTTCGCACTGGTGGTGAAACTATGATACCTTTTTTTTTGTTTTAGCGGAGCTATTCTTGCTTATTCATCTTTTTCACTGCTGCTGCGGCTGCTGCTGCTGTCCTTCGCGCCTCGTCGGGGGTGGTTAAGAACGCGTATATTTTACATGACAGGGGCGCGGGCGAGGTGTCATGAGGCCTGTGGAACGGAGCCCCCTCGGCGCTGCCACAATGTCCTATAGAACTCCTTGGCTCTTGAGTGAACGCGCTCTGGACGGGTTTAATTACGTCTGAGCCTTCCGAAAAAAGCTGGCACTGCTGGAGCGCTTATCTTTGTACTCACGCGCAACAGTCCAGAAGGACGTAGACAGAAAGGTAAAGAAGTAGAAAGGGGAGAGATTTATATTTAATATTTATAATAACATTTACAATATTATTAATAAGGAGCTGTATATTTATATACAGCTTCGCTGGTGATCCGTTTTCACAGATTAGAATGGCTGTGAATATTTCTTTTAGCATAACGCTTCACTGTTTCAGTTAGTCAACTCGACTGAAACGCCGTAGCTCTTACCTTTCCCGTTGGCGGCTCTAGTATGAGTGCCGCTAAAATTGAAAAAGAACTCTCATCAGAAACACTAGATTTTGTGTTGTGAGAGGTCGTTGACCATGGTCATTAGCATAGTCACCTGCCCATGGTCATTAGGTGAAATACGACTGAGTGTTGCAGTGGTACAGAGTGCCAGTCGGTTCACTTGTTCAGTGGTGTTTTGATTGTGCGTAACTGTCAACAAATGCTGCAGATAGCATCCACTCCAGTTCGCCCTTTGAACAAAGCGCCTTACTATTGCGATCATAGTCGGAAGTTTTTTATTTGTAGAGCTTCAAGTTTGTCATATTTCAGAAGAACTGCGTTTGCACCAATGACAACAAAGAGGAACTCAACTTTGACGGCACTACGATCGGTTGCGCTTGACTGCTGCCTTGTCGAATGGACCCCGTGTTCTGCCGAGCGTTCATCGTGCTTCACTTTGTCCCTTTCATCAAAAAGAGAATGGTCAATTTGACTACGCCCTGTTCTCTTTCACAGATTTGAGTCATTCAAAAATACTCGGACAGTGAAATAACACCAAAGAGAATCGCGAAAGGGGTGCATGCTTGATATTTCAGGGAAAAAACTTGGTTCGAAAGAGTGGACCCACTATAGATTCGATAAAAATTTTCGCATCTCCATGAACTACAAGTGCATACACTACGGGCAAGAAGTGTTGCTGGCGTAGGGCTTCTTTTTTTTGCAGCTTCGTTTTCTTCACGCGCAGGCCGTAAACTACCAATGGCTTTGGAACATCGACAGGCCCTTCTCAAGAAACTGTTGGCTTTTCAATACGCCTAACGATGCGATGCAGTTCAATCTAGTGAAGTTCCTGCATTGCGACGTCATATAGCACAATAAAAATTATTCGCGGTAGGCATAGCGTATATAGTATTTGACGTTATCAGGACTGTGTACTCCACCTAAAAATTACAATGTACTTTGAACGCATTGCTCTCGAATGTAGGCAATCATCTGACGCTCTGTTAATGTTCACCTTCACTCGTACATCGACGGCACTTCCATTGCGCCGTTGCAGCAAATTGTCCGGATACGTTGACTGGTTGTTTTTCTGGTTTTTCTTAGTACATCCATTTGCTGTTTATATAGCTTGATTGATAAACAAGCGAAACTGCTTGAAACTATAGACTGTGACTCCCTAGTTAGCCTCCTTTTGTTCTACATTAGGGGGGGGTGGACAGGTGCTGCGAGTTCAAATCCAACTAGTTACACTATGTGGCGCGGACGAAAGCAGTGGCTACTGCCTTGCCGATTATTTCAACCTAGGCGCGGGCTCAAAACAAAATGGACAAATACCCCACTTTTAATGGATGATTTTTTAAACAAATAAAAAAATGCTCATGAGTTAAGAAGTAGGTAGCCTAACTTAGCCAAGTAAAATAATTTAGCTATCTGTGAATCGTACCTTTTTAGTAAGAGCCATACGCTGATATGACTCTAATTGCTATTTTCAGCTCACAAAGACACAGGACGGCAGCAGCGGTAACCTTCAGTGTACTCTCGGTGTATGCAGCGGAGGCTACTGCGTATCCACGGACTACTCAACATGTGAATCTCCATTATAGCCCTGTGCGCAATACCTTCGAGTTAATTTTTTTCAAATAGCGTTCATTACAGTCGAGAGATTAGTAACGTAGAGATTAGTAACAGGCAATTAAATCGCATGTTACTAACAAATAAATAAATGAAATATTGATCTAGATACTACGGCAGACGTATAAATCGTTGTCTTTGCCACAAAGTACTGCTTTCTTAGAGCACTGCCGCTACACCGTTTGAACAAATTCCTGGCTGGAGTGCCTGCCGTTGAGTTTCATGCAACAATTATTAGAGGAAACTCTAGTGCTTGTGCCTACGGCAGCTGCTCTCGGGCCGGTTTAGCCAGCATGGGAAGTATGGAAATTACATGAACTTTCCTAAACTTCGTCCTTCTGGCTTCAAATGATTTCGTGACTTTGTGAACTCTTAAATTTCCGCAAATAACTGTATAACGAATTGTTAAAACTTATCATCAACGCTGCGCAAAGGCAGGATTCGAACACAAGACCCCTAGTGCAGAAGCCCGGTATTGAAATAATCAGGCCACGAACACATCTCCAGATTCGAGCCATAAAGGCCCTTATGGAGTTCTCGTGAGTAAGTGAGCGTGTTGAGACGCATGGCGCATTTCGATTTGGCCACCTGGACAGGCTAAACCGCTGCAATCAGTAGTGATTGTACGTGTACGTGCAATGCATCAACGATTGTATCAAGGATCAGTGAATTGTACGTACAATGGATAAAACGCTCTTGAGAAGGTGGTGCACATGTTCAGCCTCGGATGTTGTGGAGTTGACCCGGCCGGCGAAGGGCAACGGTGCTCTATTATAGGACGTGCATGATTCTGTCGTATTCTGGACACGCTCAAAAAGCTTTCGTTTTGCGATCTCTCACAGTATACCTTGGCTTTTGTATTTGTCCAACCTCCAAGCAGCGTTGAAGGAACTTTGTAAACCTCAAGCCCTTATTCAAGGCTAAGATCAGGTAGAGGTTACTCCTTTTAAATTTACTGCAAATTAAGCTCTTCCGAATACTTGCGTGCGTGATTGCTAGATCCTTTTTGCCCTAGTGGACACTGGCGTACGTGCACGTGCAATAGGCTGTGCTGCCGTACAAGCATCAGGTTGTCTTTAAATTATTCGGATCTCTAAATTAACATTTTTATTCTAGCAATTCATAAAGCGAAGTCGCAGCGCCCAAATCGCATTAACTACGTCTACAGCGTACTTTCTCGCGACAAATAAGATCAGGTGGTTGGTTGTCGCTATTCTTTTAGGTTCATAGTTGACAAGCAGCCGCCCTAATTAAACTACGGCAAAGGAAACAGGCTTACAGCAGAGTACCCGTGTTGTGATCCTCCTTTTTTCGTCCTCGTTTATTAGCGCACCTGATTTTGAGCCACGAACGTCCACCAACACACCCAAGTTTCTGTACTATTGTGTGCTACATATGGAAAAACAAGGCGGTGACTGGAAGGGAGCAGAATGAATTGTAAGGCACAGCGAGAAAGGACACGGGTTTCATAAAAATGATGCCACATCTATGCTGTGAAGGTGGTTGGACAGGGAAGCTGTAAACGACGACTAGAAGGATTACCGATTCCTATGCACCTTGAATTTATTCCCATGGCGACATTCACATGGACTTGGCCTAATTATTAGCCTAAGATATTAGAACCGCCTGCCACTTGGCGTGCTCCACTACTTCGTGCACTAACAGAGTGCACCAGAGCGAAGAGAAGTGTTGTGAGCCTGACTTTCGCCCCGCCTCGTATGCACGCTCCGCTTCAGGAGTCTTCAGTATACGTTGCCTTTCCATAGCACTGTCATAAAACAAATAAATTGCTAGGCTGGTACTTCTTTCACATACAAAAATGTACTTACGTCACTCCCTGCTTCGTATACTACTGTTGCAGACTCCTGGCAACTGTAGCTTATTCAACGGTAATCTTAACCGAGAAACATTTGCAGCGAATGTTATGCGCGAAGGAGAGGTGTCTGGTTCCTTTGTTGTATTTCCCTAGCATGGCCGGCGCCGCCGCTGCCGCAGATGGGCCGAGGCGACCACCATCTATTGGTGCTGCAAGGAACCCCGCGGCGCACGCGGCGTGTGCATCGCAACTGTTTGCCTACGGAGACAACAGACACACTGGGAGGTACAGCTAAACAGCTTCTCTGTAAATGCTCGCCTCTCGTAGCGCGATGGGGGAGTTAGAATAACATAGTCAAGATACACCGTACGTCGGTATGTGAAGTATTGCGTGAATAGAGCATCCACAAACTACCTCGTCGATGTTAGCCGATCAGCTTTCAGTTCCAGTACTCTTAAGCATCAAGGTAGGGGGTTTTACGGATGCTCTTTTCCCCTCCGGATGCCTCGAGACGTGCGCAGCCTTTCTGAAGTAGAATTTAGGTCTGATTTTAATTATATGGTGTCACGGGTGTAAGGAATGGGTATAAGAAATTCAGTTCCGAGCTCCTGTATCGGTTCAAATGTGCGTGTAAAACCTGAGCCACTCGAAATAAATTAAAATTGCCTAATACATGTGCGTTGGACTGTGCCTAATACATGTCACGCAGGGTTCTCGTCTCTTTTAGTAGCGTTTTCGAGCGAAGGTAAACAAGGAAATATTGCTTGTAAGAAGCCTAGAAGCTCAATGAGGTCATGCGGAGTAGTGAATTTGCAAGTATTGATCTTGTCCGCTGTCCTCTTTATTCGATTTTCACTTAAAGCGGAAAATGTAAAATATTCCAATTACAGAGCAAGTGCCCAATCCATCGTCCACGTGAAAGAAATGAAAAAAAAACAAAGACTGGTCTCTTATGCAATTCACCTATAGCACACCTTTGTACCCTTGTAACCAACATCAGAGAGAAACGCATAGGTAAAGACCGGCATTCCCGTAGCACCCTACGGCCAAGCTTCTGCACTGCCGACAGCGCCCCGAGTGACTGGTCAGACGGCTACGTTTTTCTTCCGACATTTTAGAGACGTTTCGGTTCCGACAGCAATGCTTACTATTCTAATTTAGCTTTGGAAGTTAAAATATTCACCAACGTCGTGTACAGTGCAGCGCAATTAAATACTAACTTTTAAGCGTGCCGTACATTTTGAAGTAATAACCTCGCAGAACGCAACGTTTTTACTAAAAAAAAATGGCCAACCTACTCGAAGAAACCAAGCTAGGCTATTGCGGTCATAGCTGTTATTGCAACTATCGTCGCTTTTGAGCAGCTTTTATCAGTTGCACACAATAGGAAGCAGTGTTTGAATACTAAACGTTTTCGTTTTGTTGTTTACATTGGGATTTGCATTAAAAATACTGGATCGCATAGTTGATAAAGACACACACAGGCCAAAATAAGGCGCCGACCACATTAATGTTTTAGCGAAGAGAAGCAACGCGTCAAGTAACACTGGCACTTGCGAACTGGCCCAAGGTGATGTATCATGCATATGCGCTAAGCTAAACAGCCTTCACAAAACGATCATAAATGCAGATAACACTGCTATAGCCACGACAAATAAGATGTTTGTGTGATGATGCGGGTGAGCCACAAATAACAAATTCCTTGCTTTAAACCGACTGTGTTCCAAATCACTTTTGGAAAAATACACATATGAAGTAATGAGTATGATCTTCCGGAAAAGACTGATGCAAAAAATAAACGGACGAGTGCATGGTAAACGGGCGCCAAGGTCTGTGAGTGGTGGCACTGGCTAACACTCCCACACGTTCTCGTGACGCCTGCGGCAACAAGGACGTTCCACGTCCGCCGCCAAGGTCTGTGAGTGGTGGCGCTGGCTTGCACTCCTAGGGTTTACTAGTACGCATACATGCCCAAGAAAGTGGATGGGGAAACAGCGCCGCGGTAGCTCAATTGGTAGAGCACCGCACGCGAAATGCGAAGGTTGTGGGTTCGGTTCCCACCTGCGGCAAGTTGTTTTTCCATCCACTTTATTTTCCATTAATTCTTCGTTTCTTTATTTCATTTATTAAGCACAAGTAATTTCCCCTATGTTGTCCTTGGTGTCGATGTTTGTTGGCTACTTGTGATATGACTAATAAAATCGGGACCCTCTGTTAACCCCCTTTCTTCTCGTTTATTACATAACGAGGGTCTCGAATCCGGCTACATTGATGCCTTCAGGTAGCATATGTGGGTTTATTGACCAGTTGCCTTCACCCAAAAAGATCACGTTCTCGTGACGCCTGCGGCAAAAAGGACGTCCCACGTCCGCCGCCAAGGTCTGTGTGTGGTGGTGCTGGCTTAACACTCCCAGGGTTCTACTAGGACACATAAATACCCAAGAAAGTGGGTGGGAAAACAGCGCCGCGGTAGCTCAATGGGTAGAGCATCGCACGCGAAATGCGAAGGTTGTGGGTTCGGTTCCCACCTGCGGCAAGTTGTTTTTCCATCCACTTTATTTTCCATTAATTCTTCGTTTCTTTATTTCATTTATTAAGCACAAGTAATTTCCCCTATGTTGTCCTTGGTGTCGATGTTTGTTGGCTTCTTATGATATGACTAATAAAATTGGGACCCTCTGTTAACCCCCTTTCTTCTCGTTTATATATATATATATATATATATATATATATATATTATATATATATATATATATATATATATATATGTGTGTGTGTGTGTGTGTGTGTGCGTGTGTGTGTGACGCGAGCAGGAGTTCGAACGCTGCCTTTATTCGTATTCCTTTGCTGTTAGACAGCGGCTTCCTGCCATCTGCTACACATTCCCCCTCCGCCCAAAAGAGCGCGCGCCGCAAGCAACACAAGAGGGAGCAATGGAAGACTACTAAATAATCAAATATCCAAAGGTGCAATTGGTGAATGTCCCGGTTTACCTCTGTATACTAATTAAAGTTCACAATAAGCTATCGCAGTCCGGTGACGTCCAGCATAACTCGGGGGGACGGGCTTAGCTTTTCGGCTCCTCATGACACCTACGTGCACCGAATCACGTGAACACTGCTCGCAGTATATGTACAGCTCTTGATACAACTGAGTAAGATTGAAGTGTCTTGCAGGAGATGTAAATATGGTTGCACTTTAAGATAGGGCATGTGGAATGCAGAATACGTGGACTTCGGCGGTTTGCTGTCACTGGAGAGCTACCGTCGACATGAAGTCGGCTCGCTTCTGGTGGATGGATATGTGCGTTGTCTGAACCGAGTGCACGTTGCACGAAGTTTTTGATGCGGCGTTAGTGTTGCATTAGTACACCAGAAAATTGCAGCTCTCGTATTCGTCGTTGCTTGCGCTATTGTCGCATTTGTCGTGTCAGGCACGGTCCCGATTGGTGGTGTTGAAAAACTTCTTGACGACAGTCATATGTAGAAAAACGACATCATTACTGAGTTTTTCTTCGGTTCAGTTTATTTGTGCGCACAGGTCTTCCGTTGTATTGCATCTTCTCTTTCGTTGACGCCATTTTCGGCGTCACCATCGTTTGTGTCGGACTCGTCCTTGCATTAGTCGAACTGGTTCTTGGAGTTGCTGAGACAACGCTTCCTGTTGTGGCCTGTCTGATGGTGAGGTCCAAGTGGGAGCTTCTACAGAAGTCACATGTACGGCTGCTATCCATGTGCCGTCGTGCCGAGAGGGCAATTCTGTTAGTCGGCAATGTGTGATATCTGGGGCCCTCGATTCCTCTGCAATATCAGCACTTTGTTGGTGTCTGGTGTACGCGAAAGCGCTCGTAATATGCGAAGCAGCTAGAAAGCCATGTGTCAGTTGTCCATCTGCTACTGATAGAGCAAAATGCTCTATTTAGCGGAGTGAACTTACGGAGTTGGTCGTTTGATTGTGTAGTCCCGGTGGAAAATCAGATGGCCTAATTTCACTTATTCTATTGATTGCACCAATACAACCCGAAATTCCATGTGGTCGATTAATGGACGACGCCGCAGTGGATGTGATTGCACCACATGCTTCTAGGGATACGTCTGCCTCTATAGAAGTTAAGATTTCCTTTGTGAACGAAACGATACTTTGAAGCACGTGCTGCGGAATCAGCTTTATAGAAGAGTCGCGTGACTTGACGCCCGGAGGTGGGTCGCACGTACAAGGCGAAATGAACGCATCCGATTCATTAGCCATGGCAGGAGTACGATAACGGGATGAAGACGCACATATTGGTGATTCCTGCACGGAAGTGAAACCTGATGGAAGGATTGGCCTTGAAGTAAAGTAACTTGCATATCACTCAGAGAACGGAGGATTTATTTTATTCATTGTGCCTCGTGAAATACTAGTAGGTGTGTGATTTCGTTTCGTCTTTTTCGGAGGATCACTACGAGAGATAGTTATCGACGTTCTAGAATTATGTGGCTTTGGTGGTCTCTGATGAAGATAGCTACGGGGATACTGTGGATTACTGCAGCGACCGATTTTATATGATCCCAGCTGGTGGATAATAGAGGGATCTGCAACGTATACTTGAAATTTACTGATAATGTCTTGTTTTAATTTCTCCCACGATTCCTTGTTTTCAAAATGTGCTGAGGTAGAACCGAAATGCCTCATCGGTGACATAGTCATTGAAATTGGCGACCATATACCGTTTTGACCATGATGTAGCAGATGCGTGGAGCTTCGACGGTCCCAGTCTTCCACGGTCCCATCGTCCGCTTGTCCGTTTTACTTAGGTATGCTCAAGGCTTCTGGTGATGCGGTCATGGTGCTGGTCGGTGTCGGTGGTGGAGCTGTGCCTTCCGGCTGCACGCCGTGGTGTTGAATACGTGCATGAAGAGGTGAGGCTGATCAGGTGGCTGTCAGGTCTTTCACCTGTAGACTTGTGTGACGCGAGCAGGAGGTTGCTGACCGAGACAAACATGGTCGCCCGAACACTGCCTTTATTCTGCGTCCTCCTCTCCTTTTAGACAGCGGCCTGCTGTCTTCCGTTATATATCATCATCATCATCATCATCAGCCTGGTTACGCCTACTTCAGGACAAAGGCCTCTCCGATACTTCTCCAATACCCCGGTCATGTACTAATTGTGGCCATGTCGTCCCTGCAAACTTCTCAATCTCATCCGCCCACCTAACCTTCGGCCGCCCCCTGCTACGCTTCCGTATCTCTTGGAATCCAGTCCATAACCCTTAATGACCATCGGTTATCTTCCCCCCTCATTACATGTCCTGCACATGTCCATTTCTTTTTCTTGATTTCAACTAAGATGCCATTACCTCGCATTTGTTCCCTCACCCAATCTGCTCTTTTCTTATCTCTTAGCGTTACACCCATCATTCTTCTTTCCATAGTTCACTGCGTCGTCCTCAATTTGAGTAGAACCCTTTTCGTAAGCCTCCACGGTTCTGCCCCATACGTGAGTACTGGTAAGACACAGCTGTTGTATACTTTTCTTTTCAGAGATAATGGCAAACAGCTGCTCATGATTTGAGAATATTTGCCAAACGCACACCAGCCCATTCTTATTCTTCTGATTATTTCAGTTTCATGATCCGGATCCGCGGTCACTACGTGCCCTAAGTAGATATGTCCCCTTACTACTTCCAGTGCATCGCTATCTATGGTAAACTGCTTTTCTCCACCGAGACTGTTAAAGATTTGCTTACTTTTCTGTAGATTAATCTTTAGTCCCACCCTTCTGCTTTACCCATCCAGATCAGTGAGCATGCATTGCAATTGGTCCCCTGAGTTACTAAGCAAGGCAATATCATCAGCGAATCGCAAGTTACTAAGGTATTCTCCATTAACTCTTATCCCCTATTCTTCCCAATCCAGGTCTCTGTATACTTCCTGCAAACACGCTGTGAATTCCATTGGGGAGATCGTATCTCCCGGCTTGACTCCTTTCTTTAGTGGGATTTTGTTACTTTCTTTATGGCGGACAACGGTGGCTGTGGAGCTGCTATAGATTTCTTTCAATATTTTTACATACGGCTCGTCTACACCGTGATTCCGTAATGCCTCCATGACTGCTGAGGTGTCGACTGAATCAGACGTTTTGTCCTAATTAATGAAAGCTATATATAACGGTTGGTTATATTCCGCACATTTCTCTATCACCTGATTGATACTGATAATATGGTCTATTGTTGCGTAGTCTTTACGGAATCCTGCCTGGTCCTTCCGTTGACTGAAGTCTCAGGTGTTCCTGATTCTATTGGCGATTACTTTAGTAAGCACTTTGCAAACAACGGACAGTAAGCTGATCGCTCCATACTTTTTCAAGTCTTTCACGTCCCCTGTCTTATGGATTAGGCTTATGTTAGCGTTCTTCCAAGATTCCGGTACGCTCGGGCTCATGAGGCATTGAGTATAGAGGGTGGCCAGTTTTTCTAGAACAATCGGCCCACTATCCTTCAACAACTCTCCTGTTAACTGATCCTCTCCAGCTGCCTTCGCCCTTTGCATAGCTCCCATGGCTTTCTTTACTTCTTCCGGCGTTACTTGTGCAATTTCGAATTCATCTAGACTATTCACTCTTCCAGTATCGTCGTGGGTGTCACTGGTACTGTATAAATCTCTATAGAACTCCTCTGCCACTTGAACTGTCTCATCCAAATTAGTCATGATATTGCCGGCTTTGTCTTTTAACGCATTATATATACACCAGCTATATATATATATATATATATATATATATATATGCGTGTGTGTGTGTATGTGTGTGCGGTCATAGCTTTTTAGCCTGTAGTGTCCAGACAGGTGCAAATATTATATAAAAGCCTCAGTGCCGTTCGACTCTGTGAGGAAGGATGAGCAGCGAAGCTGTGTATGCGAGCCCTTTATTGGCCAACTGCTCCTCCGCGATGGGTCGGCCCGACATTTCACTATCTTCGGTATCGGCTCATGTATGGGGAGTGCTTAACGCCCGCGTCACCTGCGGCGCGTGGCGGCCCGACATTGCACTATCTTCTCGAGTTTTTTCTACACGCGGATACGATAGAGGCTAAAGTAGCCCTTAACCGCTTCGCTGTAAAACCTGTGAGCTGATAGGCAATATAGGAGCTGTGCATTTTCTATGGCTTCAACTTATTCAAACCGAATGAAAGTAGCATGCACGGGAAAGCACAATGTAAGCGAAGACGTGTTGAATCGCTGGACATAGTGCGGCACATTCGCGTGGCGCCGCTACCAGAAATGTCTCTTTATTTGGGTGTGCTGCAGCAATATAAAATGAATATCGCTTCTACCTTCCGACTGAAGATACGCATGTACATATATAGTTAAACTGTACGCAAAATGTTGCCTGTAAAAAACTTGAGT
This sequence comes from Dermacentor variabilis, assembly GCF_050947875.1. Classification (NCBI taxonomy): domain Eukaryota; kingdom Metazoa; phylum Arthropoda; class Arachnida; order Ixodida; family Ixodidae; genus Dermacentor; species Dermacentor variabilis. The sequence continues at coordinate 136,819,839 of NC_134570.1, read as the reverse complement.
GACGCTGGATAACTGACATTGCGTGAAAATGGCTTGCGTATAGGTTAGGGACCTGTTATGATTCTTAAATTCATGCAACCGTGAGCTGACCCGTGAAGACACCCGACTGCATTAAAGCCAAAGATTTCTTTATTTGTCCTTTCCGGGGGCTCTAAAATCTATACACGAGCGCTATATAATTTATTTAACAATGGATCATACAGAATGTCCTTCTAATTGGTGCTTCCTCTTGGAAACGGTCGCCGAAATGTGTAGAACAGTGACATTCTCCAAATGTTAATAGGTGGCGGCCAGGATAGCTTGGCTCATAGCAAATGCAAATGTGGCGGACCATAATTAAACAGTTATGCAGAAGAGCTGAACACATGGTATACCTATTTCTAAAGCTCTTGAAATGTCATAAAGAATAATCTAGACGATGATGTATGCTCGTGACGTGTACTGGCTTCCACGACAGTGCTTGCATTTGTCGAAGCAAATTCTTCGACCTTCCCATTATATATTTCAGTCATCAATGAGCCATTATTTGCAAGTGAAGCATTATTTGCTTTGCTACTTAGTTCATCTTGCCTCCCACGTCCGGTAAGTACCTTCTGTTGCAAAAACAACGTAGCCTGCAGTAAGGAGTACCTTTCTTTGCATTCGACCAATAATTCTGCATGTCTTGCCTAAAAACCGCCTCTTTCCTTTTCGCTGTCAGCAGAACACAGCCGCTTGAGCTATTCATGCGAGAATTAGTGTCCAGTTAGAACGCCACGCAGGCAAGCAACGAAATATTTACCATATCGGTGAAGTATTAACAAAGTGCATGTGAAACTACACTCCAGTGCGTTCTCTTGGCGTGCGAATGACTATGGAGACAGCACCGTCCTTAGTTGCAGGAACCCAGCCTTTTCCCGAAGGTTAGAGCCTGGCTTTCATAGATAAAGGAGTGTCCGACGATTACGATACCCCCAAATGCGAAATTTGAACACAGCTCGATAGGTGCTTTCGTTTCACGATATGTTGAGTCCAACAATTTGAGACTGAAATCAATGCACCGACTGGCAGTGGGACAGTGTCATCAGCGCCTTCGCAGAGAGAGGGGCAGTATCAGAACGTTAGCGCGATAAGCGGTATCGGAACCAGTTGTACAAGAAGGCAACGAAGAAGACGCGAGAACTGGCGAGCGCGCGTTGGCGCTGTTACGCCAAGCGACGCCAACAAGCCAGATGTGTTAGAAACGACGACGAAAGGTAGAGCAGTGGCGCGAGCGCGTTCGCGTGGTTACGCCAAAGTACCCCGACGAGCCAAATGTAGTAGATGACGACGACGAGTGCACGAGCAGTGGTGCGTGGTACAAGAGCAAGAACTATATTGAAAAACTTTTATTGATGAGAAGGCCAAAAGTAAAGAAAATTAAAAATCAACGTCGTGAGCGGCCTTCAGACTGCCGGTTGTGGGGTCCAGGCCGTGCCTAGAGGCGACGTCCTCTGCCCAGCTCACAAGACGAAGTTGCAGATCCGGCTCCGTGCTGGACAAAGGAGCTTCCCACTGCCGCAGTCTGATTCGGTGTTAAGAGGCAGTGGGCAATTCTGCCGGGCAGGAGCATAAGACGTGAGCACAATCGATGTGGGATCTGTCACATAAGCAGCAGGCGGGCGAGTGCGTCCTCGGGTGGAGGATGGCAAGACGTGCAAAATAATGTTTTCAAGCTGAAGGTGGCGCCACATGTTCTGGCGGTACTGGGAAAGGGATTTGTGCGGAAGGGTGAGGTGAAACAAGAGAGGCGGTATTGCAAGGTTATATCGTGGTACCTGAGGAGCAAGCACGTCGCGCGAATCCCTTCCCGGCGGCGGCGGGCTTGCTCGGTCAGTCGAATCGCGAGCGATCGAACTGGTCGCCTCTTTGCCAGGGTGGACCTCGCCAGCGGGAACCCAGATGATTTGGATGGGGCGAGAGGGGCGGTGTCGCAACGAAAGATATCGACGGCCGAGGGTGTCGCCTGTCCAACCGCGTAGTAGTAGGCAGCAGGTTTAGAGTCACTGAAAATACATTTCGCACGGAGGTTTGTCGACATTGGCCTCAGCAGAGGTGGAATTGTATACTGAAGCAGCAGAAGCTTGATATGGGCGAGTTTATTTTGCATACTTGAAGAAATGAGCGCGAGGACTAAAGACGAGGACTAAAGAACGAGGACTAAAGAACGAACGATAACGAAGACGAGGACTAAAGGAGGAACTTGTATGGCGGACAAGGAGCTACTTCCAACTAAATGTTTTCGTGAAGACACTGGATTTTATATATATGCAGCCTAGAATAACACCAACCGGGCATCACGACCTCCCTATCCCATTAGAAAAGCTATCTCTTTCTCGGTAGGTGTCATTGACGAGCAGCTAATGCACGTGCCCTCGACCTTTGCAATGTAGAAAGCTTCTAATATCTCTTGTTCTAGCCTATCTCTAGAATGTGCCAGAAACCTGGTGTCACGAAGATACGGACGGCAATTATGTCGTTTATAGTGTTCAGCCAGGTCGCCCCCCGCATTGTTATTTAAGGCCAAATTGTGCTCACGCGCCCTTTCATTGAAACACCGTCCGGTTTGACCGATATGATCCTGTTCGCAACTTAGGGGTATCTCATATACGACATTACTTTTGTTTCCTTTTCTTACTGCGTCGCTCCTGCTAAAAGTGAAGTGTAAATGTCCGGTACTAAACTGATGCCCGAACAAAGTAAGTTCCTAAAAAACATTCGGCAAGAAAGGCGTGACATGCGAAGCGCCGTTGAAAAAGAACTCCGAATGGAATTCAAAGATATGCAACATTCTACTGATTTCTTCAGCACCTAGTTTGATGCAATGACGACAGGGTGTGCTGCGATTGAAAAAGAACACACTTCTTTAAAAACGGAAAACACTGCTTTGACAGCCAAGTATCAGGAACTTGGAGAGCAATTGTCTGGCCTTGAGGAGAGAGTGACAACCCAAGAACAGCCCTCAAGAAACTGAATCGTTGAAATTAAAGGTGTGCCATTCACTGAAATTTAAAATCTTTTTGCAGTTGTAGCGAAGCTCGGAAGCCTGGTCAATGAGCCTATCTGTGACGCAGTCGTCGATGATTGTCACCGTGTGCCGCGGAAAGACCGTGGCTGTTCGAATATTTTGTTCAGTTTTGTTCGCGTTCGAAGCGTGATGGGCTCATTGAAAAGGCGCGAAAAAGCGTATATCCGCCACTGATTTGGGTCAATCTAGACATGTTTCTATTTTCGTAAATGAGCACCTGTACCCAACACCAAAGAAGCTTCTTGGGCAAGGTGTTGCGCGAAAGAAAGATAAACAGTGGAAGTATGCGTGGACTCGGGATGGTAAAATTTTCGCTTGGAAAACTGACACGTCATGGAAACTACGGATATCTGCAGTTCAAGAGCTTGATAAAATGGAGTGAGCACTTGCAAGTGTGCATCGGACATCGTCCTTACTGCAGCACTTAAGCATGGCTGAAAGACTGTTCACATCAACCGACGTTGGTAAAATATTTTCAAAGAGAAAGAAGCGCACGTCCTTCTTGCATTTAAACAGCCAGTCTGCACGCAATAAGAACGATGATCTCAACACATTGCTGTATTCTTTTGGTTTTTTTATTTGACATTGTCATGCTGTGCGAAACAGGGTCTCGCAACGAAGCAGTACTGCAATTATCAGACAATGTCTCTCGTTATTTTAATCGGTGCAATAAGAAAGGCGGCGGTGTTCTGTTGCTTACTAGGACTAACTTGCATTGCGAATTCTTCAAAAGAACTCACGTTCGTCGAACATGAGCTGCAAAGCAATATCAAGATCGAGCACACACTCACCGAAATCAGCCCGGGCAAGAAGGGAAAAGGAAGCATATCTCTGCTCAACGTCTATAGCAACCCATCTCAGAGAAAACAGAGATTAAAGACATTACTGCACAGAGCCAGCACCGCAGCGGGCCGCAACACGCTGATCACGTGCGGAGACTTCAACGCGATGAACCCTGCCTGGGGCTACAACAAGTACACAGCAAAGGGCCACGACCTGTACGAAGACGCCAAGGAAATCGACTTCACCCTCATCACGGACCCGACACATCCGACGATAATTGGTAACTCCGTGTCCCGGGACACCAATCCGGACCTCACGTTCGTCAAGAACGACATCCGGGGTGCGATTACCTGGAGAAACACGGGGACCGACCTAGGCAGTCACCACATCATCGTGGAAATCGGCATACCGGAACACAGATAGACTGGGATGCCTTTCGAGACGCCAGAAGCCAGAAGAGTGACGGTGACGACGAGATCGAAGACATCGACCCGTGGACGGCCGAAATCACCAAGAGCGTACGCGACGCGACCAAAGAGATTGAAACGGGCGCGGAGATAGACAAAGTAGACAGCCGGCTTGCGCATCTCATCGAAGCCAAACAGTCGATGCTCAATCGCTGGAAGAAACAACGGCTTAACCGCAGACTGAGAGAGAAGGTGGCGGAGCTGAACCGAGCTATCGAGGATCACTGCCGCGCTCTCTGCACGCAACTGTGGAACGAGATCTGCAACGCGGCAGACTGGCAGATGCACAGCGGGAAGACGTGGAACCTGCTGCGGCACCTGCTCGACGAAACCAAGACCAAATCGCACCAAAGGGACAGACTCGCCAGGCTCATACATCGGGCGGTCTCAGCACACGGCGTCGATGAAGTCACCAGGTGCATTAACGACAAATACCTGCCGACTACACCTACCGAACAACACGCGCCGTACAGCGGCCTGCCTAATGCGAAGCTCGATCGGGACATCGACGTCGAGGAGGTACGCGTGGCCCTGCACGACCTCAACAGCCGGTCAGCAGCCGGTCCGGACCTCGTGACGAACAAGGCGCTGAAGAACCTCGATGATGGCTCGATTAAAAAGCTCGCAAAATACTACAAGTGCTGGAGATCGGGCGCGCTGCCAAAGCTGTGGAAGACAGCCAAGACCATCCTAATCCCCAAGCCGGGGAAGCCGCCGTACACGGATAACCTCCGGCCCATCTCGCTCACGTCCTGCGTGGGCAAGGTGCTGGAGGACGTCCTGCTGAACAGGTGGCAAGAATACCTGAAACGAGAAGGGCTGCACCCGGCCACTTTGATCGGCTTCAGACAGCACCTCAGCACGCCGGACGCGATGCTGCAGCTCAATTACCAAATCATCAATGATGGCGGCAGCGCCCGCGACAACAAGGCAATTCTAGGGCTCGACATGCAGAGTGCCTTCGATAAGGTGAAACACTCGGCGATTCTGTCCCAAGTCTCTAAGCTCAACATGGGCGAAAGATCCTACAACTACATCAAGGACTTCCTCACGGACAAGACCGTCGAGCTAAGAACAGGCGACCTACAGACGAAAGTGAAGAAGCTCGGGAGCACCGGCACACGGCAGGGATCGGTCATTTCGCCGATCTGTTCAACCTGGTAATGATCGGAGTGGCCGAAAAGCTCGGGCGCGTCGAAGACGTCAGGCACACCATCTTACGCTGACGATATCACGATATGGGTTACCGGTGGCAGCGACGCCCACATCGAGGGCGCGCTGCAAGCCGCCATCGACGCAATAGAAGACCAGCTGGAAGGCACCGGACTGAGATGTTCGCCGAGCAAATCGGAGCTTCTCATACTCCCACCTACCAAAAACAGCAGAGGCAAGATCAGACAACGCGAAAACGAAAAAAATCAGAATCGTCACCAAATCCGGCAACGTGATCCCCGAGGTCGGCAAAATGATGATCCTAGGCATGGTCATCGAAAAGCACGGAAGAAACGGTGAAACCATCACCCGCCTCAAGGCAAAACCAGCCAACGCGATTCGACTCCTCAAACGAGTCACTTCCCGAAAGGCTGGCATGAGAGAGGAAAGCCTAATTAGGCTCGTCCAATCCTTCGTCATCATCCACGTCGCGTACGTGGCAGCCTACCACAGATGGCTGCAACACAAACGAAACAAAATCAACGTGCTCATCAGAAGAGTGTACAAGACGGCGCTGGGCCTGTTCGAGTCCACGAGCACGACCCGCCTGTTACAACTCAGGATACACAATACGCTCGAAGAAATAGCTGAAGCGCAACGGACCTCTCAACTGGAGCGGCTGTCCATGACCAAAGCCGGGGGAAGATACTGGAAGATCTGGGAATTAGACGCTCGAACGAGGTGGAGATGAAGCTCCCCGTCCCCGAAGAGGTCCGCCGCCAGACCAGAATCGACCCCATACCGAAGAACACGAATCCCGAGTTCAACAAGGAAAGAAGAGCGGCGAGGGCCAAGGCTCTCATCGACCTGCATGCCAACAACGAACACGCGCGGTACATGGACGCGACAGAATACCGACGGAACGCCATCGCAGCGGTCGTCATAGAGGCGTCACCCGGCGCCACGAGAACGGCAGCGAGCGTGAGAAGCGCCGGAGCGGAACAAGCGGAGGAGGTAGCCATCGCCCTGGCCATCGCCGACGCAGACTGCCACACGGTGCTGAGTGACTCAGGAGAGGCGGTGCGAAACTTCGCCAAAGGCCAAATCTGCAGGGAGGCTGAGCGCGTACTGCGGGCGGTCTAAATAGAAGAACGAAAAGTACGACTCAAGTGGTTCCCGGCGCACACGGGCGACGCGTCGGAACGCAATGAGAACCATAATGAGACGGCACACGCAGCGGCGCGAGCGCTAACCAACCGCGCCCCGGTGACAGACCGTCCGACGTGGTTCGGCACCAAGGACCGCATGACGGATTACAATGAAATCACGAAGGCCTACCGCCTGGCTCGCAGGACTCTCCCACCCCCGCAACCGAGTCTGAGTCGAGCGGAGGCGGTAGTACTGAGACAGCTCCAGACCGGATCGTTACCGAGCCCGAGACTGATGAATCGCATGTACCCCAAGACATATCCGACAGATATGTGCAGAGTCTGCCGGAGGGAGACCGCAGAATACACGCACATCTTGTGGGACTGAAATAAATATCCAGATCACCCCCACCGCGGCTCGAGGCAGCCGCGAAGAGCTACGACCGAGACGATCAGATCTGGGCCGACCAGCAGGTCCTCGAGGCGCTCGAAAGGCACGGACCCAGCGACCCGGCAAGCGCGAGCGGAGACCCGCACCGTGTAACGGCAACTTCTAGGATTACGTGGGCCCTCGTCGGGGCGCGCGAGTGCCCAACTGCAGGCATAAATAAAGTTGTCTCCAATCCGATCCAATCAAAGACTTTACTCAAATTAGTGCTGACTTTGAAAATTGGACTGTTCTTCATGGTCGCAGCATTATTTCTGTGGCATATCACCCACCGGGAGCGAATGTGGTTAATTTTCCTAAGTACATCGACAATCCGCTATCCTTGTTTAATGATAACGACACAGTTTATTTTGGGTGGCGATGTTAATATTAACATGTTGCACGATAGCCCACTTCGCAAAGACACATTTCGGGTACTTGAATCAAGGGCTTGCATTAATACAATAACTGCTCCTACTCCTATTCAAGGTAGCTGCGAAAGGTTACTCGATGTTTTCATTACGACTTTTGACACACAAAAGATTGAATCAGGCGTCATCACTGCTCACGTCAGTGGCCACTTGCCTCTCTTTCTACTCGTTAATTCAACTGCGTTGCCTTCGCGTATTTCTAAAGATCAACACTTCACCTTTCAGAGTATTAACCCATTTACACTTGAGAAATTTCGCAAAGAAATATTGCGCATAAACCGGCAAGACGTGTATAACGAAAAAGACTGTGATAAAGCGTACGAGTTGTTTTTATCCTTTTTTCAGAACGCTTATAGAATGTCATTTAAACGCAAAAAAAAAACAAGAAAGCAAGGACATTTAAAATTGGATTTGCGAGAGTAAGTCCAAGTTGATCAAACAAAATGATGCTCTATTCTAGCAATTCCTAGGCACAACTGACGCAACAGATTTCGCATGTTTAAAAAATTCCGGAATGAAGTTAATGGTAATGAAAGGATAGCAAAAGCGCAATATTTCGAGAAATTATTTAATGAAGAAACCATAATGCGAACCGATATGACCTGGAAAAAACTAAACGGTTTACTTCGTGTAAACAATCTGCCAAAGAATGCAGCAAAGTAGGAAATAAATAATAAGCCGACATCAGGCACGGCATTGGCTGACGCTTTTAACAATAATTTGTATCACTGGTGAATAGTTCCTACGAACCTCGATGCACAGAATACGTAAAACCAAAATTTTTCGAAAGTGCATTCCTAAGCCCCACTAATACTCATGAAATCTACAGCACGTTTCTGAGCCTTCGAAACAGCAAAAGTTGCGATTTGGCTGATTTGCAGATTCGCCCAGCTAAGAATGTTCTAGACATAATCGGTCCTGTCTTAGAGCACGTGTACAACACTTCGTTGGCGAATGGTATATTTCCTCGGTGCATGCAAATAGCGAAGGTAACAGCACTTTTCAAATCTGGCGTCAGAAACGAGCTCTCAAATTATAGGCCATTATTGATCCAGCCTATTTTTTTCTAATTGTCTCGAGAAATTGATTAATACAAGAGTAACCACTTTTTGTCAAAGGCACAGTGTAATTACAGATTACCAGTATGAGTTTAGAAAAGGTCGTTCAGCAGAAATAGCTTTACTGATGCCAAAAAGAGATAATTTTGTGAGGTTTTGAGGACAATTTAGTTACTCTTGACGTCTTTATTTATTTTTAGAAGGCTTTTGACACCATTAATCACAATGCTCTACAGACAAAACTTGATATTTACGGCTTTAGGGGAACATACCTGCACTTCGATAGAAGTTATTTGCGGCACCGGTATTAGACCGTTGTCGTAGGTAACAACGCTTCAAAAAATCTGCCTATATTCGCTGGAGTTCCTCAAGGAAGCATACTAGGAGCACTATTGTTTAACCTGCAATGACATAACTTATAGCAATACGGCCGCACAATTTGTTATCTGTGCCGACAACACTAGTTTACTGACAAATTGACGTGAAATAATTGCTATGTGCTGCTACAGATACACTAGCCCAAATAAACAAGTGGGGTTAATTCAACTCATGAACTACTGATGCTAAAAAAACGAACGGAGTGCTTTTTCAGCCAAAGAACAAAAAGCATAGCATTGACGGTAACCTAAGAATAGGTACTACTTTCATAGATATAGTACCATCGGTTTGAAGCTTAGGTATCATATTCCAAGATAATATGCTGCAGAATGGCCATGTTACCATTATTGCTAGAAAACTTGCACAACTTCTTGGACTTGGAATACTAATACGATTATGCTTCCTTTTACCATTAAGAGTGAAGCTCCTATTTTATAATTCCCTTTCTTTATCTCATGTTAACTATTGTCATCTCTTATGGGGCAACACGAATAGCAATAACATCAACATTCTATATTTATTACAAAAGAAAGCCACCCGTGCAATTTCAAACTCTTCATTCGATGTGCATACTCATCCTCTTTCTTGTCAATTAGATATAGCGCTGATAAAATCGGTCCACAATGCAATTTTCGCTAAAACGCTTTTTAACAGATAGAAAAGGTATCACTAATTTTCTCGCGCACTTCTCAAGGCTGACATCAAATACAAGCAGCTTCAGTACACCTCACTCAGAAACTTCGCATATTCCGCACCCAAGAACTACGGGAATCAAATGCTGCGCCATGCACTGTCATCTCTACTTAACTCTCTTCATTAATAGGTATATATATTATCATTTCAATTAGCTGCCCAAACTTGCCACTCATACAGTCTGTCACGTGTATGCTTAGTGTTTTTCTTTGTGTTTTGTTCTGATGAACACGCATTCTAAGCTGTAATTGCGCAGTTACCTATTTAGTCTTGTATTTCTGTGAATGTTAGTCGTAAATAAAAAGTGATTTAGGTTGTCTGCAATTTTTGTTGTTTTCCTGTTCCTATTTTGGGTAACTTGTATGACAATTACAATTTCTGCATCCATGTCAATTCTTTGCCGCTGAGCGAAAGTAACTTTGGATAAATAGCCCCATTTATCCACACATTGTATATATTTATATTGTTTTCCCAATACATCTGTTCATCTTGTATTCATGCACGCATTCCTGCGTGTTGCCAAAGAAACCAACAAGGGACACAGACATAGTCAAACCGATATTGTGGCTTTTTGTCTTTGCCCATGTCATCTCTACGTTGTATAGATACGAAAATAAAGTTCAAAGTTCAAGTTCAAGCCGTATACTGCGCTGCATGTTTCTTAGAGCATGGTTCGGGTTTTGCCTTTGTCAGCATAGGGCATGTCTTGGCCAACTTACACGGTGCACTGAAGATTAATACTGTGCTTTTGCGCAACCTTCGTGAGGTTGTGGGGCACCGTGTGCCAATAAGGAATCACGTGTAATCTCTTCCTATCCTCTGGCTTTTCTGTGTTAATGCCCTCTCTTGCCTGTTTGACCCTTTGTCTGCGATAAGCACCTGCGATAAGCTTTTTCAAAAGATCCAACAGGCAAGATAGGGCATTAACCTAGAAAAGCCAGTTGATAAGAAGAGATTACATGTGATTCCTTGTTGGCACAGGGTGTCCCTCAACCCCAAGAAAGTTGCACAAAGCACAGTGTTAATCTTCTCTTCAATGCACCACGTAAGTTCGTGAAGATATGCCTTATGCTGGCAAAGGCAGAACCAGAACCATGCTCTAAGAAACATGCATCGCTGTACACGGCTTGCAAAAGTAATGTCGTATATGAGATACCCCTACCTTGCCAACAGGCTTATATTGGTCAAACCGGACGGTGTCTCAATGAAAGGGCGCGTAAGCAGAAATAGACCGTAAATAACAATGTGTGGGGCGATCTGATTGAAAACTGTAAACGACACATTTACCGTCCGTATCTTCGTGACACCAGGTTTCTGACATGTTCTAGAGATAGACTAGAACGGGAGATATTAGAAGATTTCTACATTGCAAAGGCCGAGGGCCACGTGCATTAGCTGCCCGTCAGTGACGCTTGCCGAAAAAGAGATAGCTTTTCTAATGAGATAGGGAGGTTGTGATGTCACGGCGGTGCTATTCTAGGTTGTATCTATACAAAATCCTTCTTCTTCAATGAAACATTTAGTTGGAAGTAGCGCCTTGTCTGTCCTACATGTTCCTCCTTTTGTCCGCGTCTTCGTAGCGCACAATTCTTCAACTGTGTATACTGAAGCCGCAAGAGTGGGTCGGAGAGAGTTCTGAGTGATTGCAAGGGCATGGGCTGGGCACCGGTAGTACCGGGCGAAATCCACACAGGCCGCGGCGGATTGCCGTTCGTACTGATGCCAGAGCGCGGAGGTTCCTGTTGCTCTGCGGGAGCGGTAGTGTTGAATGCTTGTTCTTAGGCAGATGACTAACGGTTAGGATGAAGGACACGCGGGAAGGAATGTGCAGGGATGTGGCAAGAGAGATAATAGAGGAGGGTTTCAGGGTGGAGAAAAGTGCCTGACCCGGGAGGGTGCGCGAGAGGAGGAAGAGCTTGGCCATGCAATGCGCCTCTGTCAGTTTAGTAATTTAGTTTTGGACGTCCATGGACAGTAGCTGAGCCGTTGAGAAAGATTTGGGAAGGGACAGGGTCAACTTATAAGCCTGGCCAATGAGGCTGCTCACTTTGTCTTACTCAGTAATGAAAACGAACAGACACGGTGGAGAATAGATGAAGCGGCTGCGAACAAAGGCCTGGACCAGGCGTCGAAGGTCATTTTCGCGCTTGCCGCGGTGACGGTTGGAATTGCGGTGTGTGAGGCGAATGGTCTGGGGTGCAGTGTTTGTGAGCTGAGTGATGGGGGTGGTGTGCTTTCCATTGGACTGAAGAGTCCGAGGATGCAGAGGGTACAGACGACATGAAGGCGTGTGCCATCATGGAAGACGTTGAGTGAGGCAAGGCGGCAGGGGGGTGATCTCCCTGGGAGCAAGGAGCAGGAACTACAATTTGATCAGGAAGAAGCTCAGCCCGATAGCCCAGGCGTGAGTCAACACCGCATCCGCATCCGCTTGGACAGTTGTATTCATGTCGCCAACAGAGACAGATAGCAAAGAGAGGAAAGGCACGGAGGTCAACCCATGAGCATCCGGTTGGCTACCCTATAATGGAGTGAGAAAAAGGGAGAATAGAAGGAAGCAAAGAGGAAGGAAGTGATGACTGTGTGCGCAATGAAGCACCGTGACACCAAAGTCGAGTTCAACAGAGGGTAATCTGCGTTGATCCCATCTGGGACGACCAAAGGGCCACTGGTCATTGCGCGAATAGGAGGCGGCGGGTGAGCTATGGGGTTGACACGAGAGCTGCAAGCACTGGATTAGGAGCCAAGATTACGGGTGGTCACATAGATGAGGACGTCATCGGTGCTCAAAGCATGAGACAGAGCTGAAATAGTGGGTAGATCACGTGCCAACGGGGAGAGGGTGATGTAGAAATGTAGAGAGGACAAGGCAGAACCTTGGGGCGTAGCTTTGTTGCAAAGGAAGAAGGAAGGAGAAGAAAGTAGGCCATTTGAAATTTCAACCGTGCGTTGGGCGGCGAAAGTGGTGACATAAACTTGGACAAGGCGTCTGACATGGAGGGAGCAAAGAGTGTCCAGAATGGCGGTATGGTGTATGTTGTCGAATGGTCGTAAGGTCCAGCGCCAGGATAGCTCGAGTGCGTTCGTGATGGGATGGGTGTAGCAGATCCTCGGAAAGCTAGAGCATGACATCTTGGGAGGACAACTGGGAGCGAAAGCATAGCATGGAGACCGGATACAAGTCATGAAGGTCCAGATAAGCCACGAGGATGGCGTGTTCGAACAGCTTTCCTAGACAGGAGGTGAGGGACAAAGGGACACGTGAATGGGTTCAGGAGAGGAGAAGATTGGCAGCCTGCCAATGTTTATTGAGAAGGTCAGTAAGGGTTCCGAGCGAAGGATTATCTTGGTTGTGCAGTGCCTTGTTGGTGATGCGGTCTGCCCAGCTACCCAGGTGTTGCAGAGCGTGAATAGCACCACATGAACCTCTCCCAGACAGATATCTGGGAGAAGTAAGGACGGGGTTAGGGAGCAACAGGAGGCAGGAAGAGAAGTAGGGCGGTTCATACAGAGGCTGCGGCCCCAGAAAACCGCCATGAAATCACTATAGATAAGTAGGCATGATGGGTTTTAGTAGTGAAACGGACCAAGTGTCCACTCCACTTTTGTTTTTCTTGGTGTTACCCTGCTAGAATGCGAGGCATTTGTGTTATGTTTGTCACTCAACTCCGGAGTTTGCAGTGCAGTGCATTTGAACGAATTCATTCATTCAGATGTAGTGAATGTATTTATGCGGTGTTTTCTAATTGAGACGGAAGATATCTGCGCTGGGCAGATTTGGTTTGTTTTGGGTATAGTAGCACCTTGAGAAGCGACAACTTGTCGCGAAGGCCCAGTTTTCCGGCCATGCGGTCGCAGGTCTGGGCCCACTGCTATCGAAGAGAAAAGCAGTGCTCCTTCATGTCCAACGCGAGCCGAGCCAAACGAAGCAGGAGGCGGCGATTGTGTTTCTGAGCCTGCCACCGATGGTGGACCACTTGATCGGCCTTCCAAAGGTGCAGCAGACGGCTGTCTGTCCTAGTGGAGTGTGCTGCTGCAGGTAGCGTTGATGTGGCAGCGCGGACGTCCGCGAAAATGATCTGAAGCCATGCAACGAGATCGGTGATAGGAGCAGAAGAGAAATTATAGGGACGACTGGAGCGGAAGCGATCCAAGTCGGCTATCTGGGTCAGACGAGTAGAGGTGCGAGTAAGGGAGACGAGTGGTAGAGTAGGGCAGAGGACGTCCTGATGGCTACCAAAGGAGACCCCTGTATTAGTCCAGGTCAGGCCAGTCACATTTATGGTGAGTGTGAGGTCCGGAGTGGTGTCTCGTTGGGCACTGGATCGGATCCTGCTAGGGCGATCGAAATTATTAAGGGCTACAGTGCACTCGATGTCGATGAAAGTCCACAGTGAGTGGCTTGCAGGTGTTTTGGGAGCAGCCCAGCTGGTATAGGGGGCATTGAAGCTGCCTATGATAACCTTGGCATTGCGGCCAGCGCAGGAGAGCGCTTTACGGAGGACGAGGAGGAGAGGGGCTGAAGGGGCTTTGGGAGGGTTTACACATTGAGAACGAAGAGGCTTGCCTCATTGCGATAGCGAGGAAGGATTTCGAGGAAGAGATGGGCACTGTCTGAAACGTCCAGCTTGTGAAGCACGGCAGCAGTGTTGCGGTGCACCAGCGTGGCAACCTTTGGGTGAGCTTCAGAAGGTGGATGAAAGGAGCTGTGGTAACTATAAAAGTGTCAATGACGCATTTGTAGGCAACGTCAAATGAAATTTAACTGCGGTGTTTTTGGCGACGTTCTAATTGCGTACAATGATATCCGACTCGTAAAGAAACCCAACTTAAAACCCGCCGTGGTTGCTTAGTGGCAATGGTGTTGGACTGCTAAGCACGAACAAACGGGATTGAATCCCAGAGACAGCGGCAGCATTTTGATGGGGGCGAGAAACACCGGTGTAAGGTGCACGTTCATCATCATCATCATCAGCCTGGTTGCACCCACTGCAGGGCAAAGGCCTCTCCCATGCTTCTCCAACAACCCCGGTCATGTACTAATTGTGGCCATGCCATCCCTGCAAACTTATTAATCTCGTCAACCCACCTGACTTTCTGCCGCCCCCTGCTGCGCTTCCCTTCCCTTGGGATCCAGTCCGTAACCCTTAATGACCATCGGTTATCTTCCCTCCTCAATACATGTCCTGCCCATGCCCATTTCTTTTTCTTGATTTCAACTAAGATGTCATTAACTCGCGTTTGTTCCCTCACCCAATCTGCTCTTTTCTTATCCCTTAACGTTATACCTATCATTCTTCTTTCCATAGCTCGTTGTGTCGTCCTCAATTTGAGTAGAACCCTTTTCGTAAGCCTCCAGGTTTCTGCCCCGTAGGTGAGTACTGGTAAGACACAGGTATTATATACTTTTCTATCGAGGGATAATGGCAACCTGCTGTTCATGATTTGGGAATGCCTGCCAAACGCACCCCAACCCATTCTTATTCTTCTGATTATTTCCGTCTCATGATCCGGATCCGCCGTCACTACCTGCCCTAAGTAGATGTATTCCCTTACGACTTCCAGTGCCTCGCTGCATATTGTAAATTGCTGTTCTCTGCCGAGTCTGTTAAGCATTACTTTAGTTTTCTGCAGATTAATTTTTAGACCCACTCTTCTGCTTTGCCTCTCCAGGTCAGTGAGCATGCATTGCAATTGGTCCCCTGAGTTACTAAGCAAGGCAATATCATCAGCGAATCGCAAGTTACTAAGGTATTCTCCATTAACTTTTATCCCTAATTCTTCCCAATCCAGGTCTCTAAATACCTCCTGTAAACACGCTGTGAAAAGCATTGGAGATATCGTATCTCCCTGCCTGACGCCTTTCTTTATTGGGATGCACGTTAAAGAACCCCTAGTGGTGCACATTTCCGGCGTCACCTACATGGCGTGCTTCATAATTAGGTCGGGGTTTTGGCACGTAGAATCTCATAATTTAATTTTTTTAACCCAATGAAAAATACCACATGACCGCGCTCCCATCCGCATCATAAAGCAGTGCCCACAAATAAGCTGACCGCCAACAACTAATTTGCCTGTCGCAAGCCATATAAGTGGTGGCGCATCACCTTGATGCTGGTACGGAAGGAGAACCAGCAGCACGTTTCGCGACTTCGCAGCTATTCTTTCCTCGGGTTTCTTCGTTACTCTTGTTATCTGTCTCTCAAGGCCGACTGATCTTGTTGTTAATAAAACCTCCTTGATAACGCGACCAAAGCGCCGCTCTGACCACGCACGAAACACAAAACACAATACAATAGGCATAAGAATGCTTCAAAATCACAGCTCTGCTCGCACCGCATCGAAAGAGTGCGCGCGCAACTATATTTCGCTCCAGAAACCTGCTTCAGACGAGAGCGAAGTTAAAGTGACGGCTTTATTTTTCATTACAATGTATACCTACTGTAAAAACAAATTCGTGGCATGAAATAAAAGCGAATAAACAGACCGGGAAGCGACTCGTGTGTAGAGAAAAGGGAATACCAACGGGCTCAAGAAAGCAAATATACCACTTCTGAATGAGCCAAATTAGCTATAGGGGCATCTGCAAAAAAAAAAAACACATCATCCCTTCATTCTCTGAAGAAGGACGAGCAGCGAAACTGTGGTGTTCTTTACCTTAAGCGACACATCTATGTATATATAAGAACTGTTATTATTATTATTATTATTATTATTATTATTATTATTATTATTATTATTATTATTATTATTATTATTATTATTATTATTATTATTATTATTATCAGTGTCCTTCGCTAACCTGCTGTGTAAATTTATTCCTTTTGTGAACCGAGGGCGTGTATACCGCATGTACGTGAGTGGGTATGTGCTTATGGATGTGTCATATCGGTATATATCTGTGTATATGTGTGTATATCTGTGACTACATGGAGTGCATTGTTTACATTTTTCTTTTCCTTTCTGTTCTCTCTCTCTCTTGTCCGCCAATATTATTCTATCAGATCATGTATCGCTCATTTCCCACCCTACTAAGATCGCGACCAGGGGTTGTAGTATTTATAAATAAATAAATGAAAATAAGTTGAACTACACCGACAACGAGTACACGTTTTGACTCCGGAGTCATTTATTCTTATTTTTTATGAACTAGTGACATTTGTAGGCACCGCCACTTGGCAGACGGGAAATCCACGATATTTACAACTTCACTGTGAACTACGTCATTACGCAATGTAGATGAAAGTCGTTGAAATATTAGTCGTCTTAGCGGCTACTTGTCATATATTTTGTTTTGAGTTACAGCAAGAGTTACAGCTATTTACTGTAACCATACTCCTTCCGTAGACGGACATGTATCGACAGGAGACGTGAATTCTGTAATGTTTACAGCTTCCCTGCGACCCAAGTAACCAAAACAAGTAAATTAGTTTCGGCGTAATGATAGAGTCGCCTTAGAGGCCAATTTCCGCATGATTTTTTATCCCCGATAACACGACATTAGATTAAGAGCTACACAGCATTCGCGAAAAACTGGAGACGAACATTTTTTTGTCTGGACGTGACGCGTAGACGGACGGAAACCGACCACCGCCGGAGGGTAGCTATATACACATAAGCTGCAATAATCCACGCAGAATCTTCTCTGAGATTTACCAGAATGACGCCTAAGCGTTTCTTACTACTGACCTGGTATTTCGTGGTTTGCTGGTATGTTTCGTGTAAATGCGAGAACGACCGCGAAAGAACCGTGAAACGGAGAAGCGCGGTCGCAACAACGAACTGTAAAGTGAGACCTGCACGAGGCGATGTAGAAGAGGTTATTAGAAGCAACGTTCACTGGTGTTACACATAGCCCGCTGGGGATGTGGGCGTGGAAAGAAATGACTAGGAAGATGTAGCGAATGAAGGCAATTTAAGCAACAATTATTAGGTAGAAAGAACCATTGTGAACCGTAATCAACTGTGTTCCGGCGGAGGCTACTTCTGAGGCGGCGGTGCGGCCCGTATCTTGAAAGACGATCTCCAAAAGCGGTAGACTGCGAAAAGTGCGGAGAGCTCCGTGAGCGCTGTGTTCTCGCCGCTTCGTTGGCGTAGAAGGCAGAGGCTTCACGTAGGTGAACACGCTCGCTGTTGCGGGCGCTATGTTGAAATCGATCGTCTTGCGGGACGAAAGGAGCAACGGTTTTTCTGTTGGATAAGGAGAGAAATGCTTACGCATTTTAAACCATCAGATTTCAGTGTGCCCTTATTATCTATGAATTCGTAAGTGCCTTTGAACACCAGCTGCTGCTTAGACGAAGCGTTCGAATAAGTCTCCTTCTGCAGCTACGCAGTACTAAGTCCGCATTATCACACCTTCAGTGGTTTTCTTGATGATCGACGCTGGAATTCTATGGCATGCATCCCTCACCTTGCCTTGAGCTCATCTGAAATCCGTCTCAATCATGTAAATGTCATTTTTCACATAACCCCAAAGAAACGAAACGAGTGGAAAGAGAGGTCAGGTGACCGAGCCGGCCAATTTACACTCCCGTGCCTTTCAACTTATTGCGCACGAAAAGTCGCATCCAGCCAGTTTCGTGCTCGGCTGCTGCTGTGTGCTGGTACCACAGAAGCGGAAGACGTCACCACCGGAGTTTCACTGAGAAACTTGTCCACAACTTCTTCAGGGATTTCGTCCACGCAACGCTATCCAGTCAGTGTGTCATCGAAGAAGATGGGACTTATTATTAGCACGGGCGTGAATTCCGCACCCCACATTGAGCGACCACTAGTACTGGTGCCGATGCTGACTGCGATTTACGGAGTGCATTGGGGTAACTCCAATAGTGTGCATTATGCAACTTTACCTGACCGTTTCGGGAAAATTTGCTTAATCTGCACCCTCGATGTTGCTCAAGAGGTCCGGTTACTGATCGGCTTTTGTGAGGACCCAACTCGAGAAATCTAGGCGATTCTGTACCCTTCATGTAGCTCAAGAGGTCCGGTGACTCATCGGCCTTTGTGAGGATCCAACTCGAGAAATCTAGACGATTCTGCAGGTCCTCATCCGAGCATTGCTGCAGGTTAAGATGGTACGGGTGAAAGGGTGATTCATTTAGAATCCTCTAAACTGATGACTTGGAAAGTGGCACCTGGGTGGCCACGTCCCGCACGCTAGCATGGAGGTTTGAGGCCATAAATCCTTTAACATTCGCGCGTAGGCTAGCACTCAGGAACCGAGTCCTCCGGCGCTGTTTCTGGAAGCTACCGGTCTGTCTCGGGTTTTAGTAATTTCTCATTAGAATCGCTGCATTTGTCCTACCGCCCCACTTCCATGACTGATTTATATCTCAGGCCTTCTTCTTCGTAACATTAGCATCTGCCAAGGCCAGGGTCATGTTTTCCTTTTGCTCATTCGAGAAAGGCACAGCGAGTGGGGCTAAACAAAACGCACCTTTAAATCTTTGCACTGACGTTGTCGATTCGCTTTTACGGAGATAGGTTTTGGGGCAAAAAGAGAAAGAAACATCCACGGACTTTATCTACGCTACGACAACAGCTACCATAGCTTGTTTCCAACTAACGCCAAACGCGACGTGTTATTTTAACCGGGGCGCGGCAGTTAAGGAACAAGCTCGATCACGTTTTTTTCTTTATTTCCTTTATTTCGTTCTGGCTAACTCAGAGGGAGCTTGTTCGAGGGCGCTGCTTCATGATGTGCGTGGGAGTGTAGTCCCGTGGTATCTTTTTTTTCATATTTCGCGGGGGTTTGTTCATCAGTCTTAAAAAGTAAGTAAGCAATTGGTACGACGCTGAAAACAGCGAATTAGATATTTCTTGTCTCTGCCTACAAATGCCTCATTGAGACCTTGATAATATGTACACTACTTCTCGAGTTAGATTATTATTCACAAGTAGCTGATTTAATCTCAGTAATTAAAAAATACTGGCAGAGGAAACAATACGCACTATGATTACTTCCAGTAGGGCAATTTCTCATTTCCTGTAATCTGGGTGCACGAAGTTGATTGGAACACTCTCTATATATTTATGACCTCTGTGTGCAAGTGACGATGTTTCCATCCTTAATAAATGTTCTAAATTATTAGAAGAGTTTTCATTTCTTGGGTCGTTAGCATTGCTTACAGGAAAGCGAAGCAACACTGAGACACATACTATTAACGTGCGTTTCACTCGCCGTTGATAAGACTCTGCTGATGGGGGTCACTGGTGTCTGCACGTTTCTTCAAGGTCAAAAAAGCATGCAAGACAATTTCAAGTGAGGTGAACACACAGCAACATATCTGTTCTCTAGGCATAAACTATCCATACCTTTATAGATAATTTGTTTGGCAATCTCATTATTTTTCAAAAATAATCTAAACTTTGTTCTATGTGTATATATAATTGAATGTGAATGGTATTTACAGTATAACTATAAGACAATGCAGAAGTGCCAAAGTGCGGATGAGGAAGAAGTCGCTAGTGTTCTAATTAACTTGTGCTCCTATTGTCAAGATTCTTCAGAATTCAACAAAAGTATGAATCAACTATAGTGAACGCCCGCGCCAATGATTATGCAGTAAACTATTAGCCACAATAAAATTTTAAGTAAAGAGTTCATGCAAGTCAAAAGAAACCTCAAATTATGTGGGTGACAAAAGTCTTATAATAACATTTAAGGTGTTTGTGTGTCGGGGGGGGTAGAACAGGCTTCGGCCTCGCAGGGGGGGGGGAGGGGCGCTTCCGCCTCCGTAGAACTCTATAGGGGGCTCGGGCCTCGAAGTCGCCCTATAGTTGGCGCCTATGCCTGCAGTCACCTCCAGTACTCGCCCACTTCCATGAAAGCGTCGACAGTGAAATCCACTCCGATGAAAGTAGCCTATGTCTCGGCACTATCCTAGCCCACAGACGGACTTGAAAGGGTCGTTGCTTGTCCTAGCCGGTTGCTATGGAAAGTGGAAGCGAATTATTCTACGAGGGAAAAAGAATGTCTTGCCGTTAGTTGGGTTCCATGAAATTCCGTCCATACCAATATGGCCTTAGAGATAGGGACTCAGATTCCAAGAATCATAAGTTCCTGTTGTCTACAAGTCTTGACGGAAGTACTCGGATGTCCACTTGCCTATCGCGCACCCCCACTGATCTGCCACGTCAGGACGATGAAGATGACGACACCTTCGTGAGAACAATAAGCATCGAAAACTTCGCGGAACGACAACGGGCAGACCCGCAGCTACACAGCTTCGTCGACTACTTCAAATTCAAAACTTACGTTGTCCCTAGGGAATTGAGGCAAGGATTGTCTTCTTTTTCCCTGCAAAATGGCGTTTTTGTAAAGAATTTCTCACTTGTGCGCGCCAATTACCTTTTCATTTTGCCCTCAGCACTGCATCCAGGGGTTCGGCCCACTCTACATGACAATACAACCACTCGGCACGTCGGATGCTCCTGTGCACTATCGAATATACAAGAACAATATTGCTGGCCGCGCCTGAACGCCGATGTATCCCAACACGTCCGGACATGCGGAGACTGCCAGCGACGTTAGACAGCACAAATAAGGCCACAGGGATTGCTGTATCCAATCGAGCCATCTTGCCGACCATTGCACCATATCGGGATGGACTTGCTGCAGCCATTTCCGATGTCGATATCAAGGAATAGGCGAATTATCGTGGCTAGCAACTACGTTACCTACTAAGCAGAAACGAAAGCACTACCCAAAAGCACCGCGGCCGAAGTGTCGAAATTTTTCGTCGAGGGCATCCTGTTTCGACATGGTGCTCCAGAAGTCCTGATCACCGACAGAAGAAATTATTTTACGGCGGAGCTTACTCAAGCCACCCTGCACTGCATCCAGACAATTATCGCAGGACGACCGCCTACCACTCGCACACGGACGACCTTAGAAAGCGCCAGAATAAGACCCTCGTCGACATGTTATTGAGGCACGTCAACGTCGAACATAAGAGCTGGGATGCGGTCCTTAAACATGACGGTGGAAGAAACAACGCAGATCACGCCATGGAAGCTGGTTTACGGAAGGAAGGCGACGACGGCATTTGAAGCCTTGCAGCCACACGCTACCGTTACCGACAAAGAAAATCTTGACGTTTGGCCCTTCTCGCTGCACATGTGCAGTGAGAAGGGCCAAACCTGTTATTCAAGGTGTTTAGGAAGCACACTCACACGGGCCGCTACCTAAACTACAGATCGGTGCACCCTGCTTCGCAAAAGAGGTCTGTTGTTGGCTCTCTTCTTCGTCGGGCAAAAAACGTGTGCACAACAGCGGAAGACCACTTGTGCGGAGAGAATTAATGGCTTGTGGATACCCTGAGTACGTCATTGACTCAGTAGGGCGCCAGCTGGCTCGCACAGTACCCACCCAGCCTGGACCCCCCAAAAGAGGGCCTTCGATTCCGTACGTCCCGGGCATAAGCGAGACTCTTGCACGCGTGCTGCGGTCATATGACGTGCAGGCTGCGCACGTGCCCTCCCGGAAACTTAGACACGAGCTCGTGCATGTGAAAAACCCTTTGGAAAAGGACAAGTTCCCAGGCGTGGTGTATGTCATTCCGTGTGCGGACTGTCGGTGTGTCTACGTCGGTGAAACCGGCAACTTCAAAACAAGACTTAAGCAACACATGAATGACGTCTAGAAACGACACGTTGCATCGAATGCCTTGGCCGAACACTGCGCAGCCACATCACATAAGATTAACTGGGAGAAATCTCGTGTGATTGCCAAGGAACGAAATCATTCTTCGCGTCTTTACCTTGAGTCCCTAATCGTCCAAACCACGGCGCACACTCTTAATCGCGACGAAGGCAATCTGCCGCCCATGTATGCCAGGTGCCTTAATCATGTTCTGAGACGCACATAAAAAGAGGCGCCAGCTCTGCCGCTTCTCTCATTGTAAACAAGGCTCCCGTGGGGGAGCCGAAACGTAAATAACTATTTTAAACCATTTTTGGTCGGTGTCCAGACCTCTTCCTTTTATCTATTCTAGCTGTAGGGTTAGAGGCTTTCATACATTGGCGTTCCTTTACCAGATCTTTATCTATCAGATCTTTATCAGATCATATGCCAGGGTTAGCGCAGGGTATAAGGTCCATTTCATTTCTAGTCTCGCCAGTCGGGCTCCTGTATGTCCACTTTCGGCTATCCCGCTTGCGGAAGAAGGTATTTATTATCAGCATATTATTCCGTTCGGCAAACTCTACTAATAACTCTCCCCTGCTATTCCATGAACCTATGCCATATTCCCCCACTGACTAGTCCGCAGCTTGCTTCTCGCCTACCCAGGCATTGAGGCCGTCCATCAGTATAGTGCATTTTGTTTTGACTTCACCCGTCGACGATTTCACGTCTTTCATAGAAGCTTTCAACTTCCTGGTCATCATGGCGGGATGTAGGGGCGTAAGCCTGTACGACCGTCATTTGTAACTCTTATTAAGTTTCACAGGACCTGCCACCCTCTCGTTAATGCTATAGAGTTCCTGTATGTTACCAGCTGCATCCTTATTAATCAGGAATCGGACTCCGAGTTGTCGTGTCTTCGCTAAGCTCCGGAGGCACAGGACGTGCCCGCTTTTTAGCCCTGTGTATGCTTCTTTTGTCCTCCTAACCTCGCCGAGCCCTATTGTATCCCACTTCATCCTCAGCCTGGTTACGCCCACTGCAGGTCATGCACTACTTGAGGCCGTGTTGTCTCTGCAAGCTTCTTAGTCTCATCCGCCCACCTAACTTTCTGCCGCCCCCTGCTGTGCTTCCCTTCCCTTGGAATCCAGTCTGTAGATTGCGTGCTGTTAGCCTAAATTGCTTAAAATGCGTCGTCGGCTGGCAAACGAAATTTTACACCTTGCCGTAGTAGTCCAGTGGGGAAGTGGTGCAGTGTCGAAATGCAGAAGGAATGCAAGAATATGCCAGGAGCCCAACAAGCCAGGCTAAACTTAAAAAGAAAGTGCGAAAAGAGAGACGGGTCGCCGAACAGGTGAACTTCAACAGCGCAGCCGGCCTTGCTGGTTTTGGTGGACTCTCTGGCGCACGACGCATGCATCTGGCTCGTCTTGCATGGCGTTTTCTTATTGCTAGATAGTGCAAGAAAAGTCGCAAAGTATAGGTTCATTTTTATGCAGAATTTTGTATAATTACCGGAAAAGAATAAAAATAACAATAACAAATATCTGCTGAAAAGTTTCATTTCTCATTCTTATTCTCCAATGCTCGCGGGAGCGAACGGATGCCATTAGTACTAACGTGACTGAAAAAGCTGCATATCTGTGCAGCCTCAAACTGCAGCCCATTATTCGCATTTACAGCCACTACCACTATGCGTGAAAACATTTTGATGATTCATTTTACTGACTACGGTTAGGTGCTGCTCGGAAATTGAACGGTTTCTGAAAAACCATGATCCATAATCTTTTGTGGTTGAGCGCATATTATCCTTTGTTGCCCAGAAAGATGATAACACTACAGAAAGCGTTTTACATATTAGTAATGTGCACCTTGAATCGTCACTCTCGCTGGCTGGAGTACATGATCGTAAGTCCTCGCGAACCTTTCAATAATAATTTCATGAAATAGGCTTCAAGAAACAATAAGGCGTAATGTGACCGTTATCATCTCTACATTCTGTTGCGTGTTTTTACAGGGAAGCTGTTAAGAGCTACATCCCCCAGGAACGTGTTCGCGTGTTGACAAAAAACTATCATCATCAGCATTGCCTCCAGCATCATCAGAATTGGCTCCAGCGATATCGTCTTCCACAGCTGGCTCGTTGGCGTCCCTCGGCGCTACCGCGCAAACGTGCTCGTTCCACTGCTCCCGCGTTCATCCCCGTAATTAATTATGAAGTAAATTATTCATTATTTTGGAGCACGGACAGGTAACCAATTTTATACAGAGTTAAAGCAAAGCTCTTAAAGGCTAGTTCCCCTAGATCGTGTCCGCGCGTATACACAAAACTCCCCACACATGATCCGATCCCAAAGATAGTGCAATACCGGGCCGACCCGCTGCGGAAGTGAACCAGGCGTTAAGCATTCCCCATACATTCGCCAGATGAAGAAACGCCAATGCATGAAAGCCTCTAACCCTACAGCTAGGATAGAACTGGCAGAACTTTCCCAATTAATCAACAAGCGCAAGACAGCTGACATAAGGAAATATAATATTGAGAGAATAGAACATGCTCTCAGGAACGGAGGAAGCCTAAAAGCAGTGAAGAAGAAACTAGGAACAGGCAAGAATCAGATGTTTGCGTTAAGAGACAAAGCCGGCAATATCATTACTAATATGGATGAGATAGTTCAAGTGGCTGAGAAATTCTATAGAGATTTATACAGTACCAGTGGCACCCACGACGACAATGGAAGAGAGAATAGTATAGAGGAATTTGACATGCGACATGTAACGCCGGAAGAAGTAAAGAAAGCATAGGGAGCTACGCGAAAGACAAAGGCAGCTGAGGAGGATCAGGTGAAAGCAGATTTGTTGAAGGATGGTGGGCAGATTGTTCTAGAAAAACTGGCCACCCTGTATACGCAATGCTTCATGACCTCGAGCGTACCGGAATCTTGGAAGAACGACAACATAATCCTAATCCATAAGAACGGGGACGCCAAAGACTTGAAAAATTATAGACCGATCAGCTTACTGTCCGTTGCCTACAAAGTATTTACAAACGTAATCGCAAATAGAATCAGAAACACCTTAGCCTTCTGTCAACCAAAGGAACACGCAGGATTCCGTAAAGGCTACTTAACAATACACCATATTCACACTATCAATCTGGTGATAGAGAAATGTGCGAAATATAACCGACCCTTATATATACATTTCAATGATTACGAGAAAACGTTTAAGTCGAAACCTCCGCAGTCATGGAGGCATTACGGAATCATGGTATAGACGAGCCGTATGTAAAAATATTGAAAAATATTTATAGCGGCTCCACAGCCACCGCAGTCCTCCATAAAGAAAGCAACAAAATTCCAATAAAGAATGGCGTCAGGCAGGGTTATGCGATCTCTCCCATGTGTTTGAATCCCACCGATGGCAACGGTTGTTGTGGTCGCACCGATGGTACGACCTGTTGGGAACTCGGCGCTGACGCCCGTGGTTGCACCTGGGTCGCAAGCCCCAAGGGTAGCGTTGGCCTGGCGGCCTGGGGTACAACTGGAAGCATCCGGAGGTCCCGGCAAAGCATGAGTCGACTGGTAACAACAAAACAACTTGTTTATTTTAACATCGCAAAGAGTTGGCGGTCAGGTTGACCGAAGTAGAGAGACGGGAGAGCACTTTACTCAACAGAAGAAATCGGAGCCCTCTTTTTTCGTCCGGGGCAGCTGTTTTTATACTCTCGCAGTTGAGGGCAAGAAGGAACCCCTCACTAGACGAGCACGTGATTGTACAATGAGATAAGGTGACGCATACTGTCGTAGCGCCGCCGGTCGGGCACAAAGACTGGGAGGAGAAGGTAACTTCTACTGTCGTAGCGCCTCTGGTCGGGCACAATGGCTGGGAGGGGAAGGTGACTTCTACTCTCGTAGCGCCTCTGGTCGGGCACAATGGCTGGGAGGAGAAGGTGACTTCTACTCTCGTAGCGCCTCCGGTCGGGCACAATGGCACATACACTCACACACGCACATGAAGGCACGTGGCATCGGAACATGCCTGGACGCGCTTGGCGGGGAGCGTAGCGGCGACGCCGAACGGGCCAAAATGTCTGCCGCTTTGTTGCAGTCGCGCCGGCTAAACCGCGCGTCGTAGGCGAAACGTAACAGACCGCCCCGCCGGGGGAAGGAGATCCCGATGGACAGGGGACTGCATCCGCTGTCCGGAGGGATGTCGCTCGATGATGCTCATAACCGAAGTCGGGCGTCCCTCGACGTTTCTTGAGCGCAGCGCACAGAGAAGGCCTCGTTCTCTCGTTCAGGTTCGCACGGGACACTGCAAAGTGACTTCGGGAGAGTTCACATTTTTGTTCTCGTTCCCGGCAAGCGTTAGAACTACGCTGAAACTCAACCGCTCAGTCAGCAAGCACGGCACAATCCTCACTAAGCCCTGCCAGGCTCTTTCCCCTTTTATACCACTGCCTAGTTCCTTACAGTAGTCTAGCATCACTCAGAACGCGTCCACAAATTGGAAAATTGCGCTAGAAAGCATGTCATCACTTTGAAACACTAAACAAAAGCAATATGTTAAAAAAATCCTGCCTCAGGAAGAAAAACATCAGTAACAAACAATTTTGAGGCTGATTCCTACGTTAGGGGCTTCGACTCAAGCCATCGGCGTTACCGTTGAGACTCCCCTTTTTGTAACGCACCTCAAAGGAATATTGTTGCAAAGCGAGGCTCCAGCGCAGGAGGCGGCCATTTTTGGGAGAGATGGTCTGCAGCCATTGGAGAGGGCAGTGATCCGTCTCAATGATAAACCTCGAGCCGGCTAGATAGCATGACAATTTCTGAACGGCCCACACGAGACATGCACACTCTTTCTCGGTGGCGCTATACGCCTGCTCACGACTGGTCAGCTTACGACTAGCATACAGGACGGGGTGTTCTACTTCTCCATTTTCCCGTTGGCACAGTACAACGCCCATGCCTCGCTCACTAGCATCGCACTGAACAACGAACCCTTTTGTATAGTCGGGCGATCGTAGCACAGGCTGGCTTGTTAGGGCACTCTTTAGGGCGCTAAAAGCTCTTTCCTTTGTCTCGTCCCAGACGACTGTTTGAGGCTCTGTTTTTCTTAGAGCATCCGTCAGGGGAGCCGCGATATTAGAGTACCTGGGGATGTACCTCTGATAGTAGCCGGCGACACCTAAGAACGACCGAATATCGGTCTTCGTGCGCGGTTGCGGGAAGTCTCGCACAGCGGCCACCTTTATTTCAGAGGGGCGGCGACGACCCTGACCAATCACGTGACCGAGGTAGACAACCTCGGCCTGTGCTAACTGGCACTTAGGAGCCTTGACTGTCAAGCCCGCTTCGCGCAGGCGGGTTAGCACTGCCCGCAAGTGTGCCATATGCTCAGACCAGGATGCGGAGAATATCGCTACGTCGTCTAGATACGGTAAAGCGAATTCTTGCTGTCCCCGCAACACTTTATCCATGAGGCTTGAAAAACAGTATGGCGCGTTCTTCAAACCAAAACTCAACACTTTAGGACGGAATGTTCCCATTGGTGAAATGAACGCCGCATAGCTACTAGCCTCTTCTGTAAGTGGAACCTGCCAATAACCCCTGACAAGATCTAGGGTGGAAATAAACTGAGCGCTACTAACTTTCTCGAGGCGCTCCTCGATGTTAGGGATCGGATAAATTTGATCCTTAGGGATGGAATTAAGCCTGCGGTAGTCGACGCAAGGACGAGGTTCCTTGCCCGGTACCTCAACTAAAATCAAAGGGGAGGTATAATCACTCTCACCTGCCTCAATAACACCGAGCTGTAGCATTTTCTTTACCTCAGCCTCCATAATATCGCTCTGGCGGGGTGACACCCGATACGCCTTGGATCGTACTGGCTCTGGGGAGGTAAGTTCTATATCATGAGTAAGTACAGAAGTCCTACCAGGCCTCTCAGAGAACAGACCTTGAAACTCTTGTAAGAGCTGGTGTAGTTCGGTTTTCTGCTCACGCGACAGCGATGCTCCACTGACTAAGTCACTAATGACTTGACCGGTGTCTTCCCTGTTCGTCACTGAGCCTAGTCCCGGAAGCTCGACCGGAAGCTCTTCAGGAACGTTTACCATCATGCACACCACTGCTTCCCGTTGTTTATAGGGTTTGAGCAGATTACAGTGGTAAACTTGCTGTGCTTTCCGCTTTCCTGGCAGACTTACCACGTAGTTAACGTCCGACAGTTTCTGAACAATTCGTGCTGGGCCCTCCCACTGCACGTCTAGTTTGTTGTTTAGCGATGTGCGCAATATCATGACCTCATCGCCCACCTCAAAACGACGGGCCCTGGCTGTCCGATCATAATAAACCTTGGCCCTCTGCTGGGCCTTTGCCATTGCTTCACCTGACAACTCCTGTGCCCTTCTTAAGCGTTCGAGGAGCTTAAGCACGTACTCCACCACGACTGGGTCGTCGCCCCTGCCTTCCCACGATTCTCGAAGCATGCGAAGCGGAGACCGAAGCGAGCGACCGTACACCTGTTCAGCTGGCGAAAACCCCGTAGCCGCATGCGGCGCGGTCCTTAATGCAAACATCACCCCAGGCAGACACAGCTCCCAGTCAGTTTGATGTTCAAAACACAATGCTCTCAACACGCGCTTCATGGCGGAGTGGAGCTTCTCAACGGAATTCGACTGTGGGTGGTACACTGAGCTGTTTAACAGCTTTACCCCACACCTTTCGAGAAAAGTTGTCGTCAAAGCGCTAGTAAACACTGTGCCCTGATCTCATTGGATTTCCGCAGGAAAACCAACTCGCGCAAATATGGACAGTAGTGCATTGACTATCTCAACTGAGCTGAGTTCTTTAAGCGGCACTGCTTCAGGGAACTTTGTCGCTGGGCAGATCACAGTCAAAATGTGTCTGTACCCCGTGGCTGTTACCGGCAGAGGTCCCACTGTATCAATAACGAGCCGTCTAAAAGGCTCCGTAATGATAGGTACCAATCTCAACGGCGCCCTTGATTTGTCCCCTGGTTTGCCCACCCGCTGACAGGTGTCACATGTCCTCACGAAATGGTCTGCGTCCCGAAAACACCCTGGCCAATAGTACTCTTGCAAGAGACGGTCCTTAGTTTTCTTAACTCCTAGGTGTCCGGACCACGAACCCCCGTGCGACAAGCGCAACAGATCCTGACGATAGCATTGAGGCACGATCAGCTGATCGAACTCCACTCCTCTGCGGTCTAGATACTTCCGGTACAGGACTCCACCTCTTTCCACAAAACGCGCATTTTTCCTGGCGATACCTTCCTTGACATTGCAGCGTATGTTTTCTAGGCTACCATCCTTCTTTTGCTCGGCTATCAAAGCCGACCGGCTGACTTTTAGCAACCTATCAAGTCCGTCTGACGTAGGCGCGATGAGCAAATCTGCAGATAGCTCTTCTAACTTTCCCGCATCGGGATTTTTCTCTCCGGTATCTGGTGCCTTTAACGTTACAGACTCACGTTTATTCAGTTCGGGCGTGCTCTGAATATCAGCTTGCTGCGCCTCTGACCCTTTTTCATTGTTCGATAACGTCGGCCCCACAACTACCGCCTTTGCAGCGAGCTCCCGAACCTTCGACCTGGTTAAGGCCTGAACGCTAGCCTCACCAAACAAAAGCCCCTTCTCGCGCAGGAGGTGATCGGACCTGTTCGAAAATAGGTACGGGTACTGGGGGGGCAGCATAGATGACACTGCGGCCTCCGTCTCAAGCGCTCCGAAAGGTCCTTCAATAAGCACTTTTGCTACCGGCAGACACACGCTATGAGCTTCCACGGCTTGCTTGATCCATGCGCACTCGCCCGTGAACATATGGGGTTCTACGTAAGAGGGGTGAACTACATCCATCATAGCTGCGGAATCGCGAAGCACTCGGCACTCTTTCCCGTTCACGAGGAGGTCTCGCATGTAAGGCTCGAGAAGCTTCATGTTCTCGTCAGTGCCGCCTAATGAAAAAAACACAACTTTTGGTGTTGTTTCCGGACACTGCGCCGAAAAGTGACCCGGCTTCTGGCACGTATAACAAACGCGCGCTCGCCTCATCTCGAACCGCTTTCTGCGTTTGGCTGCCGCCGTCTCTTTTCGTTTGGTCGGACTGCTTTCACTCGCATCCTCACTACGCGTGTCCCCCTTTAATCTCATGGGCGTGAACCTCGGCCTCTCAAACTTCGAGCCAAATTCACCCTTTTGACCGTCCTTAGCTCCGCGAGCCCGACGCGTCACAAACTCCTCGGCTAGCTCAGCGGCTTTAGCCAGCGTACAAACGTCTGGCCTATCCAAGACCCAGTACCGCACGTTCTCCGGTAACCGACTATAAAACTGTTCTAGCCCGAAACACTGCAGAACTTTATCGTGGTCACCAAACGCTTTCTCTTCTTTGAGCCACTCCTGCATGTTTGACATTAGCCTGTACGCAAACTCTGTGTATGACTCACTTCTGCCTTTCTCATTTTCCCGAAACTTGCGACGGAACGCCTCCGCTGACAGCCTGTACTTTTTTAGCAGACTCGATTTCACTTTGTCGAAATCCTCTGCCTCCTCTCTATCCAAGCGAGCGACTACGTCGGCCGCCTCGCCGGGTAACAAAGTGAGCAAGCGCTGTGGCCACGTTTCCCGAGAGAACCCCTGCTTCTCGCACGTTCGCTCAAAGTTAACCAGGAACAAACCAATGTCCTCTCCAAGCTTAAACGGCCGCATCAGGTCAGTCATTTTGAACAATACTCGTTCTCCTGCACCGTGTGCCTGACTTCCATTACGAGCGCGTTCCATCTCTACCTCGAGACGCTTCATTTCCAAAACGTGTTGACGCTCTTCTTTTTCTTTCTGTTCTTTAAGTTCACGCTCTTGTTTCTCTTTTTGCTCTCTAAGTTCGCGCTCATGTCTCTCTTTTTGCTCTCTAAGTTCGCGCTCCTGTTTCTCTTTTTGCTCTTTAAGTTCGCGCTCCTGTCTTTTTGACCTCTCCTCAATAGTCTCAAGGCATTCCGACAGCTCGTCATCCTCAGCCTCTAACTCAAGAATAGCCTTTAGCAGTTCTGGTTTTCTGAGTTTGTCCGAGACATCCAGACCCAACTCTCTTGCAAGCTCCAACAATTTCGGTTTGCGCAACGACTTCAAATCCATGGCTGCTCTGAATGCTGCTTTCTCTACTGCCTATTATTGTCTTGCCGCAATCTAACCCGGCAGCAACGACAACCACAATTACCAGCTCTGTTTCTGACACTAACAAAAGCCTGGCAAAGCTCAGAAGAAGAAAGTCCCGCACTCACCAAACCTCGCAGGCAGGAATTCAGCGCAGTCGTTCCGCTGCAGGCAACCAGTCATCACACAGGGCTCGTTGCACTGCTCCCGGATCGTTGTTGAGCTGCTCAGCATACAGTCAACTGCATCTCTTCGCTGCTGGCCTCCGTTGTCGCGATCTCACCGCTGGCAGACAGTTGTTGGATCGCACCGATGGCG
Organism: Dermacentor variabilis; assembly: GCF_050947875.1. Taxonomy (NCBI): domain Eukaryota; kingdom Metazoa; phylum Arthropoda; class Arachnida; order Ixodida; family Ixodidae; genus Dermacentor; species Dermacentor variabilis. Next base: position 136,788,138 of record NC_134570.1, on the reverse strand, counting down.
CGATTTGTTGTGGTCGCACCGATGGTACGACCTGTTGGGAACTCGGCGCTGACGCCCGTGGTTGCACCTGGGTCGCAAGCCCCAAGGGTAGCGTTGGCCTGGCGGCCTGGGGTACAACTGGAAGCATCCGGAGGTCCCGGCAAAGCATGAGTCGACTGGTAACAACAAAACAACTTGTTTATTTTAACATCGCAAAGAGTTGGCGGTCAGGTTGACCGAAGTAGAGAGACGGGAGAGCACTTTACTCAACAGAAGAAATCGGAGCCCTCTTTTTTCGTCAGGGGCAGCTGTTTTTATACTCTCGCAGTTGAGGGCAAGAAGGAACCCCTCAATAGACGAGCACGTGATTGTACAATGAGATAAGGTGACGCATACTGTCGTAGCGCCGCCGGTTGGGCACAAAGACTGGGAGGAGAAGGTAACTTCTACTGTCGTAGCGCCTCTGGTCGGGCACAATGGCTGGGAGGAGAAGGTGACTTCTACTCTCGTAGCGCCTCTGGTCGGGCACAATGGCTGGGAGGAGAAGGTGACTTCTACTCTCGTAGCGCCTCCGGTCGGGCACAATGGCACATACACTCACACACGCACATGAAGGCACGTGGCATCGGAACATGCCTGGACGCGCTTGGCGGGGAGCGTAGCGGCGACGCCGAACGGGCCAAAATGTCTGCCGCTTTGTTGCAGTCGCGCCGGCTAAACCGCGCGTCGTAGGCGAAACGTAACACATGCTATTCACAGCGTGTTTACAGGATGTATTCAGAGACCTGGATTGCGAAGAATTAGGGATAAGAGTTAATGGAGGATACCTTAGGAACTTGCGATTCGCTGATGATATTGCCTTGCTCAGTAACTCAGGGGACGAATTGCAATGCATGCTCACTGACCGGGAGAGGCAAAGCAGAATGGTGGGTATAAAAATTATACTGCAGAAAACTAAAGTAATGTTTAACAGTCTCGGAAGACAACAGCAGTTTACTACATGTAGCGAGGCACTGGAAGTGGCAGGGGAATATATCTACTTAGGACAGGTAGTGATCGCGGATCCGTATCATGAGACTGAAATAATCAGAAGAATAAGAATGGGGTGGGGTGCGTTTGCCAGGCATTCTCAGATCATGAATGGCAGGTTGTCATTATCCCTCAAGAGAAAAGTGTGTAACAGCTGTGTCTTACCAGTACTCACGTACGGGGCACAAACCTGGAGGCTTACGAAAAGGGTTCTACTCAAATTGAGGACGGCGGAACGAGCTATGGAAAGAATGATGGGTGTAACGGTAAGGGATAAGAAAAGAGCACATTGGGCGAGGGAACAAGCGCGAGTTAATGACATCTTAGTTAAAATCAAGAAAATAAATCAAATGGGCAGGACATGTAATGAGGAGGGAAGATAACCGATGGTCATTAAGGTGGACGGATTGCATTCCAAAGAAAGGGAAGCGTAACAAGGGGCGGCAGAAAGTCGGTGGGCGGATGATATTAGGAAGTTTGCAGGGACAACACAATTAGCACATGACCGGGATAGTTGGAGAAGTATGGGAGAGGCCTTTGCCCTGATGTCGGCGTAACCAGGCTGATGATGTTGATGATGATACATTCGCCGGTGAACCAGGCGGTAATCGCTGCCCATACGTGGTCCGATCCCGAAGGTAGTGAAATTGCGGGCCGACGCGCAGCGGAGGTGCACCAGACAATAACCACTCTCCGCACGTTGGCCGATCCTCAACATAGTCCAATACCGGGCCTCCGTGGCGGAGATGAATCAGGCGGTTAGCCTCCCCATGCGTGCACCGATTCCAAGGATATTTCTATGGCGGGCCTAGCAGCGGCGGAGGCGCATTTCCCCATTAAGGGGCCCACATAGACAGCTTCGCTGGTCATCCTTCAGAGTGGAAGGGCACTGAGTCTTTTATTTTTTGATTTCTCGGGGCAATAAGAAATCAAAGAACACCAATGCGCCAGGGCTAGCTCAACTGACACACAAAAAGCTATTCTATCGCCTACAATGGAGAAGAACTTTCTTCCGGCTTACCGGCGTTTTCTTAACAATAAAAACAGACAAATATTCTTATAGGGAGCAGCACTGATCACCACAAAAATACAAGTTATAATGTAATGGAAGCATTATCTGAAACCACCGTATCAAGTTTTCACAGTGAATATCTCTTATGGGCTACTTCCCCCAGGATCGTGTATGCGTGTTAACCACCATAAGGATTGGCTCTATAGCTTCACCGTCTTCTATACAGCTGGCTTGTAGGCGCGCCTCTGCGCTACTGCGCCAACGCACTGATGCCGTTGTTCGCGCTCGTTGTTGTCATTAATTAAGTAATTAATTAAGATACACGAAGACGTAGGCAACTTCACAGCAAATTACAGCGTTGCAGTTAAGAGCTAGTTCCCTGAGGATTGTGTCCGTGTGCGCGCTTGACCATGATCTGCTATGCGTAACCAACTTGCCGAAAAGTCGGTACGAAAGTCGGAAAAGAGCCCCAGAACCTGCCAGGCGTTTCCGAACACTCATGTGAGGGGGAACACCATGTAATGACGTTGCGGGTGTCCCACCTCTATTGTGCTCACGATGAGACCGAAGAGAGACCATCAGCCTTTGTGAACGCCCAAAGAAATCGATCAGCAGATTTCGCTTAACGTTCAGTATCTTGCTTCGCTCAGATCAGCGCATGAACCGTGATGTGGTACGCACGCAGCTACTCGGGAGAAACGCTATTTGTGCACACAGCACTCACGCAATCCTGGGCACGCAGAATGCTGCCAGGGCCCTGCGGAGCGATCGGTTGAGCGGAGCGTGGCAGTCCATTTTCACTGCTTCGTCACTTTTTGCAGCCATGTGCACTGCGCGTCTCTGGTGATCTCGTGATATTCACGTCGATAGCCATTCAGAATCATGCCGGTGGTCACGGCGCCAATTGCAACGGTGCGATTGATCCTTGCGCGTCCGTGCAAATGTAATTGCAGTAGTACCATGAAGGGCCTTGCGGCGACTGTGCAGCACTTGGCTACAAACTGCGACAAAAGTTCCAAATAGAGGCTTCCGAAACATCAAATGCAGTGCTACAGCCGCTTTCACTCGCATGTGGAAGGGGGAAACGAACTGATGCAGCACAGATTATCTCCATAATTTGGGCTTCCACGAGCGTTTTGAGCAGCACTGATACATTAGGTTGTCTGCTTTGTGATAAAGATATATTCAGTGCTTTTTGCGAACTAAATACAGCGTAGCCTGATCACACATATCTTTTCTCCAGGCACTGGTACATCGTACGCTTGAAAAGGCTCGATGGCTCATTTATACACCTTCGGTATTCTTTCCCTTCTGCGGACAGCATATACGCACAGAACCGGTAAGCTCTAATTCACACATATGGTTACACATATATGCAAGATGCACTTCATCCCCTGTGCATCCGGAGATTTCCGCCTTAATTGATTACATTTCGTAAGTTCACTTTTGTTTACTAAAGTGTTCATAGAAAACTAGAGGGTTTGAGTGATTTTTTGAGCTCTCAACTCTAGTTATGCAAAAGTTACCTGATGCCAGATTTAACACCAATATATCTTATATTGACATGCAGGCTTGTTCTATAAAGAAAATGTGCTCAGACACTATAATGAAATTGACATGAAACTAGGATATATAGTGTTGTTGCCTGGATGGAGGAGTGTGGTCTTAGATGAATGTTTTAGAAACCTTTAAGGACGAGGAGTGTAAACGATACAAAATACTCCGAGGCGAACTATATTCGTCGAAAAAAAGAAAAAAAAAGTTTTTGCGGCAATTTTTTCAGAGTAAGCGCGAAACTTCGGATAGAAAACTGGAAGTACGTTATTCTTCAAGCCCCTTAAAGCTTCGTTTGGAATTTGTAAACATCGTTTTCGTTATTTGTAAAAAAAATTTACTTGACAGTTACTTTAGCGTACGCGAAAGAGGGTGAAGGCGAAAGCCTGCACACTCAAGTGACATTCATTTAACTACTTGGTATTCTCATCTGAATCCGTCGTTACTTCTTGTTACTCGTTTTCGCTCACCAAAGCTCGTGTATTCGAGTGCCTTAATGGACGTTGCAATTATTAACTTTGCCTTTTTTAACACCGAAGGCCATGGGCTTGACACCCACCAAATTTCATGTGTTTGTAGTGCCTTAATTATGTTGATAATATTTACCTGTGCTTTAATTGCCTTCGCCTTAACACCAAACGTCGTGAGTTCGACTTCCACATAATCTCGAGATTTCAACTCCCACCACAAGTCTTGAGTTTGAGTACCTTTTTTTTTGGCATCATGAGCGGCATCAGAGCCAGCTTCGAAAGACGACGACGAATGCGCGAGCAGTGGCACGATCGCGTGCCTGCGCGAGGCAAGCTCAAGCGACTTTCTGTACAGCACGCGGCGTTTTCTGTACCATCGGGTGTATGAGCCACTTAAGGCTCTTGCCTGAATAGGCGAGCATGAAATTTTCCCTACACTACCTGTGTGATACCACTGCAGCTGAGCACCTTGCATCTGTGTCTGCTCTGACAATGCTTTCAAGGAAAAGCGGGTCGCTAGCCGAACATCCCTTCCTTCTCGTGCGTCTCTTGTATAATTCAGCCAACAGCACTTAACGCCTGACCAATCAGCGTTAGTAGTTAACACTTAGTCCTAACCTTTGTACTCAATAACGAAACTCGGCAACAAAAATATTTTCGGGTGTATTGCCTGTAGGCAATACTCGTCTACGCAGGGCAGATTTAAAGTGACCATTTCAAAAATAAACATTCTTTAGAATATATCAGTAAAATACATCTTTTCTGCGGTGTAAAACAAAGCAAAGTCATTTTTAATAAGCAAGTCGGGAATTTACCTACCGAATTTTGTTTCTATGTGACCTAATGAATGTTGTGGACTTCGTAATACAATGACAAGCTTCGACACTCTCGAGCTCCCCATGCCTAAATTTGCTAGACTTACAAAGTTGAAATAGGTAGCCTCATGGAATATTATGTTTACAGTTGTTTTGCCAAAGGCTTATGCAAATTTTTTTCTCTTCGAGGTGGCCTAACACTTTCAATTTGAATAAGTTTGACTGATAAAATCTTGGCGCATGATGTCCATTTTCGTTTGCTCTTTTCTGTTATTATGCTTGGTTAAGCTACCTTTTGTTTCGTTTAGTAAGATAGATAACTTGTCTAAAAGCGTCATACCCATACCAGCGATTGGGTACGTCAGTCATACCAGTCATACCATGCCATACCAGTCATACCGGCGACTGGGCCGAAGTGAGCGCAGGGCACGGACTCGCAGAACGAGCGGCGCTTCCCGAGAACAGCGCTGGAGAGCTTGACCCACTAGAAAGCGCTGGAGGGGAGGGTCCACTATAGTGTTCCTCTTCCCTACAATTATCCCTGGGAACGAAAAGGGAGCCGTCCTGCGACCTAACTGCTCCTCACTATGGTTGGATCATAGTACGCCTTGCGGCGTTCGACGTTTACAATGCCTCGTCCAAGACGGTGCATGTCCGAACACTGTTCAATGGGTTCAATCACGTAGTTAACAGGGAGTGCGCGCTCGGCGATATGGTATGGCACTTCATGCTTGGCCAGTCGTTTCGAAGAGAGCGCAGAGGCAGTGGAAGGAAAGGAAAGCCACACAAGCGCTCCAGGAAAAAAAGTGAGTGCGGATGTGGTGTCACCGCAAGTATTGTTCTTGCACTCTTGGTCATTGGAGCTAAAGGCTCGTGCGAGATCACGGCACATAGCAGCATGTCATGCCGTGGCAGAAATTGGCCCAAATTTATATGCATCCGTCTGGAACGGTAGAATTCCCTCGGTGGTGTGCGGCGGGTGCCTGCCGTACTGCAATAGAAAGGGTGAAAAACGGGTGATGCTATCAGTAGCGGTGCTGTGCGCCGCGGTGCTGTGCGCATAGGTCACGGAGGGGGAGAAATACTTCCCAATTTGTGTGGTTGGAGGCGACATACATTGCAAGCATGTTGCCGAGCGTACAGTTGAAGCGTTGTGTAAGGTCATTGGTTTGAGGATAGTAGGCCGCAATTTGGCGATGAACTACGTGGTACCCTTTAAGAATGGCTTCATCGAAATTGGACAAGAATACACGTCCGCGACCACTGAGCAGTTTCTCGGGTGGTCCATCACGCAGGATGAATTGAAGAAGCAAGAAGGAGGCAACATCGCGCGCTGTAGCTGCTAGGAGGGTGGAAGTCGGGGCCATGGCACGAAGTAGGCAGAGCGGAGTAGCATACTTGAAGAGAGTGACTGGGCCCTCCCAACGACTTGAGCTTAACTGAGTGGTGCAGCCGCCGGAACTTGTCGGGGCGGCGCAACAACTTCAACGTAGCTTAGTGGTGCAGCCGCAAGACGATGTTGACTCTGCTCTGGCAAGGCCTCGGCGATATCCTGGGCCATTTTTGTAAAGCGGTGAATGAGGCTAGTTCATGGACGTTCATGGCTGTATTGCGCTTAGCGTTACAGACGGAAAAACTAATGGACGAACATAAAGGAACAACACGTGCACGTACGTGGTGCGAACTAATAACTCGTTTATTACTGTTAGTGAGCTCGCTCAAGAAAAGGTCATGTATGGGGGGAGGGGGAATGGGGTGAAATATAGGATGTGACAAGGTGGCGACATGCGATGATGCGCTGGGCCCGAACAGCAGTGTTCGCTTGTACACTTTGACCCAGGCAAACTCGACCTCAGCTTCGAAGAGCATGGTCGACGGAGCTCTTATACATTTTTATTTTTCGTTTGCTATCGCGCATGTTTCCCAAGATCTCGATCAGTTTTCGTTTTTACCCGCAGGGGTTGTTCAGTGGCTATGGTGTTAGGCTGCTGAGCACGAGGTCGCGGGATCGAATCCCGGCCACGGCGGCCGCATTTCGATGGGGGCGAAATGCGAAAACACCCGTGTACTTAGATTTAGGTGCACGTTAAAGAACCCCAGGTGGTCTAAATTTCCGGAGTCCTCCACTACGGGGTGCCTTATAATCAGAAAGTGGTTTTGGCACGTAAAACCCCATATATTAAGTTTTCGTTTTTGCTGCGCCAGTGGCCTTTGTGTTTTCTAGTAGCGGATATCATCTGCAATGTTCGCTTGTTGATTGGTGATGTCAGGAGCTGGTACGTGTATTTTCACTCGCGTAATCTCTCCTTTTGACAGCGTCCGGTTTGCCGAATATGCCCTTTCGCGCTATCTAGTAATGTGGTAAACCACGCAACTAGCGCATTCCACGTACTTTTTGACGTGGTGACTCTGACAGAATGTAGCACTTGATAGTTTCTACCTTGGTACCTGCGTTCACCCTTCTTGCACATGCCTTTTAGTTTTTGCGGAGCAGAGAACAGAACTTGAACGTCATGACGTTGGGCTGTCTTTTTACAGCGAAGCTGTATATGACTAGGTTCTAACAATTTTTGCGTCCCTCTATCGAGTCGCATCGACAGAGAAAATTAAAGCTCATATTTTATTTATCAATCGCTGTGCCGCGTTTTCTTCTGACGTATTCATCGCCATTGTGACGTTATCAACAGTTTCACTTAAGACTTGCTATGGGTAGGACACGCGCAGTTCGCTTTAATGAAGAACGTGTCCTCCAAGAGCGCCGACGTGAATAACAGCACGAATGGCCGCGAAAGCGACGGGAAGTCGCCGCCGCCAAACACTCAGCGGCTGACGAGTCGGGGCCATCGAGTAGCTGTTCTCTGGTCGAAGCTGGTCGAAGTACAGACGGCCTGGCCAGGGTGGATTTGACCTGGCCCGTCTGGAGCATCGGCGGCAACAGCAGCGACAATTCACGGCCAGGACTTACGCAGCCGCCATCTGTCGGAAGCAACTATCTTGGGTAGTGTGAGGGATAACGCGACGCGCTCCACATACAGCGCACAATAATATACCACGCTAGACATTTCTGTAAGTACTCTCGAAACGACAAGGTTTCTTTACTATCAAAATAATAATCTTGGGCAAATAAACAGCACAGAATAATTTAAAGACGCTGGCTCTTTACCGAATACATGCAGTGAACGCCTTCAGCGCGCGGTCGCCGCGATGGAGTCCTCCGAACCGGTTTCTTGCGTGAAAAGTAGGCAGTCGCTGAGAGAAAATTATGTGGAATTTGCTCTTATAGTAGGCTCTCTGTATAACGAGATGGAGCGCAACAGAATAAAGCCTCAATGCAGCGGTCATGGGGTTCGCAGCGACAGACTGCGCTTCTGGATACATGTGCGGTCACAATGATTTGCGTCCGTTGCGAGCATGTTTTCGCACCGTGCTGAGTGCTTTAGGCCGCAGAATATGAGCATTTGCGTGGACGCTATCAGAGCTGTTTAAAATTATTTCGTTCTAACTAGGGACTTCGACGCCTACGGCAACTTGTGATGTGCCGTTGCGATTATTCAACCTCTTCTTTTTTCTCTAATTTCTTTGACTTTTCAATATCATTTTTTCTCTAGTTTCACCGCACTGGATGTTTATCCACCTTCTCAGCGAGTAATTTCCCGCTCCTTTTTCTTAATCCAGTATACATTCATTTCTTGGTGCTGAGACAAACATGAGCATATGGCATACCTTTTTACAGTGTGCTTCTTACCGTTCCAATTACATCCCAGTGAACAATACCAATATCTAGAATCAACAACTTCATAGATCAAGCCTCATGACATTAGCCGGGCAATGCGCACGGGCGAGCGTCTCAGGGTGAGCTTTCTGCACGAAAATTGATGGAGTAACCACTGATTGTTGAACCCACGATCTATGGTGTTATTTCAAGCAAAGTTAATTATGTTACTCGAATCCACGATCTCTGGTGGGAGTCGTAGCCTCGATCAGTGGTGGAACCAAAACTGAATGGCAGAAAATTGATGGTGCCGCAATCGATGGTCGCACCCACGGCATTTGGTGTGAATGCAGGTGAAATGAAATAAGACAGAGGTAATTAGGAAAGAGTTAATAAAGGCACGTGAATCCACGGCCTTTGCTGGGAGAAAAACAATAGCAAGTAAAACGCAGTCAAATAAGGATGTCGAGTAACTCAATGATTGTCGTGTGAGCGCGCAGGCTCTCGTCTTCATACTCGTTAGTGCACGCTAAAGTTACTCTGAACTTTTCATTTTCTTATTTTTAGTTCAAGATTTATTTATCAAGAAATAAAAAGATTGGTTAGGAAAAGGAATTCCTTTTCTGCTGTTTCCAGTTTTCTCACTTTCTTTTGTTCGCGTCTGGCTTTCCTGGTGAGGTATTCTGTAAGAGTCCACCTAGTGGACAAGTCCGTTTCATCTGCTGTTGAAGTACTGATTGGCTGCGCTGGGCTGCGCATCCGCTCCAGTGAGGCGCCATAGCCTATAGAAACTTCAGCAGGAGAAGTAATGGATATGTCCACTAGGTGGACTCTTACAGAATGCCTCCCCTGGTCTTGCAAGCGAATTATTTTTAAGACCTCCCTGTGTAAACCGCCAGACATACGTTCGCACCACATTGGTTATCAACACAAGAGCAGAAGCTGCACACGAGCGAGCGCGGGTGCGCAGCTTTGGCTGTGCTGCGACAGGAATTTGAGGTCGGGTATAGTTGTTACTTAAATTGAGGACGAGGCAACGAGATATGGAAAGAAGAATGATGGGTGTAACGTTAAGGGATAAGAAAAGAGAAGATTGGGTGAGGGAACAAACGCGAGTTTTTTTACATCTTAGTTGAAATCAAGAGAAAGAAATGGGGGGGGGGGGGGCATGGGCAGGACATGTAATGAGGAGGGAAGATAACCGTTGGTCATTAAGGGTAATGGACTGGATTGCAAGGGAAGGGAAGCGTAGCAGGGGGCGGCAGAAAGTTAGGTGGGTGGATGAGATTAAGAAGCTTGCAGGGACGACATGGCCACAATTTGTATATGACCGGGGTTGTTGGCGAAGTATGGGAGAGGCATTTGCCCTGCAGTGGGCATAACCAGGCTGATGATGATGATGATAATGATGATGATAGTTGTTATGCTGCTAAGATTTACCAGCGATAGTGGCGCCAATGTGCTAGTCCCCGCTAGGCCGGCAATCGTCTATTGAGCGCCGCTTCATGACTGCACCACTCGCGGTTGCGAGAGTGTGTAAAGTAGCATGCTACTGATACATAGCCCGTAACGCTACGCGGCTTTTGTTGCCCCAGCCGGATCACCATTTCTTCCACATTTCGATGCGCGCGCCGTCGGCTGCTCTCATCGGAGCATCCGCAGAACGATCCGGAACCAGAGCGCCACATTGAACAGGTGCCTGCGACTAGAATGATCTCCGACCATCGGCGAAGCGGCGTGGGCGCCCTTATAGAGCGCAGATCCTGTGGCTAGCGCCGGTATTGTCCTTCGTAACCGAGTGAAAGCGCAGCGCAGCGGGGGACGGAAGATGGCGATAGCGAAGAAAGCGCTGGAGGAGGAGGGTATGGATCAGCGTGAGAAGAAATGCGTAATGCCGCGTCGACGACGGCTGCAAGATGACACCAGAGAAGTGCACGTCTTCTGTATGGAAACAAAGTGCTGCATGAGCGGTGGTCTGTTTGCGGCGGCTACATTGAATCGCCCTCACGCATCACCTCGGTGCTGCCACTCGCGATCTCCCGATTCGCGCCAAACTTCGCTCAGTTTGTAACATGCCGCGCCAGACAAATTGTCCGCGCCAGCTAATATATTGGGAAAAGAAAACGTGCATAGAGCACATACTTCAGCAAGCAGTGCAGAAACGGGGCACAGCATGCGACACAGGCAATATGTCGTGTGTTTGTGTTTTGTGCGCCTGTGGGAACCTGTGTCGTGCTTTCCTTTCCCGTGCCCCGTTTTTGCCCTGTTTGCTGAAGGATGTGTTTGTAATGACGAGCCCGGCTAACCACAATTTTGAACATATAGAGCTGCGCCCAAATTTAGCAATAGGCAGTATCGCAACTGCTGGTGGAATTTTTCTTCGAACAATGCATTGCGGGTCGGCGCAGTCGGCACGACCAACACGCGCTTGGAGTAAAAGTCATCGTGACGTCGGGCACGTCGGAGCGGCTTGGCCGCGTCCGGTTACGTTGGCTACGCCAGTGGGGCCACCTTTAGACGTTGCTCTCACCAACGTGATGTAGCGTGTGAATGCGCCCGTGCTCACGCTACGTCGGACTGTATACGCGACTTTGGGCGGCGATAGGCGCATCCCGAATCTTCAAACAAGAGATTTTGTCAATATTTACTAAGCTTCATGTTTTCCCCCATTTCCATGTGGCATACAGGCCACCCGCGGTGTGAGTGGTGAGCTAAATGTGGTACCTCATTTGTATTTTGTTGATAATGTAGGGTATAATTTTGTAGGGCGTGTAGCCAAGCTTCTAAGCTTGTTTTTCATTTAGGGTGTTTGCGATAAGTTACTCAAGTAGATGTTCTAGAACGTCATAAAGTTATTCTACTAAAGACGTCGAATCTATTCTGCGGTCGTGGAATGACCACACGGGCCACTGTTTTCGTCATAAAGTATGGAGAAAACGGATTGAATAATCTGCCTCAGGTGCAAGAAAGGTTAACTAAGCAAGGTTAACTATTAAATTGCCACTTATGACCCTTTGAAAGATTCTACTAATATTTCGAAGCCGATATACACTGATTATACGCAATGTTCCCCATTATTTGTAGGGAAGTGATGAGGTACCCGATTATGCGCCCAGTGCGTGTGCCAGTACAGGTGTAATATGGGGCGGAATTGAAAGATTACTGGCCGAAATATGAGCTTCGGAGTTCTATACCCAATACCTTGTTCTGTCAATATTTAGGCGTTAAACAGGGTGCGTATAGTGTTTGCTCACTGTCTTCAAAGATCTGAGAGTGGTAGGGGCTTCATACTTGGTTGAAATATGGGGAACGTTGCGCCTAATGTACCTGTTATGTTTCATGTGCACTTGTGTACCGTCGTTATTGCGGCATCAGAAAAGTGATATACGTTTGCTTTCATTCTGCCATCATGCGTGTTCTCAGTCATATACGGGCAACGTTTCAATGCGCGCGGTGTTTTTAACAGGCTATTTAATTTATTCACGGAAGCAGTCTGCAGAAACAGTGTCGCTAAAAGTTGCGCTGTGATTCTGGAAGATCACAAAAGTCTGGTGCACTTGTTTTACATAATTCGTTGTTTTTGTTCTTAAAGTGCTACGAGTAGGACTTTAGTTGTGAAGTTTTCAGACAAAGCTGGTTTCGTGACTTACTTTTCTATGTCCTTTATCTGGTGGTGCTTTTGTGCTCTAGATCTCGACAGTACATTCTTGAGTATATTTGTGCTGGTAAAAGGAACACAGTAATTTCCAGCTGCAGAACGCACTGCAGAGCAGCGCTTCTGGAGTCTAGTCAAGGTTGACTGAACCTGTGTACCTTCTCTAGATATCACAACGCTCGAAATTCTATGACTATGATAGTGTACTTCTCTCTTGGAAAGGAATCTGCTCAGACACATTACCTGTCTTTCTTACAGACTGCCGGCCGTTGTGCTTTCAAGACGTGTGTCCTGCGAACAAGGACCGGGTTTCAAACACGTATATTAGTCAAGCAGTACCAGATCCAGGTAAGTGTCTTCGTCGAGCAAGAAAAGATGAAGTCAGGTATGATAATGATAGACTTTGAAACTAATGGGTTTTACTAACCACAAGAAATACTTATTTAGCCTTATAGTCTCAGTTAAGCGCACCATAGAGAAAAAACATGCCCATATAGAGAAAAAGAGAATGCTTGAGCGTATGAAGAGCGGGTACTCTCAGATTAAAAGGCACTTGTCTCGATTTGTACACGTAAGAATTTCACTCCGAATGTTATCATCTGTCCATTATGTTGATAGAACTGAACAACACCCACATTATTTAATTGTTATAAACTTAGTCCCTGAGGCTTTTCCAAAAGGAACATGTGCAGGATAAGATTACATGCTTAATATTTCTCTGGTACCGCATAGTATCTTACAAATTTCCGTATGGTACTTCTTATTTAAGTTTCAGTCATTTGAGTGCTTAGACTTAGCCGATATTTGCCAGAATTATAATAATAAAGAATATAGGGGATAAAATAGGCTTTCTAATGCGCCCACAATCTGCATTTGCGTGAGTCTTCCACATAACAGCTTGCTAACTTGTCTCAAAGAAGCCTTGAACCACCCTTCATATTGGTAAAAAAATCACCGCCCAAATACTCCGTACACATAGTTAGCCAGCGAAGCTGCAAAGTGCGGCCCAAGTGTTTAACACAGTGTTAATCCCGATTGTTCGTTAAACTACTGCCGGATCATCGGTACGCAGTTGCTGCTTGCCCTCGGCTGTACGAGCCTGTTCTCGTCCGGGCTGCATTATCCGCTCAGCGCAGAGGAACTCGTTCCCAGTTCTGCTCGCGGCGTTGCTGATCAAAAACAGCCTGCTCCTAAGGAGCACCTAGGCGCGTGCCCTACCCATTTCTTATCCAGAGGGAAGCTGCTGCGCGCGCGCTTGGCTACGACGGAGAGTAACGAGGTCACTACTGGTGCAACTAATCCAGCACTACAGTGACAACACAAAGCCTTTTCATTCCGTTCCATGACGTCAAGTTACCTGGCCCCACTGCCATAGAATCTTATGTGGATGCTGCCGAGTAGGTAACAGTTATTTTGATGTCACCGCTTTCATCATGCCAGCCTTGTCAATGAAAATTTTGTGCCAGGTAGCGTGACGTCGTGGATCAGAGTAAACAGGCAGTGTGCTATGTAGGTGGTGTTGGCTAATCGCGCGCCTCTCTTTCTGCCTTTTTTTTCGCATGTGCATGGGGTTGCGCCGAAGGTGTTTTCGCCGTACAAGCGACCACCAGGTGGGCGGACGGATGAATGAACTCGCCAAATACAGAATTCACTGTTTAAAAAACGCATTCCACGGATGCCATGCACTGCTGTGAAGATCTCAGCCAAACTTTGCAGACGTGTGCTGTGCGTGGAACTTAAAAACTCCTTGCTAATTTTCCTCAAGCAATATCTTTTAAATAGCGGCCTCCTCCTCTCCCGTTTCCAAGCTGTTGGGAGCTTACATACGTCATCATATGCAGTAATCTTATGCATAGACGGCTATTAGCTATTGGTTGACATAAATCAAAAAGGTACTTGAGATCGATGAGCTCCATGCTGTTGTTACTGTGTGTATTAATTGACGTAGTTTAGTAAACAGGCTTAACTAAGCGAAAATATTCGCTGAGAATTTCGGTAAAAATTGTCCACTACCGGTAGAATCCGTCTATTGTGTGCTAACGCTCGATCGCGTCCGCCCACCGTCGGAGTGATACTTTGGCCACACTGCTTGTCGTTGTCGTAGTCGTTGAATCTCGCTAATTTTGACTGGTATAGAACGTTCAACTAGCCTGTAACCACGCTAAACTTATGCTATGGTTACAATTATGCTACGCTTACCGTACCTCGCGAGAAATGGGGGTTTGCACCTACAAGAGACGCGCGCCAGTGCGCCCTCACTTCCGGTCCATTACTGATAGCACTTGAGCCCCCAATGTGCTCCGTGTCAGTAGGCGTTTAGTGTGTTGCGACACCATGAACTCGTGCACATAGGGGTAGGAATATCCCGCGAGCCAAGTGTGGCTGGGCAAAAGCGCATCCTGGAGCTTGAGCTGATGTCGGGTGTTAGGACCTTTATGGCCTTTGGCGGAGGTACCACACGTAGAAGGTACCCGCTTCATGTAGGTGGTACTCGCGGACTGACCAGCCCGGGGACAATCGTTACAGTTCCCTTTTCATATTCTCTTTAGTCTTCGCCTTACTCTCCGACTTTCATTGTCTTCTGTCTTCTCTTGACTTCCTTTTACTTCCCAATTTCCAGGCAGTGAGGATCAACTTGATGTTACGTGACCAATTTGTGTTTTTTATATTGTGTTATAGTGGTAAATGACCTTCGGCCTACGCAGAATAGAATATTTCTGGCCATGTGACATCCCCTGGGTCGGCTCCAAGCTGAGACATGAGCATTCCTGCCGTATACAGTACAGCACTTCTACCACATGTAAGGAACCACTTTATTCCAGCCGAGCTCGAGCTACTGCCACGAGGATCCAGCTTTGCTGTGGGTGATGATATACATATGAAGATGTACAATGGGTGTTGAAATATAGAGATGATGAAGTTGAAAGTGGGGCATGTGTTGCGCTCACAATACTAATTATGGTTTCAAATTTACCCCCATTCCGTGATTTCTACAAAGCAAGTAATCATTACTTTTGGAACAAGCAACCTTTCTGAGTCAATTGAAAGAAGATATGTTAAGCTTCGTGTACGACCATAACTTCCCAATCCACGCTGATGCTTTAAGTGTCAAACGTTTTGTGCATGGGGCGCAAAGCTGCCGAGGGCAGGCTACTTCTACAAAGTGTGCTTCTAACGACTAGTCCTCTGCCATCTGAACTTCCAGAACCCACTGTACCAACTGTGACGGAGAACTTCCTGCGTATTGGGGATCGTGCCTGTCACGGAAGAAAAAGAAAAGAAGTGGCAGAGACACATAAGACTGCATACGTGTGGGACTGCGAAAGCATTATACCATTTGTAGACCTCGGAACGTCATAACCGCGCTTTTTAACGCGACGGCGTTCACGAGCTCGTGTCGCACAAAAGCCGGTGTCGGTGTTGGCCGTGAGCGAAAGATCCCAGAAGCAACTCATAAATAAAAACAACTTGCAAGATGGGCTGGGTGGGATTCGAACCAGAGTCTCCGGAGTGTGAGACGGAGACCCCACCACTCAGCCATGAGTTCGATGGTTCAAAGCTGGACAAAGGCGCCTCTAGTGAATGCGATGTTGCCTTAGAAGCGTGCCGTAGGAAGTTATACTGCAGGGTATGTCGGTAAATGTGAGCATGTAAATTACAGAAGTCGCATTTAAACGAGTAGCGAAGTAAGTTTCCGCTACATTTCTTGTGCGCTTGGCGCACACACAGAGCCATCTTGCGGCAAACACACAAGACCCCCTCCTCGCAATGTACGGCGCTGCCCCGACAGGTGGTGCGCCACTCACCCGCTTCTCCCCTTCGTCCCGTTTGAGCACATTGGGGCCATGCGGAGACCGGTGCGAGGATGCCACAATACTCTTGCGTTTAATAAGTTTTCTCGCTCTCTCCCCTTCTAACTTCCAGCGTGCGTCACTCGAACCCTTATGTTTAGGCGACGCGGCTCCTCTTCCCGCTCACAGCGCGATTCCTCGGTGCAATGTTCGATGCTGGGCGCCTCTGATGTGATCGCTGCGCCGTAGCGCGTCTGGTGGGAATACGTCCCCTGCGTTGTGTGCCGTGCTGCTGGCGAGGAGTGATGCGTCTACGTGGTGCTCCTGGAAAAAATATTTCGAAAAAAGTTGCGCTGTGGACCTAGAAGTGTTGTATATGAAAACTGTGTCTTTGTGTGACTCAAGAGCATGCCGAGCGAATGAGTGGGCGGTCCGAACGGGGTGCGATAACGCTATCGCATTCCACTCCCGAAGGCGAAGCTTAAGCGTCCTCCAATTTGTGCACTCACGAAAGCGCTCATAAAAGCGTTCATGGAGGCGCGCACTAGGCACACCTTTAGTCAGCCAGACCCATGAAGACGCCGTCTTCATCTCGCACTATAGAGTCCCGGGCTCGATTCCCACAGAGACAGAAACGGGCCAAATTCTCTCTTCAAAGCCATTCATTTACTTTGTTTACAGGGACCATGCTGGAAAATTTGCCATCAATCCCAGCATTTTAGAGTGCAGCTCTTAGGCACCCGTGGCCGGGTTGAGCGTACGTCGGCGAGGCTCGGCGTCGCACCTCGTAACCGAGCGCATGAGCACTGTAAATGAAAGCGAACGTGTAGTGCAGCGTGAGTTGAAAGAAGAGAGCAGGAGGACAAAAGTGGAGGAGGAGTGGAGGGGAAACGGCCTGCGCATGCGCTGAGTTGAAGGACGCTACGGCATCTGAAGCGTCGTGGGCGATCTCATCTGCGCTTCCGAGGGCGGGGGCGTGCAGGGGGGGGTGAGGTGAGGAGGGCTATGCTGAACCGCGGCGTCAGCTGCTGAGCTCACTCCGCGGTACCAACGTGCGTGACGAGGATCACTGCTGCTTGAAGTGTGTGATGGCGAGCGGTTACGACTAATGCTCGATGTAACGCTCCTTTGGGTGTTGCGCGCTGACACAGGCGGCACGACTTCCCTGCTACGAAGGGCCGCTCTCGTCGTTGGTGGGACGAAAGCGTGAGAAGAAAGCGTAGCGCCGCGCCAGGTGGGCTGTGCGGCGACGATTTCTACGTTATGGCGCCAGAGCAGCGCGCGTCGTCTGTATGGAAGCAAAGCGCTGCATGAGCGGATGTTTGTCTGCGGCTGGTGCTGTGAATCACGCCCACGCATCACCCACGCGCTCCCTCTCGCGAACTCCCGATTTGCGAGGCAGCCGCGCCACACTTCGCTCTGTTTGCAATGCATCGCATGAGTCAGATTTTCCGTGCCAGCTGCGCAAGTCACAGCGTTATCTTCCTGATGTAAACCGTGTACCCATATAAATATAATACAAAATGCTGACAAGCCAAATGAAAAGATATATTGGACTACGCTCAAATTTCGCATTATAGGGTATCATGATCAACGGCGAATTTTTTTACGTGTTTTTAGTCTGCGCCATCGGCCATTCTTGGTACCATCTTTCGCTGAAGCCGACTCCGATGGATTTTTGCGGGCATATAACGTTTTCGCATTAATAATGGAGCTGAAGGTGACACGTAACATTTCCTTCCGAGTAGAGCGCAAACGTTTTTCTGCACACCTCAATCAGCTCAATCCGTCCTACACATCCACTGGCGGCCGCCCGAGCCACACGAAATGTGTTGGCTGTTATGCCATCAGGCACTCTGCCAGGAGCAGATAGTGCTGTTTCCCGCATACCACGAAGGGCCAGCAGTCCTTCCGGCCTGCCGGACCAAGGTCCACCGCCCGGGCAGGCAGGCCTGACGCAATCATCGAGTGCACCGTCTGCATAGCATCCAGCGCCTCCGAAGAGGCGATATATGCAACTACCAATACTCCGGCGTCTCAGGCGCCTAACGAACGACGCAGATTACTATAGCGCGCCGCCGAAAGAGAAAAATGCAGTATCGCGAGGCCCGGAAAGGTCTCGTCGTGTAAATTAGTCCATAGTTTATATCTCTTTGACACAGCACGCCACACTTCCAACCTGGATACACAGATACTGCAGTGGAATGTCAGGGGCCTATTACAAGATATTAATGACATTAATGACTACATCACCTTATTTCAATGGTTGTGTGTACAAGAGAAACACCTCAATCCTCCACACGCAAAATTTCCCGGACAATAAGCCGTTTACCACAAGGACTGTAACGACGCTCTCTCTTCGTCGGCTGGTGTGGTCATAATACTAGATGAAGGTGTCGGCTGTGAGCATTTACAACTGGAAACGTGCCTTAAAGGAGATGCAATCAGATTCGTGCTAGCTGTTTAATAAGCTAGTCACAGTTGTTTCTCTATGCACCCCGAATATATCAGCTTTACAAAACAGAATTCCATGCCAATATCGCAGAACTTCATGAGTCTAATATTGTAACAGGACATTTGAATGCGCATTGTACTATTTGGGGAGATCCTTGTTGTATCGTGAGACGGCGCGTAGTGACAACTTCCGCTTCTCCCCAAATGCACGGTGACTAAATAGTAAAGAGTCCACATTCTACAGCATCACATGCTAAACATGCTCATCTATAGATTTAAGCATCGGATCAAGTGCCCTCGTGCCGTACGTGCAGTGAAACGTGATCAGGAATGTATACGGAAAAATAGTTAACAAAAGGAAATGAGGAAATGGAAATGGAAATACATATGCCAAGGTGGATAGTCGAGTGTGCGGACAAGAAACAATACAGAGAGCTGACACATTTGGCCTGGGATGCCACCTGTACAATTGCTATTGACGGTACAGAGGCAAATTTCATGGCGTTTATAATTGATGCGGTGTCAGTATGTATCCGCGAAACGAATCAATCGCTCTATAAATCACGTGTTCCCTGGTGGAAAGGCGAGTGTAAGGAAGCATGCAGAAATGAAAATTGAGCTGGGAGTCACCTTCGCGACTCTCAATCTACATGCAGAGAACCTCATGGTCTTCAAGAAAATAAAGTTTGAAGTTGACGAACGCGCCGCTGTGCCAAAAGGGAAAGCTCTTACAGAGATAAAAAGAAATCTTGAAACAAATACTGGGGGAGCTACTATCGAAGACCAGGCCAGCTTTTTCAGGATCCCACATTGAGAATATTTCAGGTTGATCTCGTTAATAGGATACTTGTTCAGATACCGGTGACAAGCAGAGCGATAATTTGTGGATCGGAGAGGAACAAGAAATGAACCATACTATCGTGCATTCAACTCTATTTTTATTTGTTTTATTGTACCCTCAAGACCGAAGTATCACAGAAAAAAGTGGGTAAGTAACATATACATTTATTTGTTGCAACAAGTAAACCCTAGGAAATGACATAATAGTTTACGACACTGTTCGACGCTTAAGCCATCAATCCCGAAAAGCAGCACGGTCACATTTTAACGCCATATTTTCTGCTGCGTACATTCCGCCCACATGAAGAAAGGAATACTCATTCAGATTT
The DNA here is from genome assembly GCF_050947875.1 of Dermacentor variabilis. Taxonomy (NCBI): domain Eukaryota; kingdom Metazoa; phylum Arthropoda; class Arachnida; order Ixodida; family Ixodidae; genus Dermacentor; species Dermacentor variabilis. Next base: position 136,768,498 of record NC_134570.1, on the reverse strand, counting down.
GCAAAGATAGGCAACACCGGACTTCAGCCAGTAGTTATACGCCTATAGATTTCACAAGCTGCCTGTGTAAACTGTTTGACAAAATGGTTTACCGGTGCCTCGTTGATTTTCTTGAAAGTAACAAAATGTTATTCCCCCTACAGTATAGTTCAGAGAAGGCAGATCCACAGCTGATCGCATTGTTTGCCTCGTGGCGAATATTCGCAATGCCTTTGTGCACAAACAGTCCTTCTGGTACATGTTTATTCATATGGACAAAGCATACGACGCAACCTAGCGTTTCAGTATTCTGCGTTACCTTTCTGGAATGGGAATCACAGGCGATTTGATGAAGGTCACCCTAAGCTACGTATCGAACCACGCTTTCCCTGTTAGAATTGGTAATGCCCTATCTCGTCTATTTGCTCAGAATACTATTGCACCAGTTAATGGTGTGCTACGCTACACTCCCTTAGCTGTAAAAATCAAATCTCTACATACTCTCATAACATGTACGTTGTTTTATTCTTTAGATGTGGATGATGGGCCAATCGCTTACAAATCTTGTAATTTAGCCATGTGGCAGTAACAAGTACAGATTGGGCTTACTAAATTGCCTAAGTAAGCCCACTGGAATGTATTCAAAGCAAATCTACGAAAAATTATGTGTCCTTCTCTCGTATAAGAAAGCTGTACTGCCAGACCTCGTTCTTTATCTTCATGGAGAACGGTTATCTGTGGACCATGAATATAAATATTTAGGTGTCATTTTAGACTCTAAGTTAACCTTTATTCCCTATATTAAATATGTGAAAGCGAAATGCCTGAAGACAATGAATATAGCGGAGCTCTTTTCGCGAACATCATGACGCAGTGACAGGAGATATCTTTTGAGCGGGTACAAAAGTCGCATACGGTCACGCCGTGAATAAAGAGCCATAGAGTATAACTCTGCTGCACCTAGTGTTTTAAAGTGGCCAGATTTCGTACGCCAATTGGATACCCGCCTTGCTGCAGGTGCCTTCAGGACTGGCCCTATAGAAAGCTTGCACGTGGATTCCAACGAATGGTCTGTACATCTTCAAAGGACCAATTTTAACTTATCCTATGCCCTGATGGTTAAAAAATATTGCTACGGCACAATATGTGCGATCACGAAAGGCGAGCAGTGTGAAGACGACGACGACGATTAGAAGCTAGCGCGGGCTGTTGCCTCTTGGCCAAGCGCAGCGTATTGCCTTGTAAATATACTTGTAAATAGCTTTTCGTTGGTGTCTTCCTACGTAACATATCTGGTGGAGGTGGACGTTCCCTGTACCTCGTCACGGAGCTTCGCAGTGGACGGTACGTCGAGCGTTCCTTCATGGCTCCCGGCGACGACAACCCGACTCCGCCGGCTCCGACACCTGCTGCCACTTCGACTACCTACATCACTCTCCCCGCTCCCCGTGATCCTGGCGTATTCTCAGGCAAAGATGGGGAAGACGTCGATGACTGCATCAGCCTGTATGAACACGTCAGCCGCAATAACCGGTGGGACCCTACTGTTATGCTCGCCAACGTCGTCTTTTTCCTCGGTGGCACACCTAGAGTTTGGTATCGCACGCACGAAGATGAGCTCACAAGTTGGGATTCACTTAAGACACAGCTTCGAGACTTGTTCGCCAACCCCTACGGTCACCAACTTGCCGCGCAAAAGGCGCTTTCCGGCCGTGTGCAGACGTCAACAGAGCCCTATGTCCCGTACATGCAGGACGTCTTGGCTTTGTGCCGCAAAGTTGACACCCACATGACTGAGTCAGACAAAGTCTCCCATATCCTCAAAGACATTGCCGATGACGCTTTCAACTTGCTCGTGTGCAACAACGTAGCGACGGTGGATGCTGTTATAAAAGAGTGCCGCCGCCTGGAACTCGCCAAAAGCCGACGTATTGACCAGAAGTTTGCCCGTCTGCCCAACACCCCAGCGACATCTTCCTGTGCCGACGCTCCTCGTCCGAACAACACTGCTGATGTTACCAGGATCGTCCGGCGTGAGATCGCGGCCGCCTAACCGGCTGCCTTCGACTCCAGTCCCACCAACACATCTGCAGTCACGGTCTCACTGATCCAGGCAGTTGTCCGCCAGGAGTTCGAAAACATGGGTCTTCACACCATCTGCTCGGCCCATCGCCCTGATACCCGCCCGGCTTCTTCCATTCCGCCCCGTCCCGCATCTTCTTACCCACCACGTTTCCGCAACCCATCTGAATGGCGCACTGCTGACGACAAGCCCATTTGTTTCTACTGCCATCGAATCGGGCACATTTCTCGGCACTGTCGCAGTCGCTGGAGTTCCCCGAACCAGTCTCCTTACACTGCCTACTCTCGCTCCCCAGGTGGCCCTTCTCGTCCCTATGCCGCACGCACCGATAATGCCGCCACTGATTCTCCTGCAACGAACCGCCCCTATTCTCGTTCGCCTTCGCCCCAACGACGACAATCTCGCTCTCCCCAGCCCCGTCGCTCCTATTCGCCGACTCCTTTCGGACGCCGCTCCCAGCCGGAAAACTAGACGATGCAGCGCCTCGAGGTGACGCTGCATTGCTCCCTACGCCGCCAAATCCTCTACTGACGTTGCCCACTCATCTGAACCTTCTTGACGTGTAAGTCGACGGTGTTTCTGTGTCTGCACTCATAGACACTGGGGCGCATTTGTCCGTAATGAGCGCTGACCTTCGTAACCGGCTCAAGAAAATTATCACGCCCGCCACGACGCCTGTTGTCCGTGTCTCCCATGGCGGAACAGCCCCCGTTATTGGTATGTGTACCGCCCGCGTCTCCTTCGCCGATCGCTCAACAATCGTGCTATTCACAGTCATCGCCCACTGTCCCCACGGCATCATCCTCGGCTTAGACTTCCTCTCCGCACGTTCTGCTCTCATCGATTGTTCCGCCAGTACTCTCCGCCTTGACCTGCCTGTTCTCGATCCTGCTGAACCACAACCCAGTCGCCTCAGTTCCGCCGACTTCGTTCGCTTGCCACCTTCGGCACTGACCTACGTTGACCTAGTGTCATCCCCACCAGTCCCCGACGGTCACTACATCGCGGCTCCTATGCAAGACGTCCTCCTTACACACGGGTTCACAGTACCTCATACAGTTTTATCTATCACGGCGAATTGCGTCTGCCTGCCAGTGGTGAACTTTGGCTTGACGACACAAGTGCTGCCACGTGGGATGTCTCTGGCCCACCTTTGCTCATTCGAGGATCACTCAGTAGCATCCATTGCAGTTGACGACACTTCATCCGATACTCCTCTACCATCGCAGTCGGCAAATTGTACCTCGCTGACTTCCAGAAAATGATTGCCCCCGACTTGCCGTCCGAGCACGCTCGTGAACTCTACCGCGTTCTGTTTTCCTACCACAATATTTTTTTACTTTAACGATCGTCCTTTGGCCCAAGCTACAGCTGTCAAACATCGCAATAATACCGGCGATGCCACTCCTATTCATCGCCGCCCGTATCGAGTGTCACCAGCTGAGCGTCAAGTTATTCACGCAGAAGTTCGCAAAATGCTTGCCAAGAACATTATTGAACCATCATATAGTCCATGGGCGTCACCTGTAGTATTGGCCAAAAAGAAGGATGGCTCATGGCGCTTTTGCGTGGATCATCGGCACCTTAATAGGGTTACCAAAAAGGACGTATATCCCCTACCTCGGATTGAAGACGCCCTTGACTGCCTCCACGGTGCTCGCTATTTCTCCTCTATTAACCTTCGCTCCGGCTACTGGCAGATTGCCGTGGACGATCTCGACCGCGAGAAGACTGCTTTTGTCACACCCGACGGTCTTTATCAATTCAAAGTGATGCCGTTCGGTCTATGTAACGCCCCTGCCACTTTTGAACGCATGATGGACTTCCTTCTTCACGGATTCAAATGGTCCACGTGTCTGTGCTACCTGGACGACGTTATCGTATTCTCCCCAACGTTCGCTACGCACCTTGAGCGCCTCTCAGCAGTCCTGGACGTTTTTCGTCGAGCCGGTCTGCAACTCAACGCATCCAAGTGCCAATTCGGCCGTCGCCAGATTACCGTCCTTGGACATCTCGTTGACGCGAACGGAGTGCAACCGGACCCAGGCAAGATCCATGCTGTTGCGCACTTCCCTGTTCCGAAGTGTGTCAAGGATGTGCGCAGCTTCATCGGCCTTGGTTCGTACTTCCGCCGTGTTGTGAGAAATTTCGCCGCCATAGCACGACCACTAACCGAGCTTTTGAAAAAAGACGCCCCTTTCCAGTGGGGCGATAACGAGGCCTCTGCATTCTCACATCTAATCGACATTCTCACAACGCCTCCCGTTCTGGCCCATTTCGATCCTTCTGCGCCTACCGAAGTCCGTACTGATGCCAGCGGTCACGGAATTGGCGCGGTACTGGCACAACGCCAGCGTGGCCACGACCGGGTTATCGCTTACGCCAGCAGGCTCCTCTCACCCGCGGAGCGCAACTATTCCATCACTGAGCGTGAGTGTCTGGCCCTAGTTTGGGCGGTTGCGAAATTCAGCCCATACTTATATGGCCGATCCTTTTCCGTTGTCACAGACCATCACGCGCTTTGCTGGTTATGCTCACTGAAAGATCCTACAAGACGACTTGGTCGCTTGGCCTTACGCCTCCAAGAATATTCGTATACTGTCACCTATAAATCTGGCCGACTACACAAGGACGCTGACTGCCTGTCTCGCTACCCGGTTGACGAGCCTGACGACGCCGACAGTAGTAGCGCCAACGGCATTTTCTCTGTGTCTGCCTTCGCTAACATCGCCGATGAGCAGTACCGAGACCTATCGCTGCGAGCACTTATAGAGCGTCTGCGTTCTACACCTACCGACGCATCCGTTCGCCGATATGTCCTCCAGGGCGGCATTCTGTATTAAAGGAACTTCCTCCCTGACGGCTCTGACCTTCTTGTGCCAAAACAGCTACGACAGACTGTGCTCTTTGAGATGCATGACGCACCCACTGCAGGACATCTTGGGGTAACCCGCACGTACGACCGCGTCCGCCGCCGCTTCTATTGGCCTGGTCTCGCTCGCTCCGTTCGACGCTATGTTGCTGCCTGTGATCCCTGCCAGCGTCGGAAAATACCTCAGGTGCTACCTGCCGGTCATCTCCAGCCGATCACCGTCCCTGTGGAACCGTTCTTTCGTGTTGAATTAGACCTGCTCGGTCCCTTTCCCACGTCATCCTCTGGGAACAAATGGGTAGCCGTCGCGACTGATTACGCCACCCGATACGCTATCACTCGGGCTCTCCCTACCAGTTGCGCCACTGACGTCGCGGACTTTCTCTTGCGTGGCATTATCTTGCTTCATGGCGCCCCGCGACAGCTCCTTACTGACCGTGGTCGAAACTTTCTCTCGAAAGTTATCGCTGACATTGTGCGTTCCTGCTCCATTCAACACAAACTGACTACCTCATACCATCCTAAAACAAATGGCCTGACAGAGCGGTTAAACCGTACTCTTACCGATATGCTGGCCAAGTACGTTTCCAAGGACCACCACGACTGGGACATTGCCCTTCCTTACGTAACATTTGCGTACAATTCTTCCCGGCACGATACCGCTGGATTTTTTCCCTTTTATCTACTATACGGTCGTGAACCTACCTTGCCCTTAGACACGGCACTTCCTCCTGCTGCGGTCTCAACAAGCGAGTATGCGCGCGACGCCATCGCCCTCGCCGACCATGCATGCCAGCTTGCCCGTGCTCGACTGACGGCCTCACAAACCACTCAGCAGTGCCAGTACAACGCCCGCCATCGTGATGTACAGTTTTCGCCTGGTGCGCTCGTACTCCTGTGGTCGCCCACTCGTCACGTCGGACTTTCCGAGAAGCTCCTTTCGCGATACACAGGGCCCTACCGCGTGCTGCGCCAGGTGACGCCTGTGACTTACGAAATTGCTCCTGTGGGTTCAACCTCGTCCTCTCCTCTGGCATCTAGTGATGTCGTACACTTCAGTAGGCTCAAGGCCTAGTACACTGCTTCCGAGTCCGATCTTTAGTCGCTCCGGGTCGGCGCTTTTGCCGCCGGGGGTAGTGCTACGGCACAATATGTGCGATCACGAAAGGCGAGCAGTGTGAAGACGACGACGACGATTAGAAGCTAGCGCGGGCTGTTGCCTCTTGGCCAAGCGCAGCGTATTGCCTTGAAAATATACTTGTAAATAGCTTTTCATCGGTGTCTTCCTACGTAACAATATGAACAGCTTCCATGTTATACAAGTATTCGCGAGATGTCCTCTTTCGGTCTGTTTGGTAGCCGTCCAGCTATTAGGGGTCCTTTGAAGAAACGTACGGGAGCAGTGGCGGAAGATGCAGGTGTCCCGCTTTTAGAAAATATCCTAATGGCTCCCACTCGTCCACCCCCGCCTTGGGAATGGAAGATCATCGAATCTGATATCTCCTTTATGTAAATATTGTTACGGAGCATTTGGACAAGTTGGTAATCCCACAGGCTGGTATAAAGGTCACCACTCCAGGAGACTATCAACCACTTCCTCTTCCTCTCCCTCTTGCACGCATGTTCCTGTCCAGATGCACCGTAACAATATCATAGCATGCGCCTGAGATATAAATATACTCGCATTTTTTTCGAATGTGCACGCGCCTCGTATGGGCTCCGTATATTTCAAACTGTTGTGGCCAAGCAACCACAGCGGGAACCAAACTGACGTCGGAATCAGTTTCCGGAAATGGTCAGCTACCGATCAAGACCAGTCCCAACGCCAGGGACCCAGAACAAGGGTTTCTACGACCACAAGATTGCTAACCCTAACGAGATCCTCAGCATCTCCATCTGGTCGAGAAACAGGTGCGCCACAGCTACGAAGGTGCACCGCGTCGCTGTCGCAATCCCAGCTCACGAGCGCTTCGCCCAACGACTCGCATCCCCGTGAGATCAAGTAATCGCAGCCCCTCCCCTCGTCATGAAGGTAGCAGATGTTGAAGGCACCGAAATAGCCCCCGAAGAAGTTACCGCTGAAGCAAGGTGGCTTGTCAGCTACCGTAAGCAACGACAGACTACGCAGACATCATCCCTACTCATACACGGATCCCTCCGTGCAAGAGCAAGTGCACGCACCGAGAGTACCCAGCAGTCCGCACCACGCCCGCGCGCACCACGGCAACCACGACTTCCGAAGAACGACATCAAGGTCGTCATTCGCCGAAGAGACGGTTTCAATGCGTCTACACTAGGAGACGCCCAAATACGCGAATCGATACTACAGATCACGGGCATTACAACCAAAGACGCAGAGGACGACATTTACCGCTCATGCACGGATAATAACGTCATTGTAGTTAGCCCGCCAATCATGTCTAACACCGAAAAATACTGCCGCATCCGCAGTCTCCCCATCGGAGCAGTCAGCTACGCAGCGTCAGCATACGCCACAAACGCCGGAGGACACAGCCAAAGGAGTTATACATAACATCCCTTCATATGACACGGAAGAAGACATTACCAACAGTCTCGTTTACAAGAAGAACCCTACGATTCTGAAGGCCCGACCCATGGGCCATACTAATTCGGTGCTCATCGTATTCGACGGAAAGCAAGTACCGTGTCATGTCTACTACCACGGAGCAGAATATAAATGCTATCTACATAAGAAGCGCATCGAGGTCTGCGTCATCTGGGGTACCGTCGGCTACAGGGCCGATGTATACCCCACTCCAACCCAGAATAAATGTAAGAGCTGTGACAAAATAAATCCGCCGACTGATCACACCTATCACCCTTGCCGCGAGCTCTGCGGCAAAGACCACCCGACTGGTGATAAGGCCTGCCATCGCCGCGTCCAGACATCACACATCCTACTCCAACGACAACAGGAACGCCTACGACTGGAACAGCAAGGAGCGGACCAGGAGAGGGCCATTGACGTCTGCACGTGGAGACTCAGCTCTGCCAACCGCAGGCTCCCGAACGCAGCAACACGCAAGGACACAGTCGGTCTCGTAGACGCAGTCGCTCTCGAGGTGGCAGCCAGTAACAGGGACGCAGTCACTACAGGAGCGCAGCGGATTCAACATTGACGCAGCAGCAAGGAAACGCAAGCCTTAGAACGACCACAAATAAAGTGCGAGACGCACCCTCAAGGTAAGCTGGGCCAGCATTGTCTCCCACAGAGGTCACACCACAGAACCTATAGCAACCCCAGTGAGCACAGTTGGTGACGCTACCATGCATAGCTTCATGCAGGAGCTTAGATCCTTACTTGCTGAGATACAAGACTTCTTAGACAGAAAACGCTAAGCTCAAATCGCAACTTGCAGACACACAACCCAAATACTTATCATCAAATGCAGACATCCTTTTTTCCCCTGCAATAGATTGCCCGCAAACCACCCAACAGCCAACCCCTCACAAACGCAAAGCGCTCAAACCAATCTCAAAAGCGGCAGTACCAGCATATACTTCAGAAGGAAATGTCAACTGTGAAGCCCTCACTCTGCTGCAACAGCGGATAGAAGGCAACCTCAAGGAAGCATTAGACTGTAAGCTTACCACATTGCTCGACGCCTCCATTTCAAAGGCTCTTGAACGCGCAATGGACACCTTCCTTACTGCAAAACTCGCAACGCTACTACTGCCCAGAATTGAGCAAGCCTTTGCGGCAAGAGAACAGCTGCGACAGGAAAAAATGGACGACACGCGCAAAGGGCTTCAAGACGTGGTCGCGACTCTGGCTCAAAATCAAAACAAACATTTGACAGAATTGGAAAACACCTTACTCCATCCCAGAGGAGGTCCTCTAAAGAAGCCGAACTCGCGTCCCGACAAAGATTGCTGCGAGTAATCCCGAACGTGTTACCTACTGCATAGGGCAGTGGAACTGCCGGGGCTTCCAGCGCAAACGAGCACGCTTAGAGCAATGCATTACCTCTCTCTAACCAAATGCTTCCCCCGATGTTATTGCATTTCAACAGACCGGAGAACCCGCTAAGCTCTCGGGATACGCAGAATACACCGCTGTTTGCCATGAGAACCGCAGGCCCCAAGTAACCACACTAGTTAAGCGAAACATTCAGGTTATACAGCATCGCACAGGCATTGATACAGCAGCCCACATTTTCCTGAAGATCATTGTGTCTGCAAGGCGCGGGCAACAGAGCCTCTTCATCCTCAATGTGTACAGGAGCCCAAACAACAACGTAGGTTTCTAAGACCTTTTACCATAGCGGAGCAAGTAGCCAGGGGAGCCCCCTTGTTTATTGTAGAGGACCTAAAAACTCCTGCCGTGGCATGGGGATACCCAATGAACCGCCGAAAGGGAGGACAACTATGGCTTGACGGACAGAATCGAGGTCTTACTCTTGTCACGGATCCAACTTTTCCCACTCGTATGGGAAACAACTCCGGACTTGACATTCGCAAAACAAATTCCAAAAGCACATTGGATCAACACATAAGACAACTTGGGCAGCGACTACAATTTAATCCAAACAACAGTTAAAGCGGGCCCGCGATAGCCGAAGGGCCGTCAACTCTGCATAACGAACTGAGACGCTTACCGGCAGGCCAGAGCCCTCACTTATGTTTCCGGCACCCAACTCCCCTTCCAAAATTGGGTCGCATCCTTGGCTCAAGATGCGTGCCAAGCCACTAAACTGGTGCCTGAGGAGGGCCAAAGTGCAGGAGACGGATAGCAAGTTACTGCATATGTGGAAAGCCCTCGCCAGTCTGCAACGCAGACACAAACACAACAAGCTCAACCAAACGCTCAGGAAACGTATTAGTGCTCTCACCCTTCACATCGAAAACTATGCACACATTACTCGTCAAAATTGACACAGCACATGCGACAGCATGGAGAGGCAACCAAGCCTGCCCAAAACGTGGAATACTCTCCATTGCATCCTCAATCCGGCCAAAAGCAAGAACACACAACATCACAATTTCCAAAACATTATTCACACCAATCCGGGCACGGACGAACAAGTTCTTCAAGAGCTGATTGACCGATACGTAGGGACCTCAGCCTAGTACACCCGCTCCAGAATACACTGGCACCGCTAACGACCCTGCCTACACAAGCAGCAGAAGTACGTGAAGCCATCCTCGCACTCCGTCATAACTCGGCCCCAGGACTTGATGGCATTACTAATAAAATGATTCGCAACCTAGATGAGAATTCTATACTAGCCCGCACAGCTTACTTGAAATTGGAAACCTCCCCTCACAATGGAAAGAAGCGAAAATTATAATGATTCACAAATCAGGGAAGCGACTCCTACTCGAAAACCTCCACCATGGGTGCTATAATGTAAAACTGTTCCAAACTTTTATATTCCAGTTCTGCAATCTGCCCTCCCCGATTGGTCAAAAACATTTTTGGACCACCCCCACTTCACCTGTCTGACACGCGACGTAACCAAAACCGCGATAGCTCCCCATCTGATATGACGTGCACACGCTGATTATGCATGATTTGACAGAAAAAAGAAAAATAGTTATTTCTGATTTGACGCCTTTTCGCTGTTAGCCCTCCGCCTATTGGTTAAAAGTTTTCGGGCTGCACCCACTTCACCTGCCTTTGACGCGACGTCAGAAAACCGCAAGAACTCACCGCGTCAAAGTGACGTGTACGCATTGAATGTGCATTAGTATGCCGAACAAAACTGAATTTTCTTCTGGATAGCCGCAGGCTGCCCCGTTCCGAAAGGAATAAAAGATGGCTGCCGCCGATCCTTCAGGCGCTGGCTACTCGCACCTGCCGGAGAGCATGGGTTTAATTGCATATAATAAAACTTATTGCGTGGCCGTGTAAAGTTTTTAAGCACTTTTGGCATGTTTACGACCTCATTGTGCCAACTCTTGATTGCTGAGGATGCGTTTTAGCGTCATTCTTAAGCTTCCTTTGCATGCCACCGCGATTTTCGACCAGTCACCCCAAGCTAAGTAAGGGGGAGCGGAACAATCGCAGAGGCCGGCACCACACTCTTCATCCGGTTATCGACTTTCAGTGCAGTCGCTCGGCCCTATCGAATCCCTCTCCACTCGAGCATGCTCCTCGCCTCTTGTCAGCCAATGAGATAAGACAAGCTGCTCAGTGCAGGAAATGTTATCTGTTTTTCAAGAAAACAAAAGCGACCTCCTATAAACGACGAGAGCGCTTGATTGGTCCGTTCAGACAACCCTGCGGATGACCGCCCGGTGCTTGCGTCGGCAGTTACGCAAATTTCACGTCAGGAGATTGGAATAAAAACATATTGGAATAGTTTTACGTTATAGAGCCCCATATTTCCCTTACTTCATGTGTCGGAAAGGTCTTCGAACATGTCATCCTCACACGCTCACACAGACATATGAACGACCACGACATCTTCACGAATATCATGGTTGGCTTCTGCCTGAAACTTTCTGCTCAAGATATTCTGATTCAGCTCAAGCGCCAAATTATCGATGACGATAAAAGCTCACCCACCAACACCTACCGCACTAACACAGCCATCATAACTACGGCCGAGCAGTGGGAGACTGCTGCTCAGTTTGGACCCAGAGGAGCAGTTCTGAGCCGTTAAGATGGCCGAAGACGCCGCCAGAAAGCAAGGACTGGCCGCCGTCTGAGGAAGGGGGTTAGTCTCCCGACCCCTGACACCCCTGAACCCTATCAGGGACATAATAAAGTTATATATATATCTCTCAGAAATACGCCTGCGCCGAATTCTATACAGATGCTTCCGAGTCTTCTACTGGCGGGGTTTATGAAGCCCTCGACTCGTCGTTTTAAATATGCGGTGCACTAAATTCCTCCAAGAAGTGTTTTTTACAGCTGACACATATGTGATATTCTCGGCTGTTAAACATATAAGGCTAACGAATCTTACCATGGCTAGTGCGTTCAGAGAATCACTGAATGTAGTCAGACCCCAATTAATTTACCAAAGCATCAGAACTCCGTATTTAATAAACTCCACAGCTTGTTGTGCTCCACGTCCATGCACAATCAAGTGATTGTCATGTGATAGGGGCCTGGCAGTAGAGGTATAAAAGGCAATGTAGGTGCTACCGAAATTTTAGCTACACAGACGCAGATATCGCCATCCCTGCGACAGCCACAAAGTCTTTCCTCCGTCATGAGCTGAGGAAGCACTGACAAAGACAGTGAGATCGAATAAGTTAGAATCGAATCGAATAATCGAAAGAATCGAATCAGTTACACTTGCTCAAAAGAAGTTCGAAAGAATCGAATCAGTTACACTTGCTCAAAAGAAGTTAGGAATATTATTAACCGAGTGCTTGCTTGTAGATAAAGAACAGGACACATTTACGGTGCTCACTCGTACCTCCTCACTCGAACAAATCATCCGACATGTAGGTGTCACAATACTGCGAACCCGCCGCGGTGCCTTCGCGGCGATGGTTTCGCGCTGCCACGCACGATGTTGCGGCATCAAATACCGTCCGCGGCGGTCGCATTTTGATGGGGGCCTGATGCAAAAACGCCCGTGTTGCGTGCATTTGGGCCCGGTAAACATCCCTTCGTGGGAAAACCTAATTCGGAGTCCTCCACTACTGCAAGCCTCACAATGAAATTGTACTTGGTTTTAGCACGTATAAACCGAGAATTTCAATAAAGTTTTTTGTCTGTCTTTCTGTCCGTCTAAGAGCTGCTCGTGTTCCTTTCGAATGCCCTGTTATGTAGGCAGAGAGGAAAACGTTTTTTGTTTCCTCCAATTTCGAACACATCCCTCTGCACTTAGCATTTTTTCTGAGCAATGAACTGTTGTTTAAAAGGCCCCTCACCAGGCCACATAACAAATTCTGGTTATTCTCTGGAATTTGCGGCATGTCCTCTAAGGAGCGTTCATATGTAAAGCCTTTTCAATTTGGTTTAGTGATAGTCGAGATAGAAATAGTTCAGTTCCGGGCACCCATGATTTCAGGAGCCATGCGCCACTGCCAAGAGAGGCACTTTTTCCGCGGCCCCGCCTAGCTTCCGCAATCGAAATTCCTTCCGTGCATTCTCCCTTACCGGAGCTCGCCGATCGCATCGTGACGAATACGTCACGGGTACTGACTTCCTTTTTTTTCGCGCTTTTTTGTTGCGCGGCGCACTTCCGCTGACGGTGTCGACAGCGAGCTGTTGCGTTTGTCTCGTTTCGCAGAGCGCACGATGTTGCGCGCACTACACGAGATCACCTGACCAGCAACATAAGTCAGTGCTGCGCGAAAACTGAGGCAGACACAAGCGGATCACACAGCATGATCGCGCGCTGGACCACGGTAAATAATGACAGTTTCGTTGTCTGCGTGCGCGACTGCACGACGTGGGAGCAAGCAGACGAAACGGAAGTGCAATTCTCTTTCTTCGGTGCCAAGTAAAACAAAAACAGGCAGAAATTCGGTTTGTGCTTTTTATTATTTATCTAAACTTTAATTCGTCTATTGAAGCAACAGAGTAGGCAAATAACAGATGTTGCCTTGAATGTTTCTGCAGCAGTTGCATGTTTCTAGGCGCCCTTTTGCGATATGCGTCAACTCTCCGGCTGGGAGCGTCGGGCCGGCGGGGAGAACGGCAAACGGCGTTTGGTTTGAAATTTCAGCTTTTTCCGCGGCGGGTAGTGATGAAATATTTAGCAGAGAGGATTGCTATAGCGCGTTGTATGCATAGCAGTTGTCAGCTCAAAATGACGAGACCTGAGGGGCCCTTTAACGTGAAAACAGTTTCGAACTTTTCAGCAGAAACAAAGATCCAAAATATCATTGAGCAAGGATGTTTGAAACAAGTGCCTATCAACCCTTCCCTTAAAGGGCCTTCATGGAGCACTGGCGCAACTATCACTGACATGTTATTGCACCATCTATTCTTAATGAAATACTAATGCTCATAGGGACACCAGACATTGTCATTATATTATTTGCTAGATACTTTTCGGCAGTTAGAGCGACAGATTTTTAGCCCTTTGTACAGCCATGTAATACCTAAAATTATCGCTGAATTTTCAGCTTCATTGGGAAATCATTGACTACACATCATCACGTGTGATGGCGATCTTTTCTCACGTCTGGCCCTTGCGCCATTAAACGCCAAACATTATCGTCAACACGTGCAATGTGAATCTACATACTCTCCGGGCAGCACAAAGCCGATCTACGCCGCCAGACAGGGGCACACGAGCACCAGGGCGCATTCCGCCTCTACATGTGCTTAACACTCGAGCAGAGATGCGTCTGCAGTGCTGCCCAGCGTAAATGCCACGGCCTCCGAGAGGGGCCGCAACATGCCTTGTCGCCGTTCTCGCCGCACTGCCATAGGTGGGGCACCGCCACCTGCATTGCCCCACTCATTCTTTAATGAACGACGTTGAGGGGTACAGGAAAAGTAAATATCGCACCTATCGTACCTACGCTTCTGCTGAGTGTCATTGAAAAATAGTTTCTCCAATATGTTTCTGGGAGGCACCGTACTCACCCCAACAAGTTTTGGAGCTTCAAAGAAAACTGGTTTACAGCTCTTTTAAGTAAAAAAAAAATGCAGCGACGGTTACGAAATATTTAATGCGAAATTTGAGCGCAGCGCTATAGGTGCTTTAATTTCGCTATATACTGGCTGTCGCGGAGTCGGTCTCGTGCGGCACGTTGCAAATGGAGCGAAGTGTGTCGCATCTGCCTCGCTAATCTGAAGATCGGGAGAGCCATCGCGTGGGTGACGCGTGGGCGCAATTCCCAGCACTCGCCGCATACGCACGTCCCAGACGACGCGCGTTACTCAGGCGTCATCTCTTAGCCATCGTTGCCGTACTGTGCTTTGCTTCTCCCCCTTTTGTCATATTCTCCTCCTCCGCTTTCCGCCTCATGGTTCCGCTGCACTCTGCTCCTTCGCTTTCTTCCTCGCATCTTTCATCTTTCGCTCTACTCGTTCTCTCGGAACGCCGACGCCGACGTTAAACACAGCAACGGGCGCCTAAGAGCTGCGCTCGAAAAGATACTATGTATGCTCCTAATAAAGCAATTTGCACATATCCAGTCGTTGCAAGTTCTGAAATTTCTAGAATATGGTTTTATCAGCATTACTAATTATTTATTTTGACTAGCTCACTTTGTGTAGACACTGCGCTCAGTAGTATTCTGTCTCTCTCTCTCTCTCTCTCTCTCTCTCTCTATATATATATATATATATATATATATATATATATATATATATATATATATAAGCATGCAACGTGATTGCAGTTTTTGAGTTTCAGTGTTTAAACTAATTTACGAAGGTCTGCAGAACGTTTGGCTGGCGTTACTCTCTCCAGAAGTAACAAAATCATGCAAATTCAAGGCACATTTTGGAATATATGTCAAGGGTAGCTTTCGCGAAGCGGTTAATAACGTGCTAAAGTTTCACCTAATTCATTCCTGCGTTCTTCGCGTCGAGGAAACTGCCACGCGTTCATGAGCGCTCGAGCATCCTGGCTTTGAAACGTGACAAGTCACGTTGCCTCGTATTTGCTGGTATATTCTTATTTATTTTAAATGTAGAACCCTCTTCATGGTCAAACCCTTGTTGCTTGCTCCTGTCATAGTATAAACATTATCATCATCACCGGAACGTGGCAATCATCTGAAAGAAGTAGTAGGGGTTGACAAGATAGAAGAATACGTTCGATGGCGGCCTAATAGTAACGAAAGTAGTCATTGAAAGGTTTTAATGATTGGCTTCGATAAGCTTATTGCGCTCTTGGTGACGTATATTTGTTCCAATGAGGATATTTAGGTATTATTTATTTTATCACTGAGTGATTCCGCAAGACAAGAAAGCCAGCAGGCTAGACACATGTAAGGACAGAAACGACAACCTCCTTGGCGCGAGCTATGCGGAAAGGCAGCCAGCCAGCCACCACGGTTGGGGAAGTCTGAGAGGGTTCGCAAAAAAAAGTAAGAAAAGGAAAGCTCCGCTTTAGAAGTGTGCCGCTTCAAATGACCGCTCAAGAGGGCTCTGCAGCGAGAGGGGTAGGATCAGGATTGCTCTAACGTCACGTTCTTCCAAGCTGTTTCTATTACATTTCTACCATTAGCACCCCACGATTGGTCCACATTTTTTGGGTGCCGCACCCACTTCGCCGTTTTCTCGGCACATCACCACAACAGCGAAAATGCCCCATCTGATATCACGCGTACACATTGGCTGTGCACGATTAGACCGAACAAAAGGAAAATAATTATTTCCCATTCTACCCTTTTTTTTTAGATTATTCGTGGGGATGCGCAAACGTTTTCGGGCTGCGCAAATTTCGCCTGTCTGTCACAGGACGTCACAAAGCCGCGAAAACTCACCACGCTAAAGTGACGCAGTCATGATGCAATAATATGCCGAAGAAAACTGAATCTCTTGCGGAATAGCCAGAGACAGCCATGTTCCGAAATGAAATTTCGGAAAAGAAGCTTGGTGCTCGCCAATTGCACTGGTACTAGCTACTCGGAGGTGAGTGACGCCTCCGAGTGCGTGACAGTATAACGTTGTCTAGTGCTTTCGGCACCTATGTGAAAACACTACTAACCCTTCTTCGCTAAGGGTGCGTTTTGGCGGCGTTTTGAACCTTCCAAGGGGTTGCACCCCGCTGATATTTTCCACCAGCCATTGGAAACTAAACAAGGGGGAGCGCACCAATCGCAGACGCCGGCGCCCCCTTCGTCATGCGATTATCTACTTTCACTGCGCAAACTCGGCCACTCTGAAATGTCCGCCACTTCTGAGTGCTCCCTGCTTCCTACAAGCTAATAAAAAAAGAGTGCCTGTCAACGAAACGAGCGCTATCTCCTGAAAACATGGATAGCTTTTGATTTAGCTGTTGAAACAACGCTGCGGGTCACCACCTTGCGCTTGCGTCCAGAGTTACGTAGATATGACGTCAGGACATCGGAATAGATATAGATAGAAATAATTTTTTTTCTTTTTAGCTCAACAGACCAGGGGCCGAATTCACAGAGCATTTCGTTCGTAAATGCTTCATTTGATTGGCTGATTGCCTTCGGTAATAATATGCCCTACATCACTGTTGGTTGGCACGAACGCTTTTAGTGTATGAATGTTTTGTGAATATCGGCCCAGGTCACGCAGGTTTGACTGATGCTTCGTTTAGCAGCCTGAGCGAGCCCTACGGTCCGCCCGCCTTTGTTGTTTGTTTAAATCAACAGCCTTAGGTGGCTCATGGGTCGAAAAATCCGATGACCATTCGGCGTTATGGCACCAAATTCACGTGCATGCGCCTGTAAGCCATCAATTTCTTTATGAATAAAAGAGCTCCATTACCCCTATTCTCGTTGAACGGACACCATTCTAAGCAATCAGAGTGGACACAAAAATGTGTGCGTCTGATTGTCACGGTTTTATTCACATTTGCCGGTGAATGTGCACGCGTCTCTTGACGTTTTCCGGAGGGCAAGTACGCCTGCGAGAACTGGAAATAGATGTGTTGTTGAAAGTGGGCGCTATGTGTTTATCGAGTTTGCCTTTCTGTGTCGCTTTTATTCTGCCTGCGCTACAAGAAAGTAGAAGGCACCTTATACTGGGTGTTTCAGGCGAACACTTTCAAAAAAGTTTAACGGTTGTCTGCGAAAGATAGCACGATTCTATTACACGAGCTAGTCTATTTGAAGAGGCGGGCATTACTTGCTCAAAAAGGTTCAAATGCATAATCGACTAGTTAACAAACATCGACTAATTAAGTTTTTAGCCGATTTTCTTATGGCCCACGTTGCAATTTACAAATTGTAGCCGTGTAGTTCACAAGGCGGATCCACTTGGTAGGAATTTTCAGAGTGACACCACTTTTGCTATAATAATTCCCGAATTTTGCGGAGAAATGCACTGGCGTTCCAGTTACCATTGTGATTCAATGCACAAAACGACGTTTTATGAAGAACCTAAGTGGAACGCCAGTGCATTTCTCGAAAAGTTCGGGAAATTATATAGCAAACTGGTGTCATTCTGCGAATTCCTTCCAAGCGGATCCGCCTTGCGAACTCCACGGCTATAATTTGTAAACTGCAATACGGGCCATAAAGTAATCAGTTAAAAACTGATATAGTCGTTTTTTGGCTAATTATTCCATTATGCATTTCTACCTCTTTAAGTAATGTCCGCCTCTTCAAGTAGACCAGCTCATTAATTAGAATTGTGCTAGCTGCCACAGGCAACTTTTAAAAATTTTTGAAAGTGGCCGCTGAAACGCCCTGTATACAAGCCTATACACCTACCTCCACCGATTAAATTGTTCAAATGAAGAAAATTCATTTGGTGAACCGGCCTGTGTGTCCTAATGATCTTCATAGAATTGCAACGACCGTTTCAACGTGCAATTAACCAAGCAGAACCAGTGGCGATGTCTAGGCAGACCGAAAATAAGAACAAGGAAAGAACTAGTAAAGAGAAAACCAATGACAGGTAGCAACAACGCATTCGAATGAGAATGTGAAATTAATTTAATGAATGTCTCGTTAGCGCGCAGGCTTTTGCCTTGATCATCTTTAGCGTATGCTAAAATTACTGTAAACAATTTTTAAACAAACTTTGTCGCTTTATGTACCTCTCTATTGTAAGTCATTAGGTGCTTACTCACGCCCTAATTGTTACAAACAAATAATCAGGTTTATTAGCCCTTCCATTTGCCATATCACCATATCTTATTTATTCTTTTTGTGCAGATATTCCCGATCCATGCGCGAAGGTGTTGTGCCCACGCGTCATGAGCTTGACCGACAACAAGTGGCTTTGCCGTGAAGACATTGATCCAGATGTGAAGCCAATCGGTCAGTACTACTTTAGGAGAACGGGGCATCGGGCGAGTTGCAATCGACCTATTATTACTACAGCGCAAAAACTTAAGACGAATTGGAGACACGAAAGGACAGTGCATGATCATGTCATGTAATGTCTCCTCTGAGTGTTCGTATATTGCGCTGTAATAATTATGAACAGAACTCTGTTTTCTGTGATCGCTTAATGTGGTATGATTTTCAGAAGCATGCCGTGCCGTAATGATTGAGGAAAAGTGCAGTATTTCCGGAACATCGAGCCAACACCACGGTACTTGGATTTGACGGCAGTAGCGCCTGCGACCAACATGGTTTTGTGCTTTTTTACTGACTCTAGATACTAATTGTTCGAAAATTCAAGTTTTCTAACGAAGCCACGCGATGGCGCACCACGCCACGTGAAGTTTTAACTATTTTGAGCGCCTATGGGAATTCGCTCAATTTGATGCACAGTTTTTTTACGCACTATTAAACATTTCCATTAGAATTCTTCTACTAGCAGCGCCATGCACCGTCTGCATTGATAACTGAACGTTTGCCAGGTATGGGACAGGGTGACAGATTTAAATGTGTGGAATAATATTACTTTCACCGCAAGTATTCTTGAAGCTAGCCTCCAGTATCCCAAGTAGTTCTTCAAAAAAAAAGCGCCAAATATGCGCTGTGGTAGACATGCCAACATAATTTTCAATTGACAATAGCGGTCACGATATAAAGCTCCTCTCGGGTTGTCCGTTTCCCGATCCGACGTATAGGCTGTTTGAACAATGTCTCAAATAACGTTAGATGGTCATGAGTGCGTGTTATTTCGGTAATTATGTTCGACTAATATCAATTGCAACCAGATTATCTCACCATGAGTGGCGCTTATGCATCAGTGCTTCGACAGCATATGTACAAATTATTACGGACAATCCTTCCAGTCGCCTAGGGTTTTCATCCACACAAGAGCACGCAGTCGATTTCAGACCGGCCTTCGACGGAAGCTTCACGAAGTGTTTAAGGTCTTACGTTCTGAACACTACCTGTGAAGCTGACCTTAATCATTGCTGTAGCATATTGGTCGCACTCCACCCTACTGTACCGCACTCTACAGGAGCTACGCAAAGCGTGTCGAGGCTCCAGCACAAATTAAGCGCACACTAGACGACCTTGCTTGCAACAAAAGATGAGCAACCGCAATAATCAATGTTATAAGGCTTCTGCGTGCTCCATGACGTGACGACTGCTGATTAACAAGCCTAAAGAATGCCGTAAAAACGAACCAGGTGCCTGCGGGAATGAGTAAACACAAATGCTCCCTGTAGATTAAGACTGACTTAGATAATTTGTGCCCTAGAAACCAGGGAGCGAATTCACAAAGCTTTTCGCTCGTAAGTGCTGTTCTTAATTGGTTGATTGCATTCGCTAATGATATGTCCTACATCACTATTGGCTGGCACGAACGCTTTCCGCGAAAGAGCTTTTTGTGAATACGGGCCCAGTTGCAGATTTTCTACATTTAAATAATTTATACTCTCCTCCGTACTTACGCCGAAAATAATGTTACGTGAAATTATTACTTTCATTCCTGTCCTTCGAGGTGCTTTCTTAAAGCTTCTCACAAGAATTCTCAAAAATTCTCTTAGAAATTATTTCTGCTACATCTATTCAGAATACTATTCACCAGGCTGTAATGTTATGCATAGCAGTATAGGTTGCGACTACTACGTCTGTTAAAATATAAAAGCGCCAAAAATTATCACATTTGTGGTAGTAAGAAAATATTTCACGCTGACTGTTGTACAATATCGGCTTTTGTTGCGAGACCAACCATTATGTTGAGCACTGTTAGGGCATACAACCCCGACCTAACCTGCAAGTTATCTCGAGCGACAAGCAACATCCTTCTCTGGCTCGCCAAATCCTAGCTCTGCAAGCACCGCGAGGCCAGCGTGACTTCGTCAAATGATTACCTCAAGCACTATTATAAAACTAGCTTTGCCTCATTGCTGGAACTTTAAATCTCAGGGGCCACAAGTTTACGTTAGCTTAGTATTTATTTTAATAAAAAATTGTTCGTTACTTTGTCTGAATATGTCAGCTAACTAACGTTAGGCGCTTGTGGATTTAAAAGCAGGTTTAAAGGTTACAACTGTGAGACGAAGAAAAGAGATACCGTTTTATACAACTTGGCTCTGATCTGTGTACGCCTAGTGAAAAAAAGAGTTGGGATATTTTGCTTTTCGCTCCTGTGAATAAACTGCTCAGAAGGTCATTGGTGCGTTATGCCACATTGCTAGCCTAGGGCGGCGGTCTCTTTACCTCCACACTGCCATCTTAGTTTATTCCAACCACAATGCCCGGTCACTGTAACCTGACTTACGAATTTCAAGAATGCGTGACAAGGAAACCACATAGCAATGAGTATGTGTAAATATGTGCGCGCTGGTAAAAGAGATTCTCATTATAGCTCGAGAGGTTAGCCGAGGATAAGCACAGGCATGTGACTACAGGTCTAATATACAAATGATCAAACAACATAGGAAATAGAAAAAAAGAGCAATCATCCATGCGGGGTAGGAAGGGGTAGCAGTGAGCACCATGAACTGAACAAAGTAAAAAGAGGAGCTTTATGTCACCATCAATAAACAAAATGTGATCCATCGCTGTCCCTTTGGTTTTTGTCTGTGGTAATATTCTCTTGAACACGCGGTTCAAGATAATATTGTGCTAGGCTGCCGGTCTGGCATAACTTAGCGCCAGCATTCTAAGCAGTTTAGCTCACAGGACCTATTAGCAAAGCATCATATGTTTTAACGCGACAGCGTTAAGGAGCTCGTGTCGCAGAAAAGCCGGTGTCCTCGGCGTCGGTGTCGGCGGCGTTGGCCGTGAGCGATAAATCCCAGCAGGCACTTCACGAATAAAAAACAACTTGCAAGATGCGCTGGGTGGGAATCGAACCAGGGTCTCCGGAGTGTGAGAGGGAGACGTTACAACTGAGCCACGAGTTTTTTTTCTTTATTCACAAAATGACATACGTACATAAAAACGCGTTGGCCTACTTGGGCCAACGTGACAAGCTAAAATTTCTTGAAATTCAGTAATTCATCAAGAATACCCAACCAGTCAGGCGGATGTGCCTGTACACGATATATCTCACGTATGAAAATAATGCTTTCAACAAAATTTTCTCGTGCTGAGCGCGCATTCACATCCGCGTGCGTTACCGCCATCCGTGTCTTCCGAAGACTATGGAGGCCCAGGAGCATTATCATGTCGTACGGAAAGCCCTGATGGCTGTCTACCGGCAGGAAACGTATACCCTGTGCTGTTATCGGCAGTTCCTTTTTAAGAGTTCTTTGCAAGACGTCCCAATAAAAAATTGCATCCCAGCACTCAATGAAAGCTTGCTCAATGGTCTGCGGCTTGTTACATAGCGCACAATTTGTCGTCCATGGTACAAATATTCTTTTGTCGGCTATCCATGTTTTGACCGGAAGGGTAGATGTATGCAATTTAAAGAAGAACGACTTAACGCTTGCTTTCACTGGCATCCTTTTAACTCTTTTTAAAACATTTTGTCCTGGGCCTCCATAGTATTTCATTCAGTACAATGGCACTGGCATCATAACTTCAACTAAATCCTTGTCAAGTTTCTTTCTTGTTACTGTGCTCAGGTACTGAAGGGAAAACCGAGCTTTTAATATTCGCAGGGAGTCGACTACCTCTCGCAAGTAGCCTTTAAGCCGATAGTGCACAGGCTGTGCACTAGACACAATAAATTCAGGCAAAACGCTTTTCAAACGGATCTGGATCATAGTACGCAAGAATGAATCACTTTGATCTCGTAAGAAGACAAAACGAGAAACAATCTGTCGTAAGAACAAATGCGACAATCCAAGACCACCATCTCGAACAGGACGAAACAAGTTGGTACGGCTGACCCTTTCCCAATAAGAACCCCAGATAAAAACAGCAAATACTCTGTGTATTTTCTCTACATTCACACGGGTCATCGACAAAAATTGGAGGACATACCACATTTTGACAATTAAAAACAAATTACAAACAGTTGCCCTTGCAAACATTGACAAATCACGACCCTGCCATCCTCCGGTTTTCTCTTTTACGCGCGAGGTCTCTTCCTCCCAGTACTGCGCGGCACTCTCGTAGTGCTCAAGCGGCACCCCCAAATATTTCGAAGGAGACACGGTCCATTGTAAATTCGCAAAGACAGATGGTGTGTTGTCCCAACTTCCGTGCCAAAATCCGATGCTCTTGTCCCAATTGACCGTGTGTCGCATGAAGCTCTTTTTTGTATCCTTGAACACGTTAAGACAGGCACAGTTATACTCGAGGGTCTAAAAACGATATAGAATGACTGCATAGCAAACATCATGCTGAATAAGACACTAACTGAGAACATTAAACTCAGATCATCAGTGAGGCAAGGTTGTCCATCGTCACCGCTGCTCTTTGCAATTTATTTAGAGCCTTTCTGTGTATCTCTAATAAGTAACGAAAAAATCAATGGTTATAAGCTTGAATCGTCCCATGTTAAAGTGCTTGCATATCTTTTGTACAGATCGCCAAAGTGTATTAGAGGCGATAAGCGATGCTAAAAGATATTGCAGGCAAACCGGATGCGAGATCAATTGGCACTGAGCCACGAGTTCGATGCTTCAAAACGGTATGAAAGCGCCTCTAGTGAACGCGGTGTTGCCTTAGAAACGAGCTGTTTCTAAGGCTCAGGCGTGCGTCGCTTGCTCAGGCGCACATTTCGTTGTCGCGCCGAACGCTGCGTTGCTCGACGCTCACCGCGTCCTATGCGGGGCGCGTAGTCGCTGCGCCGTAGCCCATTGTCTTACACCCCTTGGCGGGTCGACGGGAACGCTTTCGCGTTCCACTCTTGAAGGCGAAGCTTAAGCGTCCTCCAACTTTTATGCGAAGCATATTAACGTAGGTTTCGGGCCTTCGCGCGACGCCCGGTGGTGGCCACCATTGACCCTGAAGTGGGGTCGCGTGACATGACGTCACGTGATGAAGTCACACAGGCTGCAGATGGGGCCTCATATCGCGCCGTCGGTCGCCTCCCGGCGGTGGCCACCATTGGCCTTCAAGTGACCTTCAAGTAGGTCACGTGACATGACGTCACGTGATGACGTCACACCGGCTGCAGATGGGGCCTCATATCGCGCCGTCAGTCGCCTCCCGGCGGTGGCCACCATTGACCCTAAAGTAAGATCACATGATGTGACGTCACGTGATGACGTCACACCGGCTGCAGATGGGGCCTCATATCGCGCCGTCGGACGTCGCCCGGCGGAGGCCTCCACGCTTCGGTTCGCGCCGTTGCGCGCGACGCGGCGGCGGCGCCACCATCGCTGCATCACGTGATATGTGACGTCACGCCAGGGATGAAGTGGCGCGCGCCCGCCGTCGTGTCAGTCTCTGTGCCCGCAACCGCGCCAGCGTCTTTGCGCCGTGCGTGTATGCGGTCAAGATGCCTCCAAACGCTAAGGATACGCTAAGGTTAAGCCCAGTGGATGCTTCGCAGCCACTGTGCTTAACCTTGATAAGCCTCCAATTTTTTTTCTTCGCTCCTCTATTGCCACAATATTGACTTACTACAGCGACGATAGTTATACTGAGAAACGCAAAATGCAATATGTAATACATATACATATCTGCAATTAAGCGTAGCATGGCAGCATAATACCGTCATGAGTGACATTGTGCCAAGATCATATCACGAGAAATAAGAATTACCGATGCTAACGTGACAGCGCATAAAACAGAAACCAATCAAAAGGAAGCACAGAAGAAATAACAATGGTGAAAGAGCAGCACTTCAGAAAAACGCGCAAGAAGCTATTGGCAAATAATCCAGATTTCAAATATCAATCGAATATTAAGCACTAGCTAATCGTATTCGCATTCGAAAAGAAATTTTTGCTTGTTTTAGATTATCGGAACTTACCAATATTTCGCAACAACCCACTTTTACATTTTTTTACTGTTATCCGTATAATAAACAAAGTTTCGCAAATTATCAGAAGTCAGAAAAGTGCTCTAGCTTTCGAAGCTATGCGCAAACAAACGGGCAATGCAAGCTTTGTTTTTGGTTCCACGGCGGAAGCCAAAAATACAATATGTAATTTTTGTTTGTAATCGGTAATTTAGTATTGTTGGAAGCCTTCAAGGTGCCATTTCATCGGTTACGTTAGAACTGCCTCCTGACCTTTCCTTCATTCTTTTGCAACGAGTCCTATTACTTACTATAACGATATAGAACTTCCATAGCAGCGTTATTTTTTTTTGCTTTTTCCATAACCTCTCATGCTATATCGGCGAACATTTAGTTTGCGTCTCTGGAAAGCTTCTCACACAGCAGTGTCTTGTAAAGCTTGTTCGAGTTTACAGCAGGTCTGATTACCGGCGACGCCTTGCCGCCGACGTCGCTCAACACGTCAACAGCTGCGGATGTTAACAGCTACACATGGTATCAACATCATCATCATCATCAGCAGCAGCAGCAGCAGCAGCAGCAGCAGCAGCCTGGTTACACCCACTGCAGGGCAAAGGCCTCTCCCATACGTCTCCAACTCTCCTGTCATGTAATAATTGTGGCCATGTCGTCCCTGCACACTTCTTAATCTCATCCGCCCACCTAACCTGCCGCCCCCTGCTACGCTTCCCGTCCCTTGGAATCCAGTCATGATCAAGGATATCATGATGATCAATGGATGGATGGAAACAACTTTATTCTGAATCCGGCAAATTTGATGACCCGGGCTCAGGTCTCCCATGAGGGGACTTCGAGGCCTTGCCTCGTCGCCGCCTCTCGGGCTTGCTGGACAGCCCACTCTTGTGTCTTGAGGTTGGAGCTGCGCAGAGCGGCGGCCCACTTCGACGCAAGAGCCTCCGGAGCTACTGCCATTGTAGCTGATGTAACCCGACACTCCCACAACATGTGTGACAGCGTCGCTCTAGTTTCCAGACATAATTTGCAAAGAGCAGTCGGGTATTGCGCGGGGAAAATGTGCTGCAATTGCACCAGACTGGGGAACGTTTGTGTTTGCAATTGTCGCCAGATGACTGCCTGGCGACGTTTCAGCATGGGGTGAGGTGGGGGCCGCAACCGCCTGCCTAGCTGGTAGTGCTTGGTGATGTCATTGTACCTGACCAGGCGTTCTCGCGTGTTTTGAGCCAGCAGTTCCGAATTTGAAGAGGCGGTCCCCGATTCTGCGCGGCGGGTCAGTTCTCGCGCAGAGCGGTGTGCTACCTCGTTCAAGTTAATGAGGCCCTCATCGGTGGGGGTGGCGAAGTGCGCTGGAAACCATATGATGGCGGTGTTATCGAAGTGCTGTCGACCAGCTTTCCTTAGAATCTGGAGCGCTTCGGAGGAAATGCGCCCCCGTGCGCAGTTGCGAACTGCGGATTGTGAGTCGATCAACACTACCTCGCAGAGTGGGTCGGTAAGCGCAAGCGCAATCGCTACCTCTTCTGCTGTTTCGGAGTATTCCGTTGCGACACTACACGCATGCGTAAGCCTGGAGCTAACGTCTACGACAACCGCCGTGAACCGGTCTTCTCGTGTGTATTCTGCGGCGTCTACAAAGCGTGTAGTCCTCTTTCCACCCAAGTAGCGCAGCAGTGCCTTGGCACGGGCCTGGCATCTGCCCCGATTAAATTCGGGGTGCATGTTTCGAGGTATAGGGGCGACAATCAGCGTGTCGCTGAGGTCAGGTGGAATGACCTGTTTCTGACCGTGTTGGACGTGGTAGTTCAAGCCGAGTTTCTGCAGGATGTACCGGCCCGTCGCTGTCAGAGACATGCGTTCGAGTTGAGAGGTTCTTTCCGCATCCACGATTTCCTCAAGCGTGTTGTATACCCCCAGCTGTAGCAGACGAGCAGTGCTTGTGGACTCCGGTAGGCCAAGGGCGGTCTTGTAAGTCTTGCGTATAAGGGTGTTGATTTTCTCCCTTTCAGTGACATTCCAGTTGTGGAAGGCAGCCACATAAGTGATGTGACTGATTGCGAAAGAGTGTATGAGGCGCATGACACTGTCCTCCTTCATGCCCGTGTGCTTGTTTGTAATGCGTTTGATCAGGCGGGTAGCCGCTGTAACCTTGCCTTCGATTTTGCGAATAGCTTCTATGTTTGACCCGTTGGCTGTTATATGCATGCCTAGGATGCGTATATTCGGGACTCGGGGAATGCAAGAGCCGTCTAGCGTATAGAGGATTATGTCGTCACATTGGCGCGATTCGGCTGTATGCTTGGGCCGGCGGCGCGAGCGGTAGACGAGCAGCTCCGATTTCAGTGGAGATAGTCGGAGACCTGCGTCTTGGAGGTAGGCTTCGACTGCAGAGACCGGTGCTTGTAAGGTGCATTCTATCTGACCGTCACTGCCCTTGTTGACCCACAGGGTGATGTCATCTGCGTACAAGGCGTGATGGAGGCCATCGATCTCGTCGAGGTAGGCCGGGAGACCCCGCATCACGAGGTTGAAAAGGAGCGGGGATATGACCGATCCTTGAGGAGTGCCGGTGCTTCCTAGTGTATGTTCGTCGGATGTCATGCTGCCGACCGCGAGGCTGACTGTTCGGTGCGACAGGAAGTCTCTGACGTAGTTGTAGCTTCGCTCACCCAAGTTGAGCTTGTTTATGCGGCTCAGGATTGCTGCATGTGCTACATTGTCAAATGCCTTTTCCAAATCTAGGTCGAGGATGGCCCGGTTGCCACTAGTTGGGTCATTGATAATCTGGTGGTAGAGCTGGAGCATGACGTCTTGAGTGGAGAGGTGTGACCGGAAGCCCACCATAGTGGGCGGGTAGGCTCCAGGGTCCTCGAGGTGGTGGTTGATGCGGGAGAGGAACGCGTGCTCCATCACCTTGCCAACGCAGGATGTGAGGGAAATGGGCCGCAAGTGATCGAGGCTGGACGGCTTGCCTGGCTTCGGTATAAGGACTGCTTTAGAGCGTTTCCACGCCTCTGGGATGCAACCTGCTCGCCAGCATTTGTTGATGTATGCCGTAAGAGCGGTTATCGAGGCATCATCGAGGTTTCTTAGAGTCTTGTTCGCAACCTTGTCGGGACCAGGTGCTGATTTGCCATTAAGGTCGTGGAGAGCTGCGCGGATCTCTGACTCGTGAAATTCTTCATCGAGTGTCACATTTGTCTCTCCAGTGTAATCCCCGTGTTGAACATCGGGCCGTTGAGGGAAGTGCTTGGCTAGCAGGCGTGCCACGAGCTGGTGATCACTCGTGGTAGCATGTTCCTTGTGCAAAAGGCGTTGCAGGTGTGCTTGCTCAGCAGACTTGCTCTGCGTTTCCCCCAAGAGGTGACGAAGGAGACGCCACGTGCTGCCGTTGTGGAGTTGCCCATCGACTGCGTTGCAGATGTCATACCACTGTTGGCGGCTTAAGGTCCGGCAATGTTCTTCCAGCTGGCGATTGATATGTGCAATCTTCTTACGAAGCTTTCGGTTGTGCCTTTGCTTCTTCCATCTTGCGTTTAGTGACGTCTTGGCTTCCCAGAGGTGGGCTAGTCGCCTGTCGATCTTGTCAACCTGGACTTCGGGTGCGAGCGTCTGCGTCGCCTTGTTCTTGTCGTCGTTGAGCGTCTCCATCCATGCCTCGATGTTATCGATGTTTTCCTCACCTCTCTGTTCAGCTCGCTGCTTTCGGAATTTGTCCCAGTCCGTCCATTTGAATAGCTTAGGAAAAGGGGGTGTACCCGCCTGAGGAATTCGTGTTTCTATGATCATGTGGTCACTACCGAGATCTTCAAAGGTATTGCGCCACATTGCTTGAGGGATGTTACGGACTGCCGTCAGGTCTGGTGTCGTGTCCCGTGCCGTAGAGGTGCCCGTGCGGGTTGGCGCCGTGGGATCGGTAATAAGAGTTAATTCGGCATCATGTAGGTCCTGCCACAGGCGTCGACCTTTGGCGGTAGTGTAGCTATAGCCCCAGGCCTCGTTCGGGGCGTTAAAATCTCCCCCCACCAGAAACGGGTTTGCGCCCGCCAAGGCAAGCGCCCCTCGGAACAGAGAGAGGAAACGAGCCCGTGAGTGAGCCGGATTACTATATACGTTGAGGAGAAATACAGTGTGGTTGCGTGTTCTATTGGGAAGGAGCTCTACAAGCATGTTTTCCGCATGTGTTCCGCTTACGCTGTGTTCTTGCACTACTATTCCTTTCCGAATTAAAATTGCAAGTCCGCGATCAACGGGAATCGGCGAGGCATTCGCAGTGTAACCTGGAAGCTTTGGTACGGTACCTACTGTTTCTTGTATCATTATGATGTCGGGTTTGGGTTGCGCGTGTCGGACGTATTGTTGCAGCAGTGGTTGCTTCTTAGTGAAGCCCCGAGAGTTCCACTGCCACACCACGAGCTCGTTAGTGGGGCTGGCCATCGTGGTGCTGTACTTGTGCGTTACCTGAAATAGGGCTAGGGTGAATGACTGTAGGGCCCATGGTGGGCATCATTTCCATGCCTGGGCGAAGGCCTATGTGAGTCTCGATTTTGTCTATATGGATTTCAACCCTGTCTGTTCGAGCTGTGAGGTTATTGACCGCAACGCCGATGTTGCGGATCCCGGTTTGAATTTCTGAAAGCAGCTTCCTCATTTCGTCTTGTTCTTTCCGCCAGTCATTTATCGTGACATGTGCTTTGCGCCAATCACTAACTGCTGATTCGAGGTTCTCGAGCTGTTGAGACTCGGAACTGGCTGCCGCGCGTTTCTTTGTGGGCGGCGCCGCACTGTCTTTACCGTTCGTGACTGGAGTCCGCACTAAAGCAGGTTGAGGTATAGATGTCTGCGCCATGGACTGTTTAATGTCTCGAATTTCTTGGGTTAATTGTAGCACGACCGTACGTAATTGCGCGTTTTCCCGCTGCATTTCTTCTAATGCCACATCCCTGGGGTCCCTCTTATTATTGGGTTCGGAGGCAGTAGCTCCCTGAGCCTTGCGTCTCAGCGAGCCCTTAACCGCATCTGCCCAGCTCACCTTGTCAGGTAGGTCCGAATCTTGCTGGCCGGCTTGCTTCGGACGCCGAGAGCTCGAACGGCTACGGCTCGGCCCGGGGGTTCTGCTGCGTGCCCGGCTCCGAGACCTGCTCTGCCGGCGGGATGGAGGCCCCGCAACCGAGCGAGACCGGGCCCGGCCTCGAGAGCGGGAACGGGAGGCAGGTGGGAAATGTTCGTCGTAGTTCTGTTGCTGAAGCTCGAGGGCGGCCTCCGGCGCTGCCCTCTGTCGGTCTCCGCGTCGTTTCTTAACAAGATAGGGGGTCTTGAATTGAGCCTTGCAGGCCTTGTCCGCAGTGGGATGCGCTCCCCACAAAGGTGACACCTTGGCGTGCAT
This sequence comes from Dermacentor variabilis, assembly GCF_050947875.1. Classification (NCBI taxonomy): domain Eukaryota; kingdom Metazoa; phylum Arthropoda; class Arachnida; order Ixodida; family Ixodidae; genus Dermacentor; species Dermacentor variabilis. The sequence goes on along the minus strand of NC_134570.1, from coordinate 136,738,356 downwards.
GTGTGATTGGGGTCTGGGTTCGAGGCTCCGCAGCCTCTACACACACGGTCTTGGGGGTTCGGGCACACGTCCATGCGATGTCCGACGCGTCCGCACTGGTGGCACACGTCAATCTGCTTTCTGTACAAGGTACACCTGAGCATAGCACCCCCGTAGTACACACACGTTGGTACTCGGCCACCATCGAAGGCGATGATGACCGACGTGGTCTTGCTGAGTCTTTTGGCCGCTAAGGCATTCGGGTTCCTCTTGTTGACGATATTGAGGTGAATGTCCTTCGCGTCTTCTTCGAGAGGAATGCCTCGGACGACTCCCTTGACTGTATAGTCGGGCGCAGTTTCATATGCCCGTATCTCGAACTGGTGTCCGTCGACCTCAAGGCTGTCGAGTCGGCGGTACCGTTCTGCATTAGGAGAGTGAGGGGTACTCACAACGATGATATTTTGCTGAATATTTGAGCAGACAATGTCTTCCGTGGCGTCTTGGGGAAATACGTTTGCTGCCCTATATAGGGCCGAAGCGAGGCGGACGACCCCGACTTTTTCAACGTTCAAGCCGCCCCGTGGCCTAATAACTGCTTTGTGGTGATCACGTGGAAGAGTGGGCATCTTCCCTGCCTTCAGAACTTGCTGCTTGTGAGCGCGGGGGCCTCGCTGCGCCTTGTTCGTGCCTCCAACGCCGGTTTGGGAGGCTGATGCAATGTTAGGGTTAGCGCGCTTGCCCCAAGGAGCACGCGGGCCAATGTTGCACCATCCTGTTTCTTCGGAAATCTCGGTGGGTGACTTATCAGTTCCTGCAACTTGTATTTCCATGGCGGCTTGAAGAAATTTGACGCGCAGCCGTAACTACGGCTCACGTAGCGGCCGGAGCACAGCAGCAGTAGAAGATATCAAGGATATCATGATCAAGGCCAGCGGAATTGCTGCAGCGTATCTAAACAACTCAAATATCATTCCAGCATATAGGGTTCCACTTACTTGCGTACTTTCTGACATATACACTATGGAATAAAATTATCGTCGTGGCCACCTACTACCTTACCCGCTATGCCAGAACGAATGCTCTGCCCAAAGGTAATGTGGTTAAAGTCGTGAAATTTTCGTCGAGATGATTCTGCAACAAAGTGGTGGCCCGGAAGTCCTCATCACCGACAGAAGGATGGATTTTGCAGCAGTACTAATGCAAGCGATCTACGATACTGTCAGACCCGTCACAAGAGTAAAACCGCCTACCAGCCAAACGCATGGTCCCAATATTCGTCGACCTCGAGCCCAATATGTGTGATGCCATCCTTCCATACACCATATACGGTATATATGGTATATAGTATGATAATAAATACCACCTTCATCGCAACATGAGTGATATGTGAGCACAATATGGGTGATTTCCTGCTTCCATACATCATATACGGTATTTATAGTATATAGTATGATATATAGTATAAGTGTAGTATATAGTAGTAATATATATGGTGTGAAAATAAATACCACCTGCACCGATCTAAGATAGTCATACACGTCACAGGAGTACAACCGCCTACCAGCCGAACACATGTTGGCAATATACGTCGACCTCGAGCACAATATCTGTGATGTCTTCCTTCCATTCATTATATACGCTTACGAAACCGTGGTACAAGAACGTACATGACGCCGTTCAAGCCGTTTTACGGAAGGAACCTGAAGCGACGCTCGACTTCATGCAACCTCGCGTCACCAATGAAGGCAATCTCGACGTCGCCGCCTATCTCCCGCTCTCTGGAGATGCCCGACAGTTCGCCCACCTGTGTATCAACTAGCAAGCGACCGACAGCCGGAACTACAGTAATTAGCGACGTTACGGGGAATACTATCCCGGTGGCCGTGTAAGTATTTGACACGAATACGCCGTCGTGCACTCAGTAAAAAACTTCTGCGACACGTTTTGGGCAGTGCAAGATACTGCGACGTCTTGCTCCAATAGAGTGGAAGGCAGTGCCTGATGGTTGGCCACATGACACAACTAAGGCCTCGCGTTATCATCAACGTCCTGCTAGCAATATTCGCTGCGTTCGGCATATTACAAAAAAAGCTATCATAGACAACTGAAAGAACCTTTGTTTCCAACAAGTTAAAGCAAATGCTGTATCTGGTGCGTATAACACAGACCTTGCAGATTAAAAAAAACAAATAATTACAATTACGACTACTTCGCTAAAACCTCTTTGAAGACACTGACGAAATAATGCCACGCGATTGCGATTAGGCAATTACAAAAAATGGATTATTTCAAGTATGCACTCCTCCGAGCTTGTATTAAGGTCTTACAAATACAGTTTTTAGAGCGAGCTGTCGTTGCTCTTTCAGCACATCATCTGCAGTCCTTCAAATGCGCTTTTTCTTCACTCATAATTGTTTTAAATGCTTTGTAATGTTCCCTCGTCTTCTTGCAGACATCAGCAGCAACTGTGAAAACTCGCTAGGTGTGCACATTGGAGGGAAGGCCGATGGTAGAACGAACACCTTGCGCACGAGACTGGTTACTCAATGCCGCGATGATCGCGCCTGGATCCTCTATGAGGCGCATAATTTTGTGCTTCTTAGGACTATGAAAAGGCGCTTGGGGTAGATCCGAATTTTGCTTCCTGGGTCCGTCGTCACACCTTCCTCGTCATGCCATCGTTACCACTCAAGCTTCGTCATTCGACTCTTTTCAAGCGGTCTTCACGCCATCCTCATCGTACAATTTTATGATAGTTACCGTCGCGCCATTATCATAATGCTGTCGCTGTCATTCCATTGTCATTCCGTGTTATGCCACCGTCGTCATTGCGCCGTCGTCATGCAGTTTTCGTCATACATTCGTTGCCATACTGTTCTCGAGATACCGTGGCGGCCCTTCTGTCGTCCTTATTGTAACTTCCAGATCCAACTCTCGTCATGCTATCAACGTGCGCTATCATCGGCACGCAGTCGTCTTCACACCATTGTTGTCAAGCCATCGTTATCACGCTTTCGTTTCACCATCGTAACCACTTCAGCAACGTCATCCCATGTCGTCGTGCCGATTTTGTCGTCATACCCTTTCGTCGATCCATCGACGTTCGTCAATCTACCGTAATCGTGACGTGGACATTCATTTGTAATTACGCCGTCGTTGCCATGAAAGGGTCGTCATTGCACTGTCTGCACACTATCATGCATGTGTTGCCGTACCGTTGTACCGCTGTCGTCATGCCGTGGTGGTCATACCATCATCTTCATTCAAGCTTCTTCATCCGGTTGTTGTCATACCGTCGTCATGACACAGACCTTTTCACACAGTCCTCACCATATCGTTGCCCTCATGTCTTCGTCATGCTGTCGTTGTTATATCACATTCATAATTCAAATAGGGATATCTAATTGTCGCGGAGAAGTCGCCGTTCCACTGATATCAGTTTTTCTCCGTCATTCCATTGTCACTGCGTCCGCGCCATACAGTCATTATCATGTCACCATGCTCATGTGCAGCATTGGCAAGAGAGTGTAATACAGACCGGGACGATATCGACGCACGTGGCATATAGCCAAAGAGGTTATTGTTGGGCTGGTTGGCCGTCCATAGTTAAAGTAGCGACTTAGGGCGCTAGAGACACGAAAACAAGAAAGGTGGACAAGGACAAGCGCTTCATAAAATTCCTTGTCACCTTTCTTGTTTCCTTTCTCGTTTCCTCCTTTCAAAAATCCTTGTCCATCTTTCTTGTTTCCGTGTTGCTATCGCGCTATGTTACTTCAAATATAGCCGAAGCAACGGTGGTCCTAGAGTGACTACTACAAGGGGTAAACGAACATCATTTTATGAATATCGTCTGTCGGTGCATTGCTCGATTGCGATTCCCATTATCGTCAACAGTCATCGTGAGATTACGTCGATGGTAATTTTTTTGAGCTGGGCAATGTAGGGATGGATATCATTGTACAGAATTTGTTTATAAAAAGAGGGGTCACTTGCTTACCTTTCAGGCGGTACTTAGCCTTAGTCACATGGCAATTTTGAAAGGCCAACACAGTGTCATATATGATTTTTTACTATTCTTCAATGAAACCGGCCTTCAATGTTCCACTAAGTTGGGCATCTATTAGTAAACGTGGCCCTCTCCTATTTCATATGTCTAGCGCCTTCACATAAAGCTGTTCGTTTAGTTGTGGCACTATTCTTTAGTTTCTTTGATACAGAGCGTCGAGAGCCCATCATCGCATCTCAAGGACTCCAATTTACGTCGAATTTAAGTTGCTGTATTTTGCATATCCAACGAACAAGCCTTCCTGTTGGCTGAGTTACCCCTAAGACGTAAGTTCGTGCCTTGTCAGTATAGATTCCGAAGTGGCAGATTTCTAGATAGCTTTTAAGATGCCTCAATGCCGTAACTACTGCCAATGCTTCTTTCTCGGTCATTGCGTAGTGCTGCTTGACCTTCCACAACGTATGTGAATAATCAATTATTTTTATGCCGTTCTGTTTTCTCACATGGCTGCCGCTGGTAGAAGACTCCATCAGTTTCATAGTGTGAAGCGTCGGTGCATAATTAACATCACTCGCTAAAGCCGGGTAGCACGAAATCTTGGTCCGAAGAAATTACTCAGATAAATACTGCTGGGGTCCTTCATATTAATTGCTCCAAATAAAACGAGCGTCGTTCGTAGATAGAGTGGTGAGAGGTTAGCTCTTGTCAGCGTAGTCTTCGATAAACGTGCGCAAATCACCACCTAGCCCGAGGAAGACTCTTAGAGAAAGAAGATAATAGGATTTAAAGAGTACAGAATTCTCTGCGCGGGCTCTTCCTTCGTAGGTTTGGCCCCACCATCGGTTACTATCTCAAGGGAAACAACCTTATTGCGGAAGAACTAACCATTACTGCTCCTGATTTTCAATTTCTACTTGTTCAAGGCTTCCTGCATGCGTGAAATGGTTTCCGGTGTTTCTGGTGTGCCTCCTAAGTGCGCGAATGTATTATAATATCATCAACGTCGACATTGTAGAATGTCGGAAGCGAATTCACGCTATTCATCGTCTTCTGGAACCATGCGAAGAAGCTTTCTCAACCTAATGACAAATGATTATATTCTTACGCGTTAAATGTCAGAAATGGTGTGCACTGAGCGTATTCTTCTTGTAGCAGTAATCGCCAATAACCTTTACAGAAGTATATTCCTCAAAATAAGCGAGATCCCTCAGTTTTCTTTATTATGTTGTGCGTTCTAAACATTGAAAAGGGTAGCAAGACATTTCGGTTTTTATCTGTCTGGAATTTACGCTCTAAAAAGAAACCCTCTTTTTGGTCGCAATGCCGATTGTGGGGGAAAATGTTGAAGTATATGATTTTTATAATACCACTATCTAACAGCTTCAGTTCAACCCTTAACCACAATTTCTTATCTTGTGAAAGGATACATGGCCTTTTTCGCACAAATGTCATGTCGCAAACCTTCAAAGGTATTTCAAGGACAGCCGCTGTAGGCGGGTACGTTTCGATCCAGGTTAGGTTCTGGAATTTCATTCGAAAGTCCAACGCACCCAAAATATTTATAACGGGCTGGCATTATCAGGAGGGCGAGAAAACGTTGAGTCCGTGACCACTTCATCCTGCCAAGATATTATGAGTTTCAGCCTCTTCGTGTCAGGACGTGAAATGATTGTTGTATATGCTGCCATCAAGTGAAAGCGGGGAGATATAATTCTCCGTGACTGCGCGTGGTTGGTGACCTGACAGCGCGTGCTCTTCTTCTGTTTGAGATAGAACGCGTCGGAGAGACCATCAAACGTGTGTTCATGTGACTCCTCCTGTGGCCGTCTCGCTTTTCCTTCCTGGCTACAACATGACGTCAGAAAAACAGGTTCTACCAGCGGACATCGGCTCCTAGTTCTCCTCCGTGCGAAGGACGATGCCAGCAACGAAACGCCGGTGAGCTGCTCCCTATACGCACATCTCGGTACTCAAGCAACGCGACCCCTTAATGTTCGAGGCCATGGCGTCATTCGTAATTCCGTCGCCGAACGCCTTCATCTTTTCGTCGCCGAACGAGTGGCCGAAGCGGAAACAAAGATTTGAACGTTTCCGAACCACTTCAGGGTTGTGCGTTCAGCCCGAGAAGTATCAAGTAGACGCGCTACTCTACATCATGGGCGAGCGAGCCGAGGAAATCTACGCCACTTTTGCTCTCTCGGAAGAGAACTCCAAGAAATTCGACGCAGTCGTGGAGCAGTTCGACAAATACTTTATCCCGCGACGCAACGTAACGTTTGAACTAGCCTGATTCAACAGCAGAGTGCAACAAGACGGCAAGTCGGCCGAAGATTTCATTACTGCGCTTCACACACTTTCGAAAGACTGCGAGTTCGGCACTCTTCGAGAAGAGTTCGTGCGCTACCGCCTCGTAGTCGGGATAAAGATAAGCAGCTATCCGCCAGGCCACAGCTCGACGAAGACATAACTGTTCGGAAGGCTCTTGAGTCCGTCCGCCTGATCGATAGCGTCCGTCAGCCGCAAGCCGAGCTCCGCCAGGAAGTGCCATGTGTGAACAAAGTTGCGTCCGCTCCTTAATCCACTTGGCGTACTTCAAAACACGACAAAAGCGGCAGCTATTCACGTGGGACAAACAAGCCATCTTCATCCTCCGGTAATAACAGCATGCAGAAACCGTACTGTTGGTGCGGTCAAGAGCGTCACCCTCGTACTCTGTGCCCAGCACGCTCAGAAGTCTGCAGGAATTGCCGGTAAAAAGGTAATTACGCCTCCGTATGCATGTCGCGGCGCCTCGATTCTGTCGAAACGTAACACATCAATTTAGAAGCAGCATTCCTCTGAGTAAACAAGACATCCGATGCTGGAACGTGGGAGAACGTGGGTTCAAGGTCAGCCAGTAGTTTTCAAAATTGACACTGGCGCCGAAGAAACCGTCCTCCCGAAGCAAGTATGCCAGACGTTCAAGGAAAGACATTTTCTTTCATCTCCTCCTCGCCAGCTACATGGTCCAAACGGAAAGCTTCTTCCAGCCGCAGGAGTTGCACAGCTCGAGCTCATCTACCGCGACCGTACGACTAATTAGGATGTCTACGTCTTAGATGAGGTCCGCACTCCGTTGCTAGGCAAGCCAGCGATCAAAGAACTTCGGATGTTCACATATGTAAACGACATTGCTGAGAAATTCAATCCGAAAGAAGGATTTCCAGCATTGTTCCAGAGACTGGGCAAGCTGCCCAAGGAACACCGAATTCAGCTGCAAGCAGGAGCAAAACCTTTCGCGCTAAGCTCTCCTAGCCGTATCCCAATTCCTTTATACGAAAGGACAAATTTGGAACTACAAAGAATGCAAGAACTCGGCATCATATCACTTGTTGACGAGCCAACTGAGGGGTGTGCACCAATGTAGTCGTCCCCAAGCCCTCCGGAGATGTGAAAATCTGCGTGGACTTCACAGAACTGAACCGGCACGTTCTGAGAGAATGGCATCCTATACCTGCCGCGGAGCACACTCTCGCACTTCTTCATGGAGCTTAAGTGTTCTCCAAACTGGATGCTAACTTTGAATTTTGGCAAATTCCAAATTGTGAAGGTTTTAAATGCTCACCACGTTCAACTCGCCTTTTGGACACTTCGATTTAAACCGGTTATCGTTAGGAATTTCATGTGCTTCTAAACACTACCGGAAACAGATGTCATGCATTTTACAAGGCGTCAGTAGGGTTGTCTATCACATGGACGACATCTCTTTTGGGGGTTGGAATGAGCATGAGCACAATGAGACACTCCGAAGAAATGTGCTGCCCCTACTCGTCAAGGCTCGACTGACATTGAATGAAACCAAATGCTTGTTTAATGTCCAACTCCTCACGTACCTTGGACGCTGGCTAGACCAAGACGGAATACGACTCGACGAAAAGAAAGTTGAAGCCATTATGAAAATGTAGACCCGAAGAAACATGACCGAGCTGTAGAGAATTCTCGGACTGGCAACATACCTCGCCAGATTCGTTCCCAATCTCCTTGAGGTACTGCAACTACTTACTCTTTTGCTGTCAAAGAAGCAAGAGTTTGCTTGGGATGCTCCACAACGACAGGCGTTCAACAGATGCAAGTCGGTGCTCTCGTCTCGCCCTGTCCTTGGAGTTTACCATACATCGAGAGAAACGATCGTCACTGCAGATGCATCTTCTTTCGGACTAGGTGCGTTAATCCGGCAGAAGCAAACGAATGGCAAGTTTTCTGTCATCGCTTATGCTTCACGATTACTCTCAGGGAACGAGAAGCGTTATGCTCAAATGGAGAAAGATGCTCTTGCTTTAGTCTGGGCATGTGACAAATTCGGCGATTACCTTGCCGGCGAGCTGTTCAAGCTGGAGACGGACCATAAGCCGTTGGTTCCCATCTTCACTTCAAAGAGCCATGAGAACCTGACACCCAGATTACAGAGGTTAAAGATTAGAATGATGCGATACGAGTAAGAGACTGCACACCTTCCAGGCAAAGACCGTCTAGCCACAGGCACCGTTTCCAAAGCGCCTATCCAACACATAGAAGGCACAGACCTCGAGGAAAACGTGGAAGCTTTCGTATGCTCACTGAAAACCTGTTTTCTCATGAAGGAGCACTGCCTTCAACGGTTACAGGCATCAAAACAAATAGACCCTGTTTGTGCACATCTTCGCCATTGGAGCAAGAAAAAAGAGCGACCCTCCAGGTGAGATTTACCAGTGGACCTAAAACCCTTCTAGGAGCATAGATACCAGCTCACTCTGGAGAACGATTCACCCCTCTACACTGCTCGAGTTGTCATCCCTGCCTTTTGCCAAAACGAAATGCTACGACTATTACATAAAGGACACTTCGGCATAACAAAGACACTTGCTCGAGCGAGAGATTGTGTCTGGTGGCCCACTATAGTACCTGATGTCACGTCCCTGGTGAAGCACTGTCAGCAATGAGTCGAAACAAGTAACAGGAAAATTCCACTAAAATGTTCCGAATTTCCAGAAAGACCCTGGCAGCGCATTGCAAAGGACTCGTGTCACTATAAGAGCCAGTGGTGGTTGATAGCAAGATAATATTATTTAAGATACCTTGAACTGGCTCGATTCGAGACGCTTACGTCCGAAGCTGTAATCAACCATTGCAAGTAATTTTTTGCACGCCACGGGATTTTCGAGGAAGTGGTTTGCGACAACGGCCTGCAGTTTTTCTTGACGGAGTTTTCACTCTTCGTTCAAGACCACGCCTTCAAGCACATTAATGGACTTGCTGAGACTGCGGTAAAAATCATCAAGACTTCCACGACAAAGACGAAAGACCCTTATTTGACGCTTCTAGCTTACAGGTCGACTCCTTTGAATAATGGGTATAGCCCTGCGGAACTACTGATGGGTCGTCGGCTAAGAACCAAGCTGCCTCTTATATCCACCAAGCTGACACCTCAACTGCCGGATCAAGAGAGCCTTCGGAACTCCGAGGAACAGTACCGGATACGTCAAACGAAAGACTACGATAGACGTCACATAGTCTATTACGTGCCGGAGCTGTTCTACGGAGTCGACGTCTTGTTGACAGACCTCAAGTGTAAAGCGACAGTACAAGCACCAGCCGATGAGCATCGGTACTACTGGGTTAACACCGACACTGGTGCTGTACGCAGGAACAGGACCCAGCTAGTTCGTTATTCCCCTGCTAAAACCAACGCAGAAAGTGTTTTTATCAGTGACGGTGTAGCAGACGCCCGTTCGTGTTGCCAAGACACTTCCCACATCCATACTAGAAGCAGGAGGTGCGTGAATCCACCTGCTGTAGCGAACTTCGCTTACTTTGTTGGGTAGATGTATATGCTGCCATCTAGTGAAAGCGGGGAGATGTAGTTCCCCGTGACTCTGGCAGCGCGTGCTCTTCTTGTTCTTTATATGGAACATGTCTGACAGACTATTAAACGTGTGCGTAGGGCACTCCTCGTCTGGCCGTCTCGCTGTTCCTTTCCCGCTGCAACAGGATGACCCGAGCTTCCACTTCAAAACTGCGTCGGTGAAAATGTACAAGCACTACCATCCACTTTTTCAGAGCCCTGCGGTTGCTGTCGTGTCTGTGGTCAGTTATCGCCTTTAAACCGCGAAGATTACTCGAGTCGAAAAGATCCTGGTGAAAAGTGCTCATCAAGGTTTCACTGTCGACTAGTCTCCGCCTCTGCCGTTCACTTACAAGTGCTCAGAAAAACTCACGTTATGGTAAATTCCTTCTGGTTCACCTTGAGATATCTCCCAGCGGATTAGCTGAAAGTACAGGCTGTTGAAGCCCTCCACAACATTAGGCTCACAAAGCGTGTTATAGAGACTGGCATAAGTCCTCAGTCGCGTTCGTACGCTGAAGCTGCAGGTCGCTTGGTGTTTTCGAACCAACGATTGAATTATCTCTGGAAAGGTTAGAGGTTCCGGCAGGCCTGGTTCCAAGTTATTAGTAATGTTTCGTCGTAAAAGATACGGCAGAACCCATCCCACGACGAATGTCGACCTTACTGAGATTAGCATTGAAGGAATGTATAGCCTCATCATGTTGTAACCACTGTACCGCGTCATGTATGAGGCGCGCATGCAGCCGTGATGCTGTCTCGCGCTTCCCTCGGGACACGCTGTATTTCGCTGAGCGAACTGCCCACGTGGTACGTATGTGACCACATATTCAGACAGGATTGTTTAAATATTTATGACGGGGGTTCAACTGCACCCCAGACTGGATAAATTTAGATTGTTTGGGTCATTGAACAACGGTGCATATGCAGCGGCAGATACCTAGCTCCCAAGATCGAGTCAAAGTAATTCATTGAAGAGTGGCCTATACCTAGTTAAATATAGGTAGAGATCCAAGGAAACGATCGGTTTCAAATGCGGTTGCCTTAGAACAGCAGCCCGATGCTCTAATAATTCGATAAATACCACCTAGTTATCCAAGTTAGTGAGAAAATTGTTCAAGACACTACCAGCCACTGCGTCCCTCTTCTGAACTGGATTTTTTTTAAAAGTGGTTAAAAAGTATTCTCCCTAGTTGTTCCATCAAATATTCGCCCGACTGAAGATTCACAAGTTGAACCACTTTCTGGCCATTCCTGACGAAAAATACCTCGTGTGCACTACCATATTTTCTGGTGACTTCGACTAATTCGGTGCGTTTGCATATTCTTTCAACTCTATTCACAAATATGCGGCACCATATATGGATGTGGACAAGGCAGGCAGCGTAATTTTGTAGCTAATCTCTTGAAATGTTTCAGTGGGTATATAAAGAGCATTGTTGGTTACTCATTAGGAGAAAGATATTCACACCTCTGACGATCAGTGATGGCTCCGTCAGCTGTCCCTTCTGGACAATAAGGGCAACTAGCCGCGACAAACTTTGTGCATCTTTAAGATCTGGTGCTTCTAGGCCGTAGACCTTCTATGATCACACCACTGTGAGCTCATCCGCTTTTTATTGCGAATGGCATTCTTTGCCTCTTTCAGCCGTATTTAGGCTATCTATCTATCTATCTATCTATCTATCTATCTATCTATCTATCTATCTATCTATCTATCTATCTATCTATCTATCTATCTATCTATCTATCTATCTATCTATCTATCTATCTATCGATCTATCTATCTATCTATCTATCTATCTATCTATCTATCTATCTATCTATCTATCTATCTAGTGGTCCAAGAAGTTTATTTGCTTGGGCCAATGGGTATGTGCTTATATATTCCTTTCGCCTGCATCTCCCGCACTTGGTTGCTGATAATCGTGCACTCAGGTGGTGACACTCCATAAGATTTCTCCGTATTGGATGCGCATGCGGAGTGTTGATTCGATGACGCATTTGAGATGCTGGAATCGAAGGCATTTTGCTGCGTTATGGAAAGTGAAACACTTGTGCATGCGTTGAAAATACGTCTAGAAGCGTGTGACGCTCACTTTTACTAAGCGACTTGCTGATCATTTCAAGAATTTGCGAATGGTCAGTGCACAAATGGACTTGTTCGCCCAGAGCATCACCAAGCGCAGCCAGCGCAGCGGATCTTTCCAGATTTAATAGGGAGCGTTTTATGCCACCAAACACAACTACAGCCTCCGTCGAAAAATTCATTCATCGTCCAAGTATTGATCGGTATCAATGAAGGAAAATGAAAGCATTAGTGAGCTTAGCTGTTAAATTCCAACCGTTGCCTTTGCTCACCCGCCTGTAATTTTTCAGCCATTCGTCAATGTCTTCTCCTGGCGCCCCAGCGATGTTCCTCGGCTCTCATTAGTGCTCGTAGGAATCAGCAGGTGCTGCCCGCAGAGCTTTGCAATCGTGGTCTTGGGACATACTGATTACGGAAATTGGAGTCCAGCAAGGCGGTGGATGCAGCAGAGTTCGCCTAGTATTTCTTCCATAGTTTGGCTTCTGCTACCCCACGTGCACCTCCACCAAAATTGTTACGTGCTTTAGAGAGGTTTGCCCAAGTTAAAGCAGCTAGAACCGAAGCGCAGAGACCGTGGCGAGCCCAAGAACTACGTAATCTCGCTTTTTCTGTATCAGCGCAATCATTCTCTTTGCACCTTCATCGCGCTATAAGAATCGTATTTGTTGCTGAATGAGAAACACAGTTTCACCTCAAAGGCGAAGAAGGACTGATAGCGCTAGCCAAGTATTGCATAACTACACGAAGTACGGCTCGTAGTTTCACCAAAGCATTCCGTACTTCTAGATAGCACAGAGCCTTTGAACTCTTACGGCCTTTTTCTGTTTGATAGATTCGAGAATCCATTATCCTACACTACAAGTGCAGACCTACGTTTAACACTGTGCAACCGAGCCCCATCCATTTGAGGCATGCACTCCGATACCAGCGAGTTGAGCCCAGAGGCGCCAAGGAATCAGGGGCAAGCGAGTGGGAGAATGGGGGCGCGTGCGCGTCGGTGACGAAATTTGTTACCCTTGGTGGACTCGCGTTTGACATTGGCTCTGAATAGGCAAATCGAATTTTTTTTTACTTTTAATAACCGCCTGGCAATACTCTTTATATTATCTTTTGTTGTTTTCGAAGTTTAATTGTAAGTGACGTCCCATCTGTGAAGGCAAGAAGCAATGAAGGCGGCGGCTTTAGGTGTAGGGAACATTACCGTAAGTAAGCTGTCTATGTCGGTGTGAATGCCACGCAATGTATTTGGGTGAAGAAACTTTATGACATGTAATTACTTACCTACAACTTCGGCGAAATGGTCTAAGAAGCGTAGCATCACCGTCTTTCTACCCCGCCGCAAATGCCAACGCAGAACGCTATGGGGTGTAAGTCACAGGAGCAATCAAGCAGAATTAGATTGGGACCATGCAGCGCCGATATGCAAGGTTCCTGTTTCTTTAAGGCACCGCAGTCTACACCGCAACAGCTATTACACTTACAAAGGCAATGTTTGTTGGGTTCTGTTCATCTGTTTCAGCCTGATGCGTAAACAAAAGTCAAGGGCCGTCTTGATACTTACAGTCGTCATGCCGTCACTGAAAAATTCACAAAAATTTTATTCAGCATCTCCTCACGAAGCCAGACCTGGGGACGTATTCTGAAATGTTCGCCGCCGCGAAAGTTTCGCCCTGGCCACGCCTCCGCCGTTGCGGCGCGCTCTGAATGACTGCTTTGACAAAACCGGAAATTCAGGTGGCGCAAGTGAATTTCCGGTTTTGTCAAAGCAGCCATTCAGCGCGCGCCGCAACGGCGGAGGCGTGGCCAGGGCGAAACTTTCGCGGCGGCGAACGTTTCAGAATACGTCCCCTGACTGAAAGCAAAATTTCGCGCAACGATTCTAGCTTGTAAAGCAGGCGCGTGGGAAATAATAATAATAATAATAATAATAATAATAATAATAATAATAATAATAATAATAATAATAATAATAATAATAATAATAATAATAAAAATAATAATTATAATAATCTTTATTGCGAGATCCTATGTAAATGTATTTCTTGCCGTGTCTACCGAAGCCTTCGGAGGGCTTGTAGGGCAGGGACCTGACAGTCACGGCAAAATCACATTGACAGGGTCTCAAGCATAACTACCGCTCCAAAATACGTATACACTATACCTCTTTATTTTCAAGAGCACATACAAAACTAATTACTAAGAACCACAAAAATTAAAGCCCAAAGATGTTACATCTCATCTTCAAACAGGACTGGCCACGCTATTACAAGAATATGCACTGAATTGACCAGTGTACTTAAGGAACGTCGCCAAATGGATACAGGTACCGTCTTCAAACCATTAGCAATTACTCACATACACACAAATAATAGTTAGCTTCATACCAGCGACATTTCTTTCATATCACTTCCTTTAAGGCATTCTTTAAGCCGGATAAACTATAAATTACATTAAATTATTAGGTTTTACGTGCGAAAACCACTTTCTGATTGTGAGGCACGCCACAGTGGAGGGCTCAGAAAATTTTTACCACCTGAGTTTCTTTAACGTGCACCTAAATCTAAGCACCACGGGTGTTTTGGCATTTCGCGCCCACCGAAATGCGGCCGCCGTGGCGGGCATTCGATGCCGCGACCTCGTGCTCTGCAGCCCAACACCATAGCCACTGAGCAACTACGGCCGGACGGATAAACTTCGCTGTTCAAGTATTGAGGTGTGGAGAGTATTAAACAAAGTAGGAATATAATATTGTGTTTGCCCTTTGCTATAATTAGTTCTTGTTCGAGGAATAACACATCTCGAGAGATTGCGTAGATTCGTGTGCTTTTTTCTTGGTACACGAAAATTTTCGTTCCTTAAATATCGCGGCACAACAGAAACACTGAATCGATGTTTGGGATTTTCAGGGACCTGAATGGGTCATCTGTATCAATGTTTGTGTTGTAGGCTACACCTTTGAAATCGTTCTGCAATAAAATGTTTACTTTGGATTTCTACAAGCGGCTGCAATTGGAAAAAGTGTAGATGTCATATCTTATATTCGAATATGCTAACGCATGCACGATCATTTTCTTTATTTTAACAGGGACATAACTCCGAACGCAGTAGAGTAAGCATGCAGCTCGTCGAAGTTTAGCGCAAATGGAAACCATATGAACGTTCTATGATAAATCATTGTCAAAGTGCACTCCTATATATTTAACAGTCTCCACATATTCAATCGGTTTGCAGTCGCAATTCAAACAACCAGAGCCATGTAATGGGACAGATAGTGTGACATCCAGAACGTTTAGAGGATTTCTAAAATATACTAATTGCGTTTTTCGGGCATTAATTTTATTTGCTTACTTTTACACCAGTCTACGACGTTTACTGCATCCATTTGAAACAGAGCAACAGCCCTATCATATTCCACGTCCCTTGAAATAAGGAACGTGTGGTCTGCATATGGGAAACGGTGCTTGTGCCAATTACCTGTCCCATGTCACACACGTATAAGTTGAATAAAAGCGATCACAACACTGAGCCCTGCGGCACTCCTTCTGTGAGGTATTTCAGAGTGCTGTGTACACAATTTGGAAATACAATTTGATACCAATTCAAAACATAACCACTAACAAAATCTAGAAAATATCCCCGAAAGCCATAGTTGTAAAGTTTGGTAATAGAATACGATGGTTAACCGAGTCAAATGCTTTTGATACATCCAAAAAGAGTCCACAGGCCATTGGTTTCGTTCAAAAGCTTTGTGTCAAAAATCTGACAAAGTTTCGAAAAGTTTCCGCGTACCGTTGCCTTGAATAAAGCCGTACTGGGAAGCTGATAATATGTTGCGGTTAAATTCTGTCCATCACTTCGCCTTTCCAACAGTTGTGATCAGAAAGGAAGTATGTATGTGAGGCGGTCGGGTTCAGGTTTTGACTCATCTCCACCATTAAGTTTCGGAATAACACGCGCTCTCTTCTTTTCATCGGCTACAAAGCCTATGTCAATAATACTGTTCAAAATGAAAAAAATCGGCCCTACTAACACACTGATATTACGTATTATATCTTCAGCTGATATTCAATCTAAACCTTCAGCAGGGCTCTTTCGTGGCTGACACAGCAATCGAAATAAGTAGTCTTCCGCCGTCGAGGGCAGAAGCACCGATACTGATACCGGACTAATTTCTGCCATAAGCCTTCGCAGATTAGGGACAGTTCCCATATCTGTCGCCACTGAAGAAAATTAATCGTTGAAACAATTAGCCACCGCTTGCGACGGAGCACGGAAACCTTTCGATATCGGATCTAAATAGGAGGTCGACTTCGTTCCCCTAAGCTCATTCACTAGGTACCGCACCTTTGCCGGTTTATTACGAGAAAAAGAAATTGACTGCCAATGTAGTTTGTTTGGGAACAGCGTATCATTGCTGTAACTTTGTTTCGTGCACTTCGGTAAAGACTCTTCAAAGCTTAGTCTTCAGTGCGCTTTCGACATCGTTTACAAAGTACGTCTGTCTCTTGAATACGTTCAATATTCGATTATTTATTAAGTGTAACTGTGCTTGTCGCGTACGTACCAAAACGGATCTTTTGCATCCTTGCTTCAGCTTGGTGAAAGCATCTACAAATTTTGTATACGCATTGGTCGAACAACTATGTGCTAAGAGTGTGTCCCAGTCATACTGAGCGACAAGTCTGTCAGATCTAACGTAATCAAATATTTCTGAATATGGGGCCTCCTTGCTTTTGACTGCAATAGTGCTAGGAGCAGAGACCTGGCAGCCGATATAGTAATGGTCAGCCAGCATCTTTGTTATTGTAATGGATCTAGCGGTCAAAAAACTGTATTGAACGAAATAAGACGCGGTCGTGGCGCCAGGACACAAGAAATCCTGAGAGCACTTCTTGTCTAGTGGCTTCGTTTACGTCAGATTCTGTGCCATATTGAGCTAGTACGTTTAAGTAATCTGAAAAAAAAAGTTTCCTCAGAGCTTAGCAGATCTATATTAACATCCCCGATAATGCACACCTTATTATCAGAAGGCAGAACATCTAAATTTTGTTTCAGCTCACCGAGAAATGTGTTCACGTGTTCTGACGGTGGACAACACACAGCCGTTAAAGAGAGAGCAGTGCTAGAATTTTCCAGGCGGAATACAAGGCTTTCAGCAACAGAAAGTGAAAATGTCCTCAGTGTAACTAACCATTTAGTCTTAATGAAGGCCGCTATTCCGCCGCCTCAGCTACTTGTTCTGGTTATAAAATGCTCTTGAAAGTTTGGAAGGCGGAAACGAAACAGCATATCATCTTGAGTGTTAATTCCTTTAAGTACTAAAGCCTCTACAAAGCACAAAATGTTAGTGGCATCGACAAGAACCTGATCGTAGTGTTTCCTCTCACTTCTCACGTCAAAGACTGTCAAAAATCAAGGAGGGAGTGAAAGTTTACTGTCATTTTCTAAGCCATTTTATCAATGCCAGACCACGTTGATTCGAAGCACGTGGCCTCCGTCCTCTTTCGAGCAAAGATCTTGCGATTCTTAACCCACAAATAGTTATAGAGGCTTTGCTTGCCTTTGGCACGAACTTTCCAGAATATTCTTTGTTAGTCTGAGCTAAATTTTTGTTCACTTATATCATCGGGTACAGTTTCTTGTGTGCCAAGTCACGTAGTTTAATAATGATAGTAAAAATAATAATAAATTTATTTCGTCATAACATGTACATATAATTTTGGCGAGTCGGCCCAAGTGAGGAAGAGACTTCTCCGGCCATACCCGGTAGCCAGCAGTAAAGAGGCGCTACTGCTGTTTCTTAAAGAAAAAAAACCCTAAGCAACGAAGAGAAAAAAGAAACTGATTACGTGGAAGCATGTACTGCCTTGTTAAAGGTTAAATAGATTCTATAGGCAGTTCTGAAATGTTTACAGGAAGGTATAGAACCAATTGACGCTTTGAAGACGGAAAAAACAGTGAATCGGGCAGCGAGTTAAGCATTCATGGTATATAGTAACTCCTTGTAAAATTACAATACCTCGTATAACATCTCGAAACAACATCTCGTATAACATCTCCGAATATGACCAAAACAGTCTAACAGGCACATGCTGAATTCACAACGCGCTATCCCAGTAATGATTACGTACAACGGTCTGGAACAAGATAGCATCAAATGACGGCAGTGTGTGCTAGCAAACAGGTTCCAACTCTGATAAAGGTGAAAGTTATGCGCGACACTAGGTATTATAGCCTTCAAGAGACAGTTCATTTCATTGTGCCACGATGGAGAACCATTATAGATCAAAGTGATGCTATATCTGAGCGCGCTATAAACGAGCGCATGTGCTATAAATTTACGGACAGGGCAAGACTTTAAAAAACGCAAGTTGTATAAAATACATGACGTACCATGGATATAATTGGATATAACTGAAATATGGCTAATCCGGGTCATATCTTGGCATTTTGGTACAATTCCTGCATAGTGAATGGTGCAGAATTCAAGATGCAGTTTCCTCAACTTTTTTTATGCTGATTTCCAAAACAACAAAGCTTTGTTTTTGATTTGTTACTCGTTATCAGGTTGTTGTGAAACCAATCTATAACTGACCTGGCATCAACTTGAAGAGTTTCGATTGCATTCTGATGTGAAGCATCAGTAGCAAGAATGCCAGAATCATCCGCGTATTGAAATAACTACGTATCACCTGTTTATCATTGAACTGAAATCATTAATGTATGGAAAAAATAAAAGAAGGGTGGGCACCGAACCTTGTGGAATTCTGGAATTCGTGTTTACGCTATTACTGGAGTAATTGTTGACCACAACAATTTGAGTACTATTAGAAATGAAATCCTAACAGCTCTAACTTTTTCAGCAGTAACTGATAACATACAGAGTCAAAAGCCTTGGTTTCGTCCAGCAAAAGTGCACATGCCACTACATTAATATACAAGCCTGTGTAAATGTCTCAAAAGCCTTCCGAAAGCGTTGTCGTAATTATTCCAGAGCTATAACCATATTGCGCTTTACACAACGTATTGGTTTCTGTCACTTGAATCAAAGAAAAGAGCTAGATCAAAGAAATGGCACCTTTCCTCAGAGAAACTTCTGCATAAGAAGAACGCCACACAACTAGGCGTCTTCTGCTTTTCCATTCGCTCCGGTTTCACAAGGAAATCAAAGCACGACTTCCTATCGGTCACCGGCAACGATGTTGCAAGTAGGGACCAGTCGGAAACTGAGACTCCAGAAACTAAACGCACTGTATACCGCTATGGCAGCTTTTCTGAAAGAAGGGTTGCATGTGGTTACAATGGAACAACGGCGACGTGCAGCGCCAGCCTGCACATGCGCCTAGAAAAGTGACATACCCTCAATGAACACTAACTATTTCAACCTACTGCTGATTATAACAAATTGTCGGCAGCCACCAGAGGCTGCGCGGATAGACCACTTGACGGTTATATTGTAGCAAACGGGTATAATTTGTATCAGCCATATATAGCGCAAGCATATAACAATGAGCCTTAAGCCTTAAACTGGCTACCTATCAAGGGAACTTATCGGGATACTGCGAGCAATGCGTGGGAGGATCGGCTATCATCGGCGGTGACGTCATCTCTGGCTCGACTAGAAGAGGAGCAGCACATCCAGGAAGCTTTCAGAGGGCATGGCACATGACCTCCTGAAAACATGCCTAAGTTGCCATTACTGTCTATGCAGGTTCGTTACCACTCCAATGCTGCACGTCACCGGAGTGACAATCGATTTTTGTTGGTATTGCCGTGCCCTCACCACTGTATTGCTAGTGTCATTGATTGCTGGTCTGCAGTGCTGATGCTTTTGACGTCAGGTGACGTTGAGGAATACCCCGGGCCAAAGACAGCTGAGATGTTGGGGCAAATCTTACAAAATCAGGCTACATTTGAATCTAAGATAGATTCTATGAAGGAGGAGGTATCCGATTTAAATACTAAAACTCACAAAGTGACCCGCTATTTTAAAGTTATTGAGGAAATGAGTGAGCGTATTACTAGCCTGGAAACTATTGTTCGGCAACACGAACAAAAATTGACTATGAAAACAGGAGCAGACGCAATAACCTTATCGTTTTCGGCCTACCTGAAACTTCTGGTGAAACCGAATCAGATTTGAGGGGGGCCGTTGTTGGTAATCTGTTCGAGGTAAAATTGGCCGTTATAGTGAAATCAGTAAACCGAATTCACCGGCTGGGCAAGGAAAAACTAAATAGTTCATGACCAGTCATTATGATTTTTATGATCACTCGGAAAAGGAAAATGTGCTCAAAAACTGTGGAAAGCAGGATGGGTCTACCATTAGTATCAGCAATGATTACGCGAAGGAAACCGTCGATGTCAGGAAGAAGTTGTGGCGAAGCAGAGAGAGCAAATAGCGCAACAGTGAAGCTGATTCATAATAAGCTTCAAGTAAACGGTGAGCTCTGCGAATGGGATCGAAAACGGAACATTCGTTGCCAGTGCAAGCCTAGACAAGATAGCCGAAAGGTCACGACGGCTCTGAAGCTTCCGCTCATGGCTGATCGCGTATGCCTGGAGCGGTGGATGGTAGAGGCGGGATCCCTACTCAGCCGGCGCGATCATAGCTCAAATTTCTTTCAATAAATTCGCGAAGAATTGTAAACAAGGTCACTCCAGATTTAGAATACTTATTACATACAGTCCCCATGGTATGGTCACAACAGAGACATGGCTGCATAGTGTCATAATGGATAATTGCATTGTACCGCGGGGATACAAGATCTTTCGATGCGATAGGGACACTCGAGGTGGTGGAGTAGCGGTGATAACTAAAAGAACAATGGTGGCTATAAAAGTGGATTGCCATTTACCAGAAACAGCGTGGTGCAAGGTGAATTACGCCAAATTACGTATCTTATTGGAGCCGTCTACAGACCACCTAGCACTCCTCCCGAGTTTCTAGAGGACTTAAATATGTTTTTGTGTGATCATGTAAATGGAAACACAAGACTAATAATGGCTGGAGACCTCAACTTACCACGTATTAACAGGGAAAGTTTTTCAACTGGTCACGTAGAAACCCGTAGCGCTGATAGGCTATTAGAGCTAATGTTTTCTCGTAATCTCACAAAAATTGTAAAAGACTGCACAAGAATCACCTCTACGTCACAGTCATTGTTAGACTTCGTTTTCATATCAAGTACAGTGGTGGATTACGCCGTATCTGTTGAGGACGGTATATCGGACAACAGAACTGTTGTGGTTGACGTGTTCTGTGACACCAGTATTCAAGCAAAGTATTATGTCTATGCACAAGTTAAAGACTACGGTCGTGCTGATGATGCGACTATTATTAACTTTTTAGAAACGACACTTGGCAAATTTCAGATTATATCAAGGCTTGAGTCGGTTGAACAGCTTTGGGAACGTTTTAAGAAAATTGTGCAGTACTGTTTAGATAACTACGTACCTACTCGTACTAAAAAAAAAACGAAACGAATGAACCCGTGGATAAGCCGAAAAATAATTAACATGAAGCACAGAATAAAAAGATTGCGCAAAAATAAATGGTTTCTGATAGAACTATCTCGTGCAAAAGAAACCTTGAAGGCAGAGATGGCTCAGTCTAAAAAATAATATTTAATAACACCCTCACTAACTTTCTGAAGAGCTCACCACGAAAATTCTGGCTGTTTTTTAAGGAAATGAATGAAGGAATTGAACAGATTGTAGAAGAAACGGAAGTAATTACTGAAAAGTCTGATATCGCTGACAGATTCAATCAATATTTCCAGTCATTGTTCTGTACGGAACAGGATGACAATGAAGAATATGAATCGGCTCCTACATTGCCACTTCAAGCAGATAATATTAATATTAACCGAGAGGGCATATTGGATCAGCTGCTCCTCCTGGACACGAAAAAGTCGTGTGGGCCTGACGGTATACCGAATGAATTTCTGCGACGATTCGCGGAGTTGTTGTCGTATTACCTGCTAATTATATTTCAGAAGCCGTTGAAATTCCACTCGCTACCTCAAGATTGGCGTAGAGCAATTGTGTTCCCAATTTTTGAAGGCGGCAATAGAACAATGTTGAGCAAATATACGCCTGTGTCTCTCACATCGGTGTGTTGTAAAATATTTGAGCATATAGTGGCAAAATACGTCAGACAATTTTTGAAGAAGATGGTGGAGTAGCGGTGATAACTAAAAGCAAAATGGTGGCAATAAAAGTGGATTGGCATTCACTTCCGTTTCAGCATGGATTCCGCATTGGGCTATCAACTTTAACACAGTTAATCGAAACGATTCATAATTTCTGTGTTGCTATAGGTGCTTGTGTACAAGTCGATGTTATATGCATAGACTTTGCGAAGGCTTTTGAGAAAGTTTCACACAGTAAACTGCTTTTCAAGCTTCGGAATGTGGGTCTTAGTGCGGATGTTCTCGATTGGATAGGAGTGTAGTTAAATGTTCGCCAACAAGCAGTCAGAGGGGCAGATACTATGTCGGGAAATTGTGAGGTGTATTCGGACGAGCCGCAGGGTTCCGTATTAGGGCCACTACTTTTTTCTGCTATACATTGATGATATCTCAGCGTTTGTCCAATCACCTGTAAAAATTAAGCTTTCCGCAGATGATCTAATTTATGGTCCGGTAACATGCAGGGAAGATCAATTTAAAATCAACCAGTGCCTTCAAAACTTAAGCTCGTGGTGTTAAAAATGGGGTATGGAAATCAATTAAAAAAAACCACTTACACACACATAAAAAAAAGAAAGGAAGTGATCTGGCTCACATCTATTATTGCTGATAATACACTGGTAAAAGTACGTCGTTTCAAATATTTGAGTATAGTCATAACCGATGAATTGAACTGGCGTCCTCATGTTGAAAATATTTGTCAATCAACATAGCAGAAGTTGTGCTACCTGCAAAGGAAATTGCGCCAGGCGACAAAAGAAGTCAAGTTGATTGCATACGAGACATACCCGTCCGAGCCTAGAATACGCTGGTGCTGAGTGGAGCCCACATCAAAAGGTTTCAAAACATAAACTAGAATGAATTCAAAGAATGTAAGTTCGCTTTATCTGCTCTAAATATCGACGACGTGACTCGGTAACCGAAATGTTAAAAATATGTAACTTGGAACCACAGGAATCGAGAAGGCAGAAGCAGCGATTGAAATCGCTTTTTCAAATCCAACACGCAGATGTGAAAATAAACAAGGATGTTTATCTAACGCTCTTTCACAAAAGGTTCACACGAACAACACGCAGTACATTCGTGCAACCAATAATAGCTCGAACAGACTTATTCCGCTTTTCCTTCTTTCCTGACGCTATTAAAATGTGGAATGAATTACCCAATGATGTAATACAAAAAAATGCTATGAGTTGTTTCGAGGTTGGTCTTGATAAGTATTTCGCTGAAACTGTATAGCTTATTATTTGTTCCTTGCATGTAGCTGTTTTGTTTTTCCTACAAATGTTCAAGTTTGTTACAAATGTTCTCCTACAAATGATCTTCGATGTTTGTTCTATGTACAATTCAATTACTGACCCTCCCTGTAACGACCCTCAAGTGATGGTTAACAGTATGACCAAATAAACAAATAAAATCTGGACATTATGTCACTTCCAACCACTGCGTGCCACCATTGCAACACCGGATTAAAACGTTGTTTGCTGCCACAGACTATTAAATATAAGAAACGTTGTTATTTGGCAAGCACATAACCTAATTACACCTAACTTGGACTGCTGCGCATGCAAACGTGTTCGGTAATTCCGTGAAAGACAAATTCGTTGGAGTTGTAGGAGTTCATTCAAGGAACCTACCTCACATATTTTACACCCGCATGGTTCTCGGTTAATACGACAGCAATTTTTTCTGTTATTAAGTGAGTAGGGGCAACGCAACCATTCCGGGTTGAAATGCTTCTCTTGATCTTTACGTTTCTGGGAACGTGTACAAATTATTCACGACAGTGGTCACATTCTCACCGCGTAAAAGGCAAAGGTCCTCTTTATTGAATAAATAAAGAAAACACAGACAAGCCAGGTGGATTTAACAGTGAGGCTCATAATTAAGTAACAGCAGTCACCTCCCACTGGAACATACCGCGCGCAATCAGACTAGCAATATTTGATAAATTAGTGCTGCAGAAGCTTTTATGGACTGCATTCTTGGCACGCTGACCATGTCGCCGTTCAGAGTTACTCTATAAGAACAAATTGGGAGTTACGTTACAGCTTGGTGCCGTGAGTATCCAAACCAATAAATTTCATTGGTATTTATTTTGAAAATACGCCTTTTCATTGAGCGAGGAGGAAAGGTTTCCCGCGCGCCCTTTCCTCCTCTCTATATTGTGCGGCTCTGCTTGAAGGTGTTGCCATCATGTTCTGCGCAACAATTTGGAGATGTTTGAGCTCGTTGTCCATGGAATTTACATGATGCTAGTTTGCACGAGGCTGTCGAACAACCATTCTATAGCCTTTCAGTGCAGCGGTAAGCACAATGTGTGGAAATGTTTATTGGCTGCGCAAACATTCTATGCGCGTCAGCCGCGGCGTATATAGGTGCTGTGAACTGTTTTGGTTTTATTGTTTTTTTTTTTACTTAGCGAAGAACAGTGGCGTCTCTGTGCATTGTTAAAACATACATTCTCGCTATCTCAACGCTTTCCGTAACAACTAAAACACAAGGGTACTCGTGTAAGGCCAACTTAATGCAAGCCGGAAAAATCTCTAAGAACCAATCGTTATGAAATAATACCGTCAGCCACCGGCACCTTTCTGACGCTTTTAAAGTATAACAGACCTGAAAGAACTACGCTATGACGACGTTAGCATGCTGTACGAGGCCGGTGGCGCTCAAGACAGCGATTGCTGTGGTTGGCAAGCCAGCATGACACATATAAGATTCCACCTTCGGGTTTGCCTTTATGCCTTGTAAAGCAGTAATATCCAAATGTATATCGTGAGGAAATTTGTGAGGACAAAATTTCCGCGACACGGGTGAGTGCGTCGTAGAGGTCGGGTCAAACAAGACCGAACAACGAAGTGTCACAATAAAAACTAGAAGAAAATAAAGAATAAAATCAGTTTTCATCCTCATACCTCGCAAACCAAAACAACAAATAATCACTGCCTAGCGCCGCAATAATACCTCGCTGGCAATGCCGCATGCTTGGACCATGCGCTGCATAGAACAAACAGATCTATAACCAGTGGTATCTACTGCTGCTTCGGAAGATAGCACAGTCCGCAGCCGGTCACTCGACCATTACGGAAGTGTGATTCACACTGTACGGCATGTTGTTAATACTAACCAAACATAGTTCCGTAGTGGGCCGAATCTTTGTCGAAGAAAAGAAGTATTCATGCAATGTATCTAGAACTAACATTTGGAACACTTGTCAGAGTCAACAGCACTACGTATTCGGCGGCAGAACGGTACCCACACTGTTACGATTGTCATATGTTTCGTAACTACCCCTAACAGCTAAACCAGAGCTTAGAACTACAGTGTGAATGATTGAATAAGGTCCCATTCATGAAATATTATTTCAGGAATACGCAACTCATCTCAGTGGCCGATTTTAGCCTCAAACATGCGCGCACACATATTGTACTGGGTGCTCCGTCTGCCTCAACGCCGGTTGAAATTCCGGCTATGCCGACTTATATCATTCCAGCATATATCTCACATAACAGTTTCCCACATTGAAGACGCCAGGTCATAATAAATATACCGTGGGAGCACGTAAGCAACCACCAGAAACTGCCGCCGAGCGTTTACCTGGCATACAACACCAAGCCAGAATGCCGACTGGCCATAGATGGCGCCACTGCCTGTGCAATATGGCGGCGCCCGAGGAACAAAAGGTCTATAGGAATGACAATATTTGAACACCAGCCTCGGCGGCTCATATTTTGCCAATGGTTCTTCAAGATTTCTGCTAGCATATGTATTTGGGAGAGTGACATTAGTATTGCTAAACAATGGTGTGCTTGACACACTGACGGTAGAAGCGGAATACATCCTTCGAGGAATTCATTCAAAGTTTCCGACATGGTAGGAAATCTTAAACACCTGGTATACTGTAACTTATGTTGCAGGACCTGTTTAAAGCAAAACTATTGAGGTATAACACATCACTTGTGCTTTGCCAGACCACAACGACATTTAAAAGGAAAAGTACGGCGTGGTCGCGCGCATTGAATATATTATGTAATAATTTATAAGGATTATTCACATTTTTATTAACACTTGTTCCTATTCGGCGGACTGCATTCATCTTTAGAGGAATATGCGGACCCCTTCGCATATGCAGACGCTTGGGACCAGCAGATGGATGAAGGAAGTGGAGAGCGCCGGAAACGATGGGTGCGTAAATTTTGCTAAAACTCATTGTGCAGTGATTGTATTTTTCGATACAAATAAATTGAAGGACGTGCAGTCATGAATTTGTCAGGCATAAATGACAAGGCAACATTGCTAAATGAAGGTACGTAGGGATGCTAATCGCGTGAGACTTTGTAACAATATGTTGCCAATGCAATCGTTGCGAGATTTTTATTATGCCTGGGTCACGACTCATGAATAGTCACAAAGAATTTATACCTGTTATCCACTGGTACGAATACGTGATAACAGATAATCAGAAGTATATACAGAATGCCGGATTTTTAGTTACTTATATTTATCTAGGAATTAGGCCTGCCGTACTTGTTTAGCTGGACAATTCGTTTCCACCAGAACCTACTGACACACTTAGACAAGGACGGCGACACACGACCACAGTGGGTCGTCGTACCTTTCAGTCCGTGTCAGTACGTTATGCTGGAAACCAATTGTGCTATGTGCAAAGAATGAGCTCAGGCAAACACTATTCTGTTGTTCAGTTGGTCTCAATGCCCATACTTTTATGTCAAATGAGCGCACCTTTGTTTTGGAGATTTTTCAAGTATAGATACACAAACACCTTATGTTACACCTTGATTGAACAAACTTTTTGCGTTTCAACTTAAGTATACATAAATGCCTTAGTTAATTGCCGAGAATGTTCATATGTGCCGTTTACATGTAATCATTCTTGTTACACTATTATTCGTGGGTGTTTAGGAATGATTCTCTAAATATTGGTCATATGCCTCTTTTGCAGATTGACAATATTGATCCGGGGTGCATGAAAAGAGATGGAAGTCCAGAAAAAGATGGAATAACATGCATGGTCAGTGGAGCCGCAACATTCGCAATCTTGTTATGCATTGCTGCTGAAACACTAGTGACTCTTCCATTTTAGGTCATCACGGATTTCGACAATGTCATGTTGAAAGGTTGCCTTAGTCGCTTTAAGTGCTTAAATATCCATTAGCCTTGAATTAAATCGAATGAGATGCCTTGAGGTTGCTACAACAATTTCACTGTGCATGCCATAGCTCCCCGGCGTGGTTCCCAAGCGCAATAGGATTCCGAATGTCCCAGTACACGCCACATTTTACGGTAATTATGCCCATGTCCCAAGAGGTATAAGAAGTACACAAAAAGCGTTTCTCTCTATATACCTAGGATATTCTGCACTGATGTTTTGACAAAGTGCCTTGCTTTCCATAGTAATCTTCCGCGAGCGATCTCTTATGAAACAGCCTGCCAGGTCTTGATTTCTTTAATGAAATGTGCGATCTCCTTCGTGCAGGACGTTATGTGTACTGGATTTCAGGGCATTCATTGTAGGAAAATAAATATTTCATATCCGCCTTGTCAGCAAAGTCCTCGATTAGCGTGTGGAACTCTAAACGGGTGAATACGGGATACGGGCCACCTCACTTTACATCAGAACACTGTTCTTTGAACCTGCTGTGCAGAATATCAAGCAAACAGTCCATAACTCCTGCAAAAGAAAAAGAATACCATAACATCGCATTGTGCTGTAACCTGAAAATATGATGAAGACGTCTTTCTAAAGAAACAGAAGTATTTCGCTGTAAGGTGGTGCACGTTTGCAATGAGCGGCTCAGCTGGTCAGCTATCTCGTGGTATATGATTTATCAGTGCTACATTCCGGCAGGATAAATGAACATACACACGAAACTAAAGCGAATGCCTCGCTACGTTTTCTTTTGCTTGCCTGTACTGTCGCCGCGCTTATTCAAATATTTCTCCTTCTACATTGCACTCCACCAAACTAGTAGGGGACATCACCAGTAGCACTAATTTTACGGGTCTTTCGTGCCTTTTCCCTCCTTGAGTCTCTATGTCACAATCTCCCAGCAATTCGTAGCGACAAACATGTTTCCACGTTTCACTGAGAGCGAAAAATTGTAAAACACTCAAATAGGGCGAGATGAAAAGTGAGCTCTTTTTCGGGAGAAATTTCGTTCAGGGATACCACACACACGACAATCACAAGAATATCGGGGCGTAAGGTCACCTTTTGTCGAGTAGAAAGACAAGGGTCAACTGCGTCTGCTGTTTAGACAGCTTTCGCTGTACATTCCACACTGACTGCTGGTGCTCGCGTGTATTATACGACATAGAATACTATTAGTAGCGCTCCGTGCAATGTGGTCAGACATATGATCTTCACCATAGAACGGGCAATAAGCGTCAGACTACTTTTGAATTCAGTAGGCACATCTTGCGCCAAGTGAAAATTTGATATTACTGAAAATCCAGGTAAAGAAATGCTGGAAAACTGAAACAATCGGGGCAATCGCATTCCAACATCGCACATTTCAGTATTCTTTATCGATGAGGTACGATGAGAGACAGAAAGCTACTTGCCTACTAGCATAAAAATAAAACGCTGTGTGGAGCCGTGGAAAGCTTTGGAAGAAACTACTTCTTTTATTTAGGAAAAGTTACACCTCACAGTTGGCCGCGTGCATATAATGCTTTAAGCCAAGAATTATTGCGCAATCCCGAACCCGGTCACCAGTTCAGTATTCCACGCATGCCATCTTCCAAGACACTAGTGTCGGGTGTCGATATTGTTCTTTATTGCTTTAAGCCAAGAATTATTGCGCAATCCCGAACCCGGTCACCAGTTCAGTATTCCACGCATGCCATCTTCCAAGACACTAGTGTCGGGTGTCGATATTGTTCTGCTTCTTGATGCTTAGTGGCGTCTAGCTAGAGGAGGCCAATGTGGAATGGCCAGATGTTCGGAAGGTTCATGGTGGTGATATTGGAGGAGGCAGAAGCACCTCGGAGCTGCCCCATGGCTTCCCTCAGTAATCAAGTAGCATGACTTTTCGGTGTTGGTTTACGGAGCCCTGCAACAAATATTGGACATACGGTCCTGCAAAAATGTAAGCCAAATATTATTACACTGCATGCTAGATGGACATTGCAATCTCGTTTAGAAAATAGCGAAAAATCGCTGCTCCCTGCTGTGTAATGTCGTCAGCAGCTACGTAGCAAGCGGCAGCGTACTAGATTAGGTACTAGCGGATTTTGTGAACGCAAAAACTTTCTCAGAAATACATATTTGCAAATTTTTGAGTTATATTGACACAATAATGTGGGGCGACGCGGAACGGCGCGCGCTAAGTTCGGCGCCATAAAAGACGCTCAAGCGCATAAGCGCTTCATCGTCTTTATATCGTTTTCATCGTCAGAGGAGGCCCACAAACCCTTGGGCCTCCCCTGTAGTGTTAGTCAGAAAGAAAGACAACACACTACCGTTCTGTGTAGATTACAGAAAGTATACCCGTGTCAACAAGCGCGATGGTTATCCATTGCCACACAACGACGACGCACTGGATCGTCTACAACATGCCAAGTCTTTTTCTTTGTTGGACCTTAAATCAGGGTATTGGCAAATCGAAATTGATGAAAACTATCTTGACAAAACAGCGTTTGTGACACCTGACCGGCTTTATGAGTTCCAAGGTCTCTCCTTCGGTCTCAATTCCGCACCTGCCACCTTTCAGCGGATGATGGATACCGTGCTTGCTGAAATCAAATGGCACACCTGCCTCGTACACTTGGAAGACGTCGTCGTTTCTCCCACGACTCGAGAGTGCCCTGGCTGCGATCCATACTTCCAGTCTCACCATCAAGCCTGAAATATACTACTTCGGCTTCCAGAAGCTCAAGTTTCTGGGCCATGTCGTTGGTCCTAGGGGCCTCCGCCCAGACCATGACAAGTTAGCTGCCCTCGCCGAGGTTTCACCACCCACAGATAAGAAGGCTCTCCAACGCTTCCTTGGTTTGTGGGCATAGTACAGTCGCTTCTTCGAGGGATTCTCGAGAATTTCTGAGCCTCTGACGCGGCTTACACGCGACGATGTGCCTTTAATTTCGGCGGACGAGCAGCAGCAATTGCTCAATGAATGGCGAAAGTGTTTGCAAGTGGCCCCAAAACTTGCTCATTTCGACGAAGACGCTGACACTGAAATTGATACTGACGCCTGCAATACGGGTGTCGGCACAGTTCTTGTGCTGTGGCAAGCTGGTGCGTTTATGCTGGTGCACCATTGTTTATGCAAGCCGTAGTCTCACCAAGGCTGAGAAAAACTACTCAACCACTGAAAAAGAATGCTTTGCGGTTGTGTGGGCAATTAGTATTTTCCGACCCTATTTGTCGGTAGACCTTTTCAGGCTGTCAGCGATCCCCACGCCCTGTGCTGGCTTCCCAACCTCAAGGATCCTTCAGGCAGACTAGCCTGTTGGAGCATGTGCTTACAAGAGTACCGCCTTGCAGTTGTCTACCGATCTGGAAGGAAGCACATTAACGATGACTGTTTGTCGCGCGTACCACTCCGTACGACCTCATGGGACCCTCAGCATGAGTTGTCATTTGTCGGCGTTATCGACGGCATAAAGATGGCTGAGCACCAGTGCGTTGACGCTGAGCTGCTGCCACTGGTCGAGCTCCTTCAAGGAGTTGAAGGTATTTTACCCCACGCGCTCATGCGCGGCTTAACATCGAACTATTTGCACAACAACGTCCTTTATAGGAATAACTGCAGAAGCGGTCCAAATACGTACCTCCTTGTCGTGCCGTCGGCGCTGGGCCAAGACATTCTGCAAGCCTGCCATGATGATCCATGCGCGGGATACCTGAGATTCACTAAAACATTAGAAGGGATACCACAGAAGTATTACTGGCCCCTGCTTTATTCTTCTGTGCAACGGTACGTGAAGACATGCCGTGATTGTTAATGCCGCAAGAAACCACCAGTTAAACCGGCTGGCTTTCTCCGCCCTGTCGGCCCTCCTCAAGCGCCATACCAACAAATAGGAATGGATCTACTAGGGCCATTTCCAGTGACCTCTTCTCGCGACAGATAAATAGTCGTCGCTACCGACTACTTAACCCATTACGCCAAAACTGAACCTATTCTCCAAGCAAACGCATATGAAGTGGCCAATTTCTTTGTACGCCACATCGTTCTACGACATGCTGCGCCGTCTGTTCTCATCACCGACCGCGGTACAGCATTTACAGCCGAACTTATGCAGAACGTTCTCCAGCTGATGCATAGCTCTCACCGCAAGAGCACACCGTATCACCCTCAAACCAATGGATTATCGGTACGTCTGAACAGAACGCTGGCTGATATGCTCTCCGTGTATGTCGACGTAGAGCACAAGACGTGGGGTGGAATTTTACCCTATGTGACCTTCGCGTATAACATTGCTGTACAGGAGACTACATAGTTTACGACGTTCGAACTTGTATACGGGCGTAACGTCACGCCAGCACTTGACGCCACACTACCTCTGGCTGATAATAGCACGGCCATCGAACACGTGGAACAGTTCGTACAAAGAGCCGAAGAAGCACGCCAGCTTGCTCGGCATCGTATACGGAGCCAACAGCATACCTCCAGCCTTCACTACAACCAGGGTCGTCGCAACGTGCATTGCAATACCGGCGCGTGCGCGTGGGTCTGGACACCTATCTGTCGCTGTGGACTTTCGGAAAAGTTGCTCCGCCAATATATTGTTCCCTGCAAGGCTACAAGCCGCCTCAGTGACGTGACCTACGAAGTCGTCCCCTGCAGTTCTGACCCCGGTTCGCTCCGTTGTCGCCCTCGCGCTGAAGTTGTTTTCGTAGTACGCATGAAACCGTAATATGCGCGTACGTGAACGCCGAGATGCACCTGAGGAGCTCCATTTCTTGTCGTCGCTGAAAGAACGTTTTGGCGCGACCGAGACGATCGCTTTTCCCATGGGGGTCAATTGAAACAATGATGTGGGGCTCCCGCACCACGGGACGGCTCGTGCTAAGGTTGGCGCCATGGAAGATGATGAAGCGCGTAAGCTGCACGCCCTTCTTCTGGCCCGTCATTAAAGAGAAG
Source organism: Dermacentor variabilis (assembly GCF_050947875.1). NCBI lineage: Eukaryota > Metazoa > Arthropoda > Arachnida > Ixodida > Ixodidae > Dermacentor > Dermacentor variabilis. The sequence continues at coordinate 136,706,111 of NC_134570.1, read as the reverse complement.
CGTCTATTTTGCAAGACTCCGTCTTCAATATACGTTACAACATAAATAAAAAATACGCATGTTTGCAATGTCAAACAAGCAAAAACAGTGGTTCATTTCTGTTCTGTCGGAGTTGATCGAGGGTTGTTTGTCTAATGTGTTTTTTCCTCGAATCACGTGAGGTAGCGCCCGGCGTACTACAGGCGTGCTCTTTCGGATATTACGTGCCGGAGTCAATCACTTGCCTCCGACTTCCCAATTCATATAGTCATCTTCCAGGCTGCACGTACCCTTGCCTGCGCGCGCTATCTCTCTTCGACACGCCATAAGCCTGCCCTGCTACGCTAGCGGCAGAGCGTGCTGACTCCTGGCTAGACACCTCCTTGCACATAAATTTGTGTTGACGTATTTATAGCGCATTAAAATGAAATGTTGATATCGATACGGAGAATCGCGCTGTGCGCACTGTTCAGTCGATCAAGATGGCGCACGGCAAAGACGGTTCACAACATGTAACTCTGTTTCATAAAACAGGTGCCATGCTATTGTAGATACGCAGGAACTTCGGTCACAAGACTTAGCGCTCCGCACGTTCCGTCAATGCTTCGGTGCCTGTCAACGGTATTTGTGAGCGCGCGCATGCACGTTGCGCTGTCCCAACGGGCTGCAAATAAAAAAAAAACATGAAAAAAACACAGAAATGTAAAGTGATCTAAAACAACGCTTTTGCAGCCGTATACCAAAGTGTGCTTGTAAGGATTAAATGCTTGTCATTCAATACTTTATTCACTATAATGTAGGAGTAAGTTTTACTTGTCTCTCAGTCCACTGGGTTCTGCTTTCTTGGTGTTTTAGTTCGCCCGCAGCTCTTCCTAAGCCACTGCATAGTTCTCTGCTTCGATATTCCGGGAGTAAAGATGCTGGATGTCAATAATTTGAACTGAATTTTTTTACAGGCAGATATTAGCTGTTACACTGAGTATATATTAAACAAGGAACAAAGGTTCACATTAACGAATGAGGCTGAGCAAAGGCCTCGGGGCAGTCCGTCGCTCCGATCGGGCACTTCACGAGATCGGCCGGTTGTCGCTCAAGTCTCTGACAACGCTGGAACCTCTCAGTATATACTAAACAAGAAAAACGAGTTCGTATTACGTATTACATATTAGGTATTATATTACATATTAAATAGTATTACGATATCATCGAGCGATGCTCAAGAGACGAGCCGCCGCGGGAACGACGATGAAGTTGGTCGGTGTCCTTGGCGCGAGCGCATGTCGGCTTGACTGCATGGCTCCAGTGTAAAGAGGCTCGGAGCAGTCCGTCGCTCTGACCGGGGACTTCACGAGATCGGTCCGTTGTCTCAAGTCTCAGACCACACTTGAACCTCTCAGCCGCTCGCATTCTCACCCCCAGCCGCGGGACCACGTGTAACTCGCAACGGCGGTGGCCGCCGCCCGAACTACCGAGCCGCCCACGACGCCTCGGCCCGATCCAAACACCCCCCAAGACTCCCTTCTCCACATGCCGCTACAGCGGCTCTCTGCGCGACTTATGGCGCTCGCCAGAACCAGTGCGCGAGAACCCCTGCCACTCCCTTTTTCGCCGGACAGCGTCCGGCCTCCGCCTTCCCTAAGCCGGCGTTCTCTCGAAGCGGCCCGGGTGCGAGCCACCAGCACAACATTGCAATGCAACAAATACACAAATACAGAGTGGACACCAGAGAAGTCGAGCAAGCACGCACTTAAACCAAGCAAAAACAATGCACACATGAGTTTAACCAAGGCAAATAATCACAACGACCTTACAGTAGGGGTCGCAAAATGTTGAACAATGTTCAAGTGCGAATGCCGCCACTGCAAGAAGTCTGTCTAGCCTCCACAGTGTTGCACTGAGATCTGAAAAGGAGGATAGCATGGTCAGAGTAGACCACAAACAGGGCGGGCGAACATTTAAACTCTGACGTGGACACAGAAAACGTTCCGCGTTCCGCTATGCGCACGAAAGTCGTGCGAAGCTGCGTCTGCAGCCTAGCGTAGATACTGTAGCCGCCACGTGAATACCGCAATGAGGCCTCTCGTCTATGAAATGTTCTGACAGCCGTGTTCTTTATTTGGCCTCTGTGAATAACAAGCGCGTCGCATTGCCAGGCAGAACAGTGGCGATGAAGATAACGAGAATTATAATGATCTATAGAAGAAAATGACGCTTAGTTTTGCAATAAAATCAAGCGGTCCGAACGCCCATCTCGCATGGCGATAGCTTCGCCCACGCCTGAATCAGCATAGCTGCGAAAAATAAAAAACAATAAAGAAATAGTAACTACGCTTATTTAGGGCGAGGCTTCCCGCTAGCTCTCCCCTTTGCGTTGTTTCGAGCACCGAACGATTAAAGAAAAGAGCCCTTTGGTACGATAACGATCTCTAAGTCCACCTGGGTTACAAGGATTCGAAACATTTTTGCTGCAGGGTATTCGTGAGGCGGCGTCATTTACCAGTAAGGCCCATCGCTCAATAGTAATAAATGTGTTTCGGAGACAGTTTAAGGTTTTGAATGTTAGGATCAACGAAGCGCCTGTGATTACCACTTGTGGGCAATAAAATGAGACACGTGGTCACCGTACGCAGATTCAAAATGTATAAATCAACTCTGACAAGCTAACGTTTCCCACCGAAATTAAATATTGAAGCACTCCCGTGCAACATGGCGGCCAAGCGAACAGAGAGCACCAGAGGGCGCACAGTTGTTACATATCCTGCTTCGCTGATGCATTGCGCCTAAATTAACACAATGCTGAGCTTTTCGTCCCACTAGACATGACGTCTAGATCTCCTTTTTAGGGTTCCGTAGCCTCACGCTATGCATTGTTGTCGGAATCGTTCCTTAAGCCGGATAGAACGTCGTAATATGCTTTGTTTCTTGAACTACCCTGTTGTAGAAAAAGACGGGACTTGATTTATTGCACTTCGGGCGCGGAAACTTTTAGTTCGCCTTTGCCAATGCGAGTTTACAGAAACCTGGAAGCTTTGCTGTGAAATCATCATACTTATATGTGCGCCTTCCCTCAGGGTTGCCAGGGCGCCGGGGTTTACGCTACTTGCATCGATGTGGACTTTGCTATTGACGTTTTGTCGAAATGTTCGTATGTTTGTAGTGCCTGCAATTGTAGTGAATGCTGCAGGGTAGGTCTCGTTGTAAAACTCAACTAACCCATACTTTGCAGACCCGAGTCTGCGTTAGTAGAGACATCGAGCTGTTGAACTGATGACCACGAAGGCATATTTATGTTGGAGCCTTCCTAGCCTCTCGCTTGCGTCACTCTCCACCCCGAGACGCCTGAGTTTCAACTATATCTGGAGTCTGTTGCTACTATCACCGTTGCCGGCCAATCGCAAAAGACAGCTGCCAGAATCCCACACAAGAATAATGGGCTGGAAGAGGCACAGAACGCTTCGCTTTCAAATGTCAAGAGCGCGGACCACCGCAATAGTCCAGTGGTTATGCGCTCAGCTTCTCAGCCCCACGTCGTGCCTTCGATTCATACCGCGCAGGCCGGATCTCGGTGGATGCGAAATGCAAAACGCTAGTGTGCATGAAGGTAGGTGTGCCTGTTAAAGAAGCCCTGGTGGTGAAGAATATTCTGGAAACCCCGAATAGTAGTGTCTCATATTGAGATCCTGGTTCTTGCACCCCGCAATTATTTTCTCCAAAGCGCTCTTGTTACTCGCAGTGAACTTTGAGTGATGTTCGATAGCGCCAAAATCTTCCTCTAGATATCAGGTCGGTACAACCGAAGCTATGGGGTGTTAGGTGTCCGATGTACCGTGTTGTAATTGGTGCAGTCGAAGAGGACGTGTGAAATAGTCTATAGAATACGAAACGCCTGGCAGTTGGGCTGACTGACAAAAAGGGAATCGTAGTGCGAAGCCATCAGACTTGGCTAGAGCATACATTAATCACTGTTCCTTTCATTCTTGCATGGTACGAGAACAAACCGAGGGCTGGTCGGTAACCGGGATTGCCCCGGACATATAAGCTTTGAGCACCGACTGCCGTGCCCCAACTGTTTCATGCTATGTCAGGTTGTCACTTCACGTAACCTTGCGTAGGAAAAAATAGATTGACACGGAACTTGTGCATTTTACTTATGGCACAGTAGGGTGAAAAAAACAAAACGGTTGGCAAGAATGCTTCTGAATTTCCTTTAGTTATTGTCCAACCTGCACCTATCTCCATTGTTCTTGACATTCAGAATATTTTTTCACCTTAATTCATGTGAATGATAAGCAAATGTTTATTATTTCGTGAACGATTTTCCAGGCTGACACTCCTGTTTCACATCAAGAGCTGTTGTTAGCAGCAGCTATTACATTAGTTTGATAAGTACTTATCTCCTTAGTTAACAGGAATATCGGTAGGCTATTAAAGCTGTGAGAACATCGCCTTCCAGCAGAGATGATCAGTTCAAATTCAGAAACATTGCGAACGTGCGTCCCGCTTTTTACTGTAAAATCAGTTAAGTTCCCGTAATTTGGTTCGCCTTATACGCCCTTGCCCTACCCAGCCCGGCAACTCCACCTAGGTTTCTCGATAGCTCACAGAATTACATCCGCTAAGCGTCCTCTTCATCGCGGCTGCGAATTTACGGCCCAAATTAGATTACTTAAATCCGGTAGGTCACAACACGTTCTTTTGCTCGTGATGTCAGTTGTGGAATTTCGGCCTCAATATTGACTAAGCCCAACTCTTCAAAATAACTCATTTTAACTCAAAAGACTATGAGACGCAAGAAGCCTTCTATAGTACAGCTGCCTACTGACCTGTAGTCTTAAATAATTCGCAGAAGGACTTAATTTAGGAATAGGTGTAAGGACGCTCCAAACTTGAAGGTCATGTCAATTGCCATGATGCAGTAACGTCCGGCAGCTAGGTTCTTCGAGGTTGTCCTAAAGAACAATGTGAACAATGAAAAACTGACTCTCTTACATACGTCCTAAAAATTTGTTACACTGATGACAATGCCAGCTCACATTGGTAAGACACAAAGTAAACAAAAATAAACACCAGGCCTAGAAGATAAGCCGGATGAAATATACTCCGAATACTAAAAAGCTGAACGACCTCTAAAATAAGTATTAGAATGGGCTTTACGCCACAAAGCTGCGCCTAAAAAGTTCCATAAAGGTGTTAATTTTAATTAAATATATGTAGCCTACTCAGACAAGGGAAGTATCAGTGTTAATATCTGTCCACATGCGCACTTCGAATTCCACATCATGCGTCACTGTATCACACAGACAGAAAGTTTCGTGCACCACAAACGAGTTAAAGTCAGAACTTGTTTATCTAATCTACACTCAAAATCCTTCCGTATCATCGCACATTTGAAGGTACCTGAAAAACATATTAAATATTTATATTTCTTAAATTCCTAATCTGAATTATTACTTTTGAAAACGGCCCCACTAGTTCCCCCACACAAACCGCATACGACAGCTGTGTTCCTGGTAGTGCGTTAAATCAGTTGAAAAAGCAAAGCAGGCGAGCGAAAAAAACCTAGTCGTCATCCCTATAGGAGAATGGTGTTGTCACAGTAAATTATTTCAGAGTCGAACGAATCAAGGCAAACAGCTGGCGTTTAAAGAAATCTCATGCTTCAACAGATAGTTCTGCCACTACAATCTGATCTGTGGCTTCAAGGGCAATCGTATGTGCATGAGGGAACATCGTAACAAAGATGTATTGGGTGGCGAGCGATCAATGCTTCACCAAGCTGGCCTTGTATGACAAATTATGAGCATGTTCAACTTGTTATTAATTCCTCGCATAGGTATTTGTTGGCCCACAAGAAAAGGTTACAGTAAAATATTGTGTATTTTTCGTTCGAATTCTTTGTAATTTTAACCTGCCGATATGCTCTAATTCAAGTATGCTCTTACAATGTCTCTTTATTTCTCGGCAAGACATATGGCCGGCTAGAGAGTTTTCACCGCCACTTCCAATTTCCCTACGAAAATTGGTAACGTGAACGTAAACGATAAAGAAAAAATATGTCTACGCCCCACTCGGGGAAAGACATTGCTTTCTTAGAGCAAAAGCATTTATTCATTCGTCACCATCTATATAAGCTTAGGCAACCTCGCAATATTTTATCAAGAGCCACACCCTGGTTTAACCCGACGCTTGCCTAAATAGCGACGTTTACACACACTGCTTAGCTCTTCGTGCCCTTGAACATGTAATCATTGCAGCTGCATAGGAAAATGAGCAAAATGAGAAAGGTCAAAGCAGGAGCCAACGTTTCGACTAGTGCACAAACGTTTGCTCCTGCTTTCACCTAGTTCTCATTTTGCTTACCGCCTTGAATTTCCATCTCCCGCCTTCCCCCTGTTTTAACTGCTTAAGAAGATAACTTGGGTGATGTGTACTCAGCAAGAGAACAATTAAAGAATATTTATTCTTAAATGCCTTGGGTATAAAACTGCGAACTTGTCTAAGAACCGTAAGCAATTTTCGCAAAATGGCAGCGCCTACGGGGCTCGAATTGTACCGTCATTTAGGTGCGAGGAGAACAGAAAATAATATACCTGACTAAAAGTTTAATTAGGCAAGTTTATTCATTACGGTCGAGTAAAAGGCGCAGAAATAGAAGACAAAAGAAACGAGGGCCGCTATAACAGAAAGCTATTGCAAACTTTTCTATTCCAATTCTGCAATCAGCCCTCCACGATTGGTCAGAAACTTTTCTGGAACACCCCAACTTCGCCTCTCTCTCAGGCGACGTCACGAAAAGCGAGATCGCTGCCCATATGACATGACGTGCACACAATGATTATGCATGATTCGACCGAACGAAAGAAAAATGCTTATTTCTGATTCGACATCTTTCCGCTATAAGCCCTCGGCTATTCGTGAAAACATTTCGGGCTGCACCCACTTCATCTGTCTGTCACTCGAGATGACAAAACCGCAAATACTTACCGCGTGAAAGTGACGGTTGCGCGTTAAAGATGAATTAATATGTCAAACAAAACTGAACTTTCTTCTGAATAGCCGCAGGCCGCTCCGTTACAAAAGGAATAAAGGATGGCTCCCGCCAATCGCTCAGGCACTGGCTACTCGCACCTGCCGCATAACATGGGTTTATTTGCGTACACTAAACCTTCTTGCATCGCAGTGTAAGGTTTTCGAGTATTTTCGGCATGTTTACGACCTCGTTCTGCCAATTCTTATTTCCTGACAATCCGTTTTAACATCATTTTTAAGCTTCCGTTGCATGCCGCCACAATTTTCGACCAGCCACCGCCAGCTATGTAAGGGAAAGTGGGCCAGCCGCCGACGCCGGCACCACCTTCTTCATCTGGTAATCGATTTTCAGTGCACTGACTCGGCCCCATCGAATCGCTCTGCACTTGAGCGTGCTCCTCGCCTCTTGTCAACCAATTAGATCAGACATGCGGCTCAGTGTAGGCAATGTTATTCGTTTTTCAAGCAAGCAAAAGTGACCTCCTATGAACGAGGAGAGCGTTTGATTGGTCTATCGAGGCAACACTGCGGGCCACGGGCTGGCGCTTGCGTCGGCGGTTAGCAAATATGACGTCAGGAGATTGGAATAAAAACATATTGGAATAGCTTTACGTTATAGGGGCCCAGTTATACAAGCAATTGGTTGTATGTCACCCGTTGCTTTCTGTCTTTTGTCGTTGTGCTCTTTCCTCATCAGCATTATTCTCAATTTGCCTGCGTACATAAAGTAATGGCCTTTATTTCAAGGGGAGGAAAAAGAAACAAATGAAAGGCAGGGACAACAGCCAGGGAAGTTCTGATTTTTCACGGGTGAAGAAATTGAACAAGATAGCAAGTACTCGTTTTCAGGAATACCCATGAAGCGATTATTAACAGGTCAATTTTCTTCTGCACGTCTATTTGCTTCATTTCTGCGTTCTTCTGAGAAATTGAGGCGGGATACATGCCCTATTTGCAGAATGTATTCAATGGTCACCGTATATTTCATGGAGGAATGACTCGAAGGATAGCATATTGGTGAACTGTGTGTGCAGCTGATGAGCGCAAGGTACCTCGCGCAAAACTTCAGCTAAAGAAAAGAAATTTCGTTCGTACAACAGCCCTAATAATACGACGGATGTTGACTTCTTTCGTCATGTATTACAGATGTCTGACTCAATAATGTACGGAGGAGAATGTCACCTCGGTGTATGCAAGAATGGTCGCTGTGAATCGGCGTTATACTCAACATGTGCAACATTTTATGGAAACTGATGACACGAACTCTCGGCAGGAATACTTTGTCTAGAATTGTTTTGCCAGAGAAAAGTAGTCGCAATTATCATAATTTTTATTCTGTAGGGTGTAAATTACGCAGTTTATCTCAATAAAAGTCAATTTTCTGGTGTTCCCGTCCATCTTTATGAATGACCGTGTTTTTCAATGTTCACAGAATTACTCATACATTTCTTTGTCAAACGAAATTATAACAAAGAGTACGTACGAAATGTCTCTAGTCGTTATCATAACTGTCTTTTTGACATTGAATTTAAACGGAGGGGGGGGGGCGCAATAACGTGTTTGGCACTGCCCAGCATCTTCAAGGACGGCTGAACACTATGAGCCTAATGGCAGACACTCCCTAACAGAAAACACGTGGTAGAGTAGTGCAGTAGTAACAGTAACAATATTAGCAGTAGCAGTAACAGTAACGCCAGCAACAGTAGTAGTAACTGTTGTAGGAGTAACCAGTAACAGCATCAATATTGTTCGAAAAGTCTTCGCCGTGGGCTTTCAACAACAAAAGAAATATTTAAAAAATAGAAATGTTCAAGAACGCTTTCAGAATTATTTAAACTTCTTATGGTAATCTCGTTACAATACTTACGCTCGCGCTTCCACGACTGTATGTCTTAGACAGAGTCGACTACTGTAGGTCTCAGACAATAATAAGAGTATATCTCACACAGTACTAGCACATAGGGCCAGAGATTTTTTCTTCAATTTTTGTAGGGCCACTCTACAATCAGTGTCCGGTGTATGCATACCTCTGAAACAATTTACGGTAACTAAGCGGTCGGTGTCAGTTACACCACTGGCCTTCAAGAACGGCTGCTTTCAGATTCTTTCGATATTATTTTTCAAGGAGATCAGACCAGAACATCTTTTCAGAACCAACACTAGCGCAAGCGTTTTGGGGACAATTTGAAATAGCGCTTTTATTGCCGTTCCTTTCGGAACTCTTTCTTACGCTTTTTTGAATATTGTTTTGTATAGCATTGATAATGCCTTACAATTCATGCCACTATTTCTACCACTCACTGAATATCTTGCACAAGATTTATATACATAAATTACTGTCAACGTTACTTTAAAATCTAGTGGGTTCACGAAGCAAAATTTTCGTGCTTGAAATACGCATTGCATGTTAAACCATAAGCGCCTCACAATAACCTTACATAATTTGAGCGCACTTAGTGGCGTAGAAAAGCTATACGAGACTTTTCATATTTCGCAATTTAATCACGAAGCAGAAAGGCGACACTGAGTGGTGATGAAATGAATTCGCACCTAAGGAAACGGCTCTTAGGGGCAATAGAAACCCACATGAAAGGCGACTCTTTTGTGTATAGAAAACACCGGATGTGATTGGCGAAGCTGATCGACGTCATGGCCATTGTGTGTCACTTTGGTATTGCATTTGTGTCTCGGCAGTTTGTTGCTGCTTTTGATCCTCCAAGTGAAATAATTGCGAGCGTAATTCAACGGTGACGATTTTGGTGTGCTGCTGGGGGCCAGAGAGTGCGGAGTGGTATGCAGAGAGTGCAGAGAGTCCGATATGGTATCGAATTATTTCAAGGAAGGCGATTCAGCAGTGGCCCCCGTCACCAGACGTATCACAACCGTGGCAGAATAGTGGTCGCTGTCGGGGGAAAGGGCTCGAGAAGAAACTTTAGCTCGGGTGCTTCTATCTAAATACATGTAAAAGGATAATTTGTTTTTCTTGGCCACCAATGCACCAAATTTGGCGAGGTTTGCTGCATTTAAAAGCAAAACCTAAAAGCTAGTGTTTCGTGGTTTCAAATTTTCGGTTTAGGTTGTCAATATTTTTTTAAACAGTGACAAAAGTCGAAATTGTTCAGAAAAAGAAAGTATCAAATTTACAACTCTGTAACTCACCAATGAAAAATGATATCACAACTATGTAAATTGCATCTAATAGTACATTTAAAGAGGCCAAAATGAATCTAAAAAAATTTAGCAATACAGAAATGCAGCTATTTTTTAGAATCCTTGTAAACAACGTATGAAGCTCACGTACGATATAAGATGACATATGATAATTGTCCTCTTTCCATGATATAGTGGATGCCGTTTACAGAACCACAATATTTGTTCTTGATTCATAGCTATTAATTTCTAAACTTCGTGCTTCTATTTTATTTTTCAAACTTTCGAGTTTTTTGAAATCTGCTTAGCAAAATTCAAGCTCTAAATTGAATTCGCGCTTCCAACGATCAGTAGAATTTAACTTTCTCTCTCAAATGCAACGCATTTTACTAAAATCAGTCCAGGGGTTATCTCAGAAAAACGTTTCTTGCGTTTTACATTATTTGAGTAGGCCGCGTCTGAGTTGGACCTTGGCTAAGCTTCCTCTTAAAGGCCACCCAATTTCAGATAGAAATCTTAACTTAAATGTGAGCTGAGTGCCCAGTTAGTATTGTGTATAGCCATATTGGGCCCTCTACTCTCAGTTACCATGAGAAACTGAGAACACCCAGCACGAATATGTCAAAGGCATTTTGAGTCATGTGAGCGATGCGCCTGGGCCTTCGTGGCTCGGGCTGTGTCGTCATTTCTGTCGAAAGAGCCAAGAAAATTTCATATTTGACTAAACGTTTAACTTTATCGAGTTTGTTTATTGCTGAAGAGAAAGAGACGTAGAAAATAGAGAAAAAGAAAGAAGTTACACAAGCAGTCGCATATGTCTGTGTCGCTTTCCAGTTTTTGGTATTCCTGCCCACTTTCACCGACAGCATCTATATCAATCTGTTCACGTGCATCAAGGAATAAGTTTGTTTTACGAATAGGAAGTTAGCCGTATCCAAAAGCCCTTATTTCTTAGCTTCTTTCTTCTAGCGTTCTTCGTCTAATTTTGAGATAAGAGAAGGCATTATTCTCAGCTTTGCCGCCTGCATGCCCACCATATATGCGAAATTCATTGGACAGTCGTTAGATGCTCTTTTGTAGCAGCGACTCGTCGCCTAGCGTTTTCTCAGCTATGTACATTTCCGTGGAACGTTGCCTGCTTCGACGGATAACCTGAGCTTTTCTCTCTTGTTGTCGTCGTCTATCTCATAGCTACAGCCCCACTTCCCCTTATTTTACAATAGGGTTATCTCCTCCACGGAAAAGGAAACCGTCCCGCCGACCTGCGGGTAGCACCACGAAGGCGGATCATAGTACCGCTTTAGACACTGGACATGCACAATTTCGCTTCCTCGACGGCGATGACCCAAACGTAGCTTGAAGGCTTCCACGATATAGTTGACGGGAGGCGTTTTGTTTATCACGCGGTATAAACCCTGGTACTTCGACGCGAGTTTCGGTGACAGTCCAGGGGTAGGGACTGGAACCCAAAGCCACACTAGCGAGCCAGGAGCATAGGATACAGGAGCACCGGAAGTTTCCCGATGGTGCTTCTGGCGTTGCTGGTCTTCTGACGTAAATATACGGGATAGCTTGCGACACTCTTCGGCGTGTGCAGCACCTTCGGATAAGGTAGTGGTTTTCGGTTTGTCCAGGCGGTACGGATGCTTAGTATCCATTGTGGAAAAAGCTTCGCGTCCATACAGGAGAAAGAAGGGCGAAAATCCCGTGGTAGTCTGCGTGGTGGCATTGCAAGCGTAGGTCAGAAATGGCGGAACATGGTCCCACTTGCTTTGGTCGGATGGAACATACATGGCCAGCATGTCACCAAGAGTGCGATTAAGGCGCTCGGCCATGCCATTAGTCTGCGGATAATAATAGCCATTATTTTGCGGAGAGCCTCGATGACGTCAGATAGGAAGACGCGGCCTCTATCACTGAGTAATTCTCTGGGAGCTCCGTGGTGAAGGATGATGTGGCGCAGGAGAAACCAGGCGACGTCACGTGTAGAAGCGCTGTACAAAGGGGAAGTTTGCGCATAGCGCGTAAGATGGTCGACGGCCACAATTACCCAGCGATTGCCGTCTGATGTTGTTGGCAGAAGTCCATAAGTGTCGATGTATACTCGATCAAAAGCACATGCTGGGCAAGGCAAAGGCTGCAATGGGGTTGTGGAACGACGAGGGGGACCTTCGTGGCGTTGGGAAACGAGACAGGAGCGCACATAATGACGTATGAAAAGATAGATCTCCCGCCAGTAGTAACGAAGGCGTAGACGCGCGTACGTCTTCAGTACACCTGCACGCGCGCACTTAGGCGCCGTCACTGTCGGCTACCCCGCATTGTGCCGGTATGCCACTTGCCGCTATCGACGGCGCATGCGCGGCCAGCGCGCCGAGTAAAAGTGGTCACTAGATGTACTTCACATACAAGGGCGAGCAACGCGAGGCCGACAAATTTAGAAGGCCTTTAGATGCGCGAGGAACGGGCAATCTGCTTCAATGCAGAGTCACACTCGCTAAATTGAATTCATTATTCCGCGCATGGCATGAACATTGTGGGCACGCGCAATAGCATTCCTCATAAGAAGCTGTGTGCGAATACTGGTCTCACTGGAACGGCTATAGTAAATATTAAGCTAAATCCATGGATTCCTATGATTAGACAGCATACAGCTTTAGAATAGCGTTTGTTTTATGTACGGTAAGCATAAGCACCTTTGCGTGATGTTACGGAGCTTCCCTTCTACTTATTGTAACGTACGGAAACTCAAACGCAAGGATTACGTCGAAAGAGAGGGCACCGTCTGGGGCCTCGTGCCAAACGTTTCCAAACAAACACAATCCCTTAGTACGCATCATGTCGTTGCTATGCGGACGCGTTTGGTTAGGCCTACGTACACCTTAGCCACCGAACGATCTCAGAAAATTGACGCGCTATGCGCTCATAACAGACGTTTTAGGTGCGTTTAGAGGAAGCGAAAGCTCATTTCAATTGTCACCCGCGATCAACGCGAGTGAGAGCGTAGGCATCATGAGAAATGAAGCTGAAGCGTTAGCCATGGGTGCCTCCATGTTCGACAACGCTACTTCTTAGCGTCCGTAAATGTTACGAACGGTAAACTCGCTACATGACGCACGTTATCATCTCGCACGTAAACCTCAAAACCCAATAACGTTCGCTGCATGCGCAGTAAAGACAACGCTATTTTTTTCACGTACACCCGGTGACAAAATATTGCGGGGCACGAGATCTGAGAAAAAGCTCAATATCTCTGCCACTTGACAAAGCAGCCTGGTATTTCCATTTCGGGCATCGACTACACTACGCTAACAATATTGTCGTATACAGTTTTACTGGCTATTGTTACATGCTGCTTGGGAGTTGAACCTTTTCGGAGATACCGTGGTCCGTAAACGTTTGTCGCCGTGTGTACGTAGTGGGCATACGTTCGGTTGCAAACGCTATTCTATAACTGCCTAGTGACAAGCATCACCGGTTTACCATCCGACTCGTCTCGCACTCCATCAAGGCGTGACAGCAGCGAGGCCGTTGGTGGCCCTCATCGCGCATGCGTATAAGCGCCTTCGTGATGTTTCTGCTGCAGAGCAGCTGTGGCTTCGTGTGTCGTATAGCGCCCCGTTGAATAGGAGCTTGAGCGCAACTACAAACATTCTTAGCACTCGCAGTGCATCGCCCTTCCGAGGAAACTGCAAATTTTTTTGCGTATGACCAAACCAGTGTTTGATTACGCTTTTGCGAGATATCACCACCACCTCGCATCCGCAATCGATACATAGCCCCTTGACATTGCTAGACACTGCTCCCATAGAAGAAGCAATGCCTGTGCGTATGGAACATGCAACATAAAAAATTAAAAAATGCTAAAAACGCCGGAAGGCTATCTCGATAGCGCAAATGTTTCATTTGTCGCCTTAGTATTATCTTATTTGAATTACCTTGTTCTATAAAAAGTGCAATTGTGACCTGTCGCATATTACAAAAGCCGTGGAAACGAAAAGAACCGCAAAAACACAAGTTCGTGCAGTTCGAACTATAATTTGAACGCTATAAAAAGTATTCAACGTCAAGATGCAACATACTACGGAAAATTTGAATATAGTCCCACATCCGCACAGGCATTGGTGCTCCTATAATAACGACCCAAGGCTCAAGTAGGTGCGGCGAACATCAGCTCAGGCAAGAATGCCTCGCCCAATCTATAACACCTTTCTACCGAATCCTCTGGGAGAACATGCAGTGCCTCAGATGTAATCGAAACCCGCTTCTTTGTTTCCGTAGTGAACAGCGGCCACTCTTCACCGTCCACCTTCGGCAGAGACCTGCGACAATGTTAATGCGGTTATCAAAACCCATGAAATTATTTTTTTAAACCGAGCACTATCTCTAATGGTATCGTCGTCGCAAAACATAGTAGTGAGAAGCTTCGTCATTCGATGCCTAAATACTTAGCAAAAAATGTTTTTTCTGCAATAATGAAGTACAAAAAATATACTTAAATATACGGGGAAATGCACTTCCTCATTGATAGAGTGATTTTTGCACATCTACCATAATTTCATGCATAGCTTCTAAGTAGAAAATTTGGGTTCATATGAGGAAGTGTGTATTTGCATCAATGTTTAGGCTGCGGCGAACCTTTGTATTGGACCCTGAAATACATTCAGAGTTCTTTTTACACCGGCTGCTCATAAAATTCTTCGAAGTGTAAGTATGCCTTCCCGCACATAGCCACAAGCAAGCCTCTACATTCAGCAAGTGAGACAAGTATACCTCGCACTCAAGCGACCCTTCCGAGCTTGTGTAACAAGAGAGATAAGTTCAAACTGCATTTCCCACGGTTGGTGCAGTGCGTGCCACATTCTAGAAGGCGCTTTGCTCGCACATCCCCATGACACCGAGTAGACGCTGGAAGAAGGCTCTGCTAGAAGGCGCGTTTGTTTGAATGGCAGCTGCTCTAAAACAGAAAGCAAAACGAAAATAAAATAAAAATTTTGGAGCCTTAAAAATTCTGCTTACTTTACCCCTGTGTCTGCGGACTGCTCGTCCGATATCTAACAGCGGCTTTTAAAAAGCAGTTCTCTTTTTTTACATTTGGAATATACTGTGCGCAATAAGCATCAACATGAAACGCGATTACGTCGCTGCTCTGTCTGTAAGTCTCAAGAGGATGTAAGTAACCAGCTGGGATATAGGAAAGAGCTTGCAAAGTATCAGTGATTTAGGTCAGTGGCAATTCAAACCCCTATAACTTTCAAACAGTGTGAAATATTTTCTTATACAGTTTCGCTGTCATGAAGTTTGAACTGCTCGAACTCGCGAACATCTACTAAATTTTTTTCTTCATTCTTCGCCTCAAGGTAAAGAAGGTATAGCTGAGTAAGCGGTATAAGGAGGATGTCACAACGATGGTGGTGGCTGCCGTCGTCATTGCAGTAACGGAAACGTAATAGAGGCGCACGTAGCAAACCCATTTTCAACGTTTTAGGCGGTGCTTCAGCAAAATGAACACAATTAAATACACTTTACTTAAGTCCATTGTATACAGCCCAAGACATGAGAACATAAAAAACAAATTTACATGCGCTCCTAATCACTTCAGTCTTATAGTATACGGCGCTTCGCCAGTGCAATATGATTTGAAAGCGCAAAAAAGCCGAGCGAAAGGCTAAGTGGGCAGCACTCGACCGAACTCAAATGTCCAGTTACAGCGCTGTCGTCTTCTGCCAGAAGCCCGCGCTTGCAGGCAGTCGGTTACTGCGCACAGATTTACAATCGCGAATAAAATTTTGCCTTTTATGGAAATGCACCCGCGTGGGGTTTGATCATTACAATGACTTTGCGCTTTCCGGTGTAGAATGTGCAGACGCGCGAATAGTGCTGTAGAGGAGAGTGTTTTGTGATTGCTGATTTCTACAGCGATGACACGTTGCGTGTGAATAAAGTGCAATGGCAGTGTCCTGTGGTGCACTTTTCGCACCATCTAGCGGAGGCGACGCTGGCTCGGTAGAGTGTGTTCCCGCATGCTGAATGTGTGCTACCCAAGCGGCCAGGGCTCCCCTGCTCGCCTGAACCAACTCTCCATTCCTAGGCTAACTAGAGATTTTCAGTGGCGCACCTTGAAAGCCAAGGTAGACTGCGTTATTGTCTGACACCGGTGTGGTTCATAAAATCTTGGGTGACCAATGACTCACAGAGGCCGACATCACTTCAGAATAGAAGCGCGTGTGTTGGTTGCTTCCGCGTGAGGCGATCCGTGGTAAACAGAGCCATACTATAACCAAATGCGGCTACGGTGTAACGCCCGAGTACGCAATGGCGCACACAGCGAATCCCACAGCTCCCGTTCTCTAGACAGTCACCATGGCCGCTGAATTGTGATGACACAGCGATGACTGGTCGTGCATTTCACTACTTCCTTCGATGCCGTGTACGACGATCGTCTGCATGATTTAAGCGTAGGTCAGGCACGAATATATATATAAATATGTGTGTGTGTGTGTGTGTGTGTGTGTGTGTGTGTGTGTGTGTGCGTGCGTGCGTGTGTGCGTGCGTGCGTGCGTGCGTGCGTGTGTGTGTGTGTGCGTGTTGAATGCCAAGAATGCCCGAAGCTTATACTTTTCGTATCACGGATATAGTGGAATACAGTGCTTAATGACGCAATGAAGAGTCGAGAAATTATTTTTTAGCTGCTTTTAGAAAAAATTCTGTATACATTGGAGAAGTCTTCATGCGTCATAAGTATTAGCCCCTCTTCAACCCAAAGAGTATGAGTGACCGAAAGTGATCAGACGTTCTTAAATTCTGAATTTTTTTCTAACTACCCTATTGACCAACCTCATTTGCCCTGTAACATCCATATCCAATAATCACACATGAATCATATAGGATTCCATATACAGACTCGTTTTTCGGATTTGTCGTATGCCGCAAATGGATATGGCGAATATGAAGAATACGTCTTTTTTTTCACCAGCATATTTAGTGTTGAGAGAACGGAAGACAGCATGGTGGAAATTTGACAGTAGTTTTTCGTTTATAGCGGACGACAGATGAGCGGCCCTCCATCGCAAAAATGGAATAGCTGCCAATGGAAGGAAAACGCAGTCGAAGATGGCAGAGTATTAGAAGATACGATGAGGTGCAATTTTAGGCAGGTTACAGAGTGCGCTAACGGAAGAGCCGGGTGACTGGAGGTCGCGACGAGAGGTCGTGCAACACATATAGAGGTATGAAGTATAGTCTACTGGTGATGACCAGATGAGTACTTTTACGGTTACGGTTAAACGTAGCGACCCTCTCATACGTTTCCAGCCAGCTTTCCGGGTCCTCAAATGTGGAACCGCGGAACGTCGGTGGTTCCCTGGGCTGCTGCAGCACGATGGGGGACGCTGGGGCTGCCATTGGACTTGCCTTGGACACAATCTTCTTGGTCTCAGGCAAAAGTCCGTGCTCCGGGGGCAGCTGTTGAAGACGGCGGCTTGCTCGATGTTCCGGGATGGCGCTGGTGTTGTCTTCGCGGTCTGGGCTTGAATTATGGCTTGTCGGGGGCGTCCGGTACATGAACGTAAAGCACCTCCACCATATGTCACGTGGTGGTGACGTTGAGTAACACAGTAGCAATACTGTGAACGACAAAACTAACTTTTAATGGGCGAACCTGTGCCCACAAAAACAGGCTACACTTATAGCGCAACGATAACGGCGAACACGGTCGGCGATCGTCGAAAATCTGATCAGCGGGTCAAGCACGTCGGCTTCTATACAGCAGTCGTGGAATGTTCCAGACTAATCGTTGGGACCCGCGTGCCTTCCACAAAGTTCTACACCATTCGCGTCACGCGATGAAATCTGATAACACAAGGTTTGACGACAACAGACAGCCGGATAGAAGCATCGATAACTTTCCAGAAACTTCGGATACATGCAGGCGCGTCCCACGCTGTGCGATAACATTTGTTAGGCGGCGAAGCGTGGTCGCCCGATAAATATAAGTACACGTGTCAATACCCTCCTCTCAAAAAGCATCGACCCGATGCCGCATGCAAACGAAAGTAATAAAGAAAAACACCCGTAGCAAAGAAAACAAGGAAGTTCGTCAGCGTCCGTGAAAGGGTTTCAGACGCACCACGTGCACCACTTCAGATCGTGCGTGGCGCCGCTGTGAATGCGAAATTCCGCCTGGCACGACCTCGTAGTCCAGTGCGCCAATACGTCGAATGACTTTGTAGGCTCCGAAATAGCGGCGCAATAGTTTCTCACTCAGTGCTCGTCGGCGTATGGGGGTCCAAACCCAAACACGGTCGCCGGGCTGGTATTCGACGAAGAGTCGGCGGAGGTTGTAGTCTCGGCTGACGGTCCTCTTGTGGTTGTTGATCCGTAGGCGGGCGAGATGTCGGGCTTATTCGGTGCGCTGGAGATAGCTATCGACGTCAACATTCTCTTAGTCAGTGAGGTGGGGCAGCATGGCGTTGAGCGTCGGCGTCGGGTTCCTGCCGTAAACCAGTTTAAACGGCGTGATCTGTGTTGTTTCTTGTACCGCCGTGTTGTAAGCGAAGGTTACATACAGCAGGACAGCGTCCCACGCCTTGTGCTCGACGTCGACGTACAGTCGCGATCTTTTTGAGGGTGAACACGGGAGCGCCTGGATTTCCGTACTGCCAGCTCAGTTTACCGGCGGCAGCGAGAAGCAGTGCGCATGCGCAGTGCGTCTCTCGTGTAAGAATTCTACCTTCGCGCGCATTGCGTCACGCAAGCACGCGCGTGTCGTCTGCTACACGCACACCGCTTCAAGAGCGGTAAGAATGTTGAACTTGAAATTGCATACCGCACGATGTATGAATAAACTTGAACTATGTTATCTTTTGCCAACGTTCCTAAGATCATTGTTGGACTGTAGCTAAGCTTTTGCGACGCATGCGTATTATACTGGCGGGCGTAATAGTGACCACCCCTGTGTTCGAGGAAAGTCTATATTCGTTCACATTACCGCACTGATCAGAGCAACTGCTTAACGTCAGCATGGCCTGTGTTCCTAAAGACGAGAGGTGGAAAATAGTAGAACTTTCGTTGAAGTGATATTCTCAGCGCTCCATCGGCGCATTGGTGGAGAGGCCGCTGAAGACTGTCAGTAGGATCATCCAAGCGTTCAGGAAGGAAGGCCGCATTTCTGACTCCCCACATAGGCGTCGGGCAAGGGTAACGACAGGTGAAGAAGATGTGCTTATGGTAGCGGCGGTAGTGCAGAATCCCTTTCAGTCGGCGAGGGAAGTGCGGAAGCTGCTCGATGTGGACGCTTCCGTTGTTACCATACGGCGACGCCTCAGGAGTGCTGGATTGGGCAGTTATGTGGCTGCACAGAAGCCCTCTCTCACCGTTTCGAACAAGGTGTCACGCCTGCAATTTGCCGAAGCCCACGCCTTCTGGACTTCCGATGACTGGGGCCGAGTAATCTTCTCGGACGAGTCGACTTTTTCAACCCGCCAAGACCAACGCGTGCGGCTGTGGCGCACAATAGGAACACGGTAAGAAAATGTTTCTTAGTGGACTTTATTTTGTGTGAAGAACTGAATTTAATACAATTTCCATGCAGTTACGAGCCAGCCAATCAGCAGGGAGTCGCGGCGAGCGGGCGCACCTGCGTGAACGTGTGGCGCGCGATGTCGAGACATGGTCTCGGGCCTCTATGCCGCATCGAGGGCACTCTTACTTCGCAGCGCTATTGCAGCGAAATCTTGGAAAACGTGCTCCTTCCTTACGCCCACGCCACTTTCCCCTATGCTGATTTTGTGTTCCAGCGTGACATTGCGCCGGTGCACACCGCGAAAATTGTGAAAGAGCACCTACAAACTCGTGGGGTCCATCTGCTCTCCTGGCCGGCAAAGGCCGCTTACATGAACATCTGTGAAAACGTATGGGGCCGCATAAAAGCAACGATGGTGCTACGCCCTATTCATTCGGCAACTGCGGTCGAGCTGTGGGTAGCCGTTTCCCAAGATTTGGAGCATCTTAGAGCAAGTAACTTTGTTCCTGCCCTGTAATCTTCCCTACCGTCTAAAATGGCGGCAGTTGTCGCTGCAAAAGAGAATATGACAAAATATTAAAGAAAGCGAAACAGCGATTATTTCCAGGTTGCAGCTGTTACTTTTCCGAGTCTTTCATTATTTTGTGAAAAATGGACAAAATAAAAGTTCTGACGTTTGCGTTTGTTAGCTTGTTTTCTGCATTCCGTGCCTACAAAAACTCGGCAGAAAAGTAGGTAACGATTTCCAGGGAATTAGTGTAACGCTATGAATAAGGAACACACCATTCATAATGGAAACATCTCGATTTCGCTTACAGTGATAATTCGGTCATCGCCGAGGAAACAAAAAAGCAGCTAGCATACGACAAGAGAGCGCTCCGATGACGTGATGCGCGCGAAGGGACGCTACTCTTGCCGCGCATGGGCACAGAAATTGTGAGGCGCCACTAAACTTCAGTGGTAGTATCATTCGCCACGCGCTCCCGTGTTCATGCTCAAAAAGATTGCGACTGTAACATCGCTAGCATGTCGGCGAGGGTCTTGTTCAGGCGCTCCGTGAGACTATTCGTCTGCGGATGGTAGGCAGTTGTCCTCCTGTGGCTTGTTCAAGGTAAATATACCTGGTAGCGAAGCTTCCATAGGAGCCCATACGTTCAAAACATGGCGGTCCATCGGCGGTCCATGGGGCTTAGCGCCATCTGTATGCGGTGGGAACACTTCCGGCGGAAGAAAAAACAATGTAACGCCATGTCCGGTAAAAGCAGAAGTGACGTCATTTTGTTTTCGAAGACGCGAAATTTGTTTTGTTCTTCCTTTGGAGCTATATATTCAAATGCCCCGCCATTCGACTTGATGGGCGTTTCGAGCTTTCAGCGTGGAAAGCGATGCAGGAAAAGGCCAGCCGTACGGTTGTCGAAATCGCATCCCTTCACAGAACATACTTTCATTGGAGGCTGACGAAAGCTTTAGGCGTAGAGTGCTGATCCTATTGTTGGATGCCAAGCCCGTCAGCCAGCGCAGTCGCACGAAAACAACTACACAATTATCTGGCGGTCATAACTCACTACTTTTGACTGAACAGATTCAGAAGCAACGAAGCTACCTGCGTCACCAAACTCAGACAAACTTCGACAAGCAAGAAAGCACAAACTGTGAGAGGGGCGTATTTCAACAGGTGATACGAGCGCGCCTTTCTGCCCATTTCAAGACGTGCATTGCATTGCGAGTGATAGTGGCGTCAACGCCCCCTGTAGCGATGGGCGCTGAAAAGAAATGCATTTATTAATAATAATAAAATTAAACTTGTATTTTCTTAACTCGTCACGAATATATAAAATTGACTAGGAATTTTATTTTTGTTGAATGAATCTAACTGTGGTCTCGTTTGAATTAAAAGATGCGTTTTTCTTTTCCAATGTTTGTTCCCTCCAAACATAGTCGCGCTTCAAACGCTGCTCCCATAACCCCCCATGGTGATGTCGGTGACAAACTGTACTGAACCGCTTTTCGTCCGAAGCTTCGCGACCTATTTGAATCGACCTTGGCTTGTCTGGCTGTACTGCAGAATGGCTTGGATGAGCTCTGCTGTAAAAGCCGTTCCTCTGTCGGTGATGAGGACTTCTGGGGCACCATGTCGCAGCAGGGTGTTCTCGACGAAAAATTCCGCCACTTCGGCTGCGCTGCCTTTTGGTAGAGCTTTAGTTTCAGCAAAGCGGGTGAGATAGTCCGTCGCCACCACGATCCACTTATTTCCGGATGTTGACGTCGGAAATGGCCCCAACAAATTCATCCCAATCTGCTGGAATGGTCGGCGAGGAGGTTCGATCGGCTGTAGTAATCGTGCTTGCCTTGTCGGTGGTGTCTTGCGTCGCTGACAGCCTCGGCATGTCTTGACGTAACGGGCGACGTCGGCGGTCAGACGCGGGCAGTAATACCTTTCCTGTATTGTCGACAGCGTCCGGGAGAATCCGAGGTGCCCAGCGGTTTGATCGTCGTGTAGGGCGTGCAGAATTTCTGGACGCAGCGCTGAAGGTACAACAAGAAGGTAGCTGGCGGGGACTGGTGAGTTCTTCATGAGCAGGTTGTTTTGTAGCGTGAACTAAGACAACCCGTGCTTAAATGCCCTTCGGACAACGTCGGTGTTCCTTCCAAATACTCGACGAGGCCTTTCAGCTCCGGGTCTGCTCGTTGCTGTTTAGTGAAGTCTTCCGTGCTTATTATCCCAAGGAAGGCGTCGTCTTCCTCGTCGTATTGCGGCGGGGGATCAATGGGGGCGCGTGATAAGCAGTCGGCGTCGGAGTGTTTTCTTCCGGACTTGTATATTAGAGTGACGTCATATTCTTGCAGTCTGAGGCTCCACCGCGCCAGCTGTCTAGAAAGGTCCTTTAAGTTAGCTAGCCAACACAACGCGTGATGGTCGCTGACGACATTGAATGGCCTGCCATAGAGGTAAGGGCGGAATTTTGCTGTAGCCCAAATGATGGCGAGGCATTCCTTTTCAGTCGTAGAATGATTGCTTTCCGCTTTTGACAGCGACCGGCTGGCATACGATATCACCCGTTCAAGTGCTTCTTTCCTCTGGACTAGGATGGCACCGAGGCCTAGGCTACTGGCGTCAGTGTGGATTTCGGTATTGGCGTCCTCGTCGAAGTGTGCAAGTACCGGCGGCGAGTGCATACGTCGTTTGAGCTCTTGAAATGCTTCGGCCTGCGGCGTTTCCCACTTGAACTCGACATCACATTTGGTTAGATGTGTTAGCGGCTCCGCGATGCGTGAAAAGTCCTTGACAAAGCGTTTACAGTAGGCACAGATCCCAAGGAATGTGCGCACTGCCTTTTTGTCGGTTGGCTGCGGGAACTTTGTGATGGCAGCTGTCTTCTATGGGTCGGGGCGTACTCCTGATTTGCTGATGACGTGGCCTAGGAATAAAAGCTCATCGTAAGCGAAGCGACACTTTTTCGGCTTCAGAGTGAGCCCTGATGACTTGATGGCCTCTAATACTGTCAAAAGCTGCCTAACGTGATCGTCGAAATTTCCGGCGAAGACAACGACGTCATTCAAGTAAACAAGACACGTCTGCCACTTCAATCCTGCTAACACGGTGTCCATGACGCGCTGAAACGTTGCAGGCGCTGAGCACAGTACGAATGGCATGACCTTGAACTCGTAGAGGACGTCTGGCGGGATGAAGGTGGTCTTTTCGCGATCCCTCTCGTCGACTTCTATTTACCAGTAGCCAGACTTAAGGTCCATCGACGAGAAGCATTTAGCGTTGCATAGCCGATCCAATGCGTCGTCTATCCGCGGAAGCGGGTGCACATCCTTCTTCGTGATCTTGTTCAGTCGACGATAATCGACGCAGAAGCGTAGGCTTCCGTACTTTTTCTTCACCAGGACTAAAGGAGAGGTCCACAGGCTTTTCGACGGCTGGATGATGCAGCATTTCACGCAGCATGCAGCATGCATGCGTCGTGCAGCATTTCGTCGACTTGTTGCCTGATAGCTTCACGTTCTTGCGTCGAAACTCGGTAAGGGCTCTGGCGGAATGATAGAGCGCACTCTTCGGTTATTATGCGATGCTTTGCAACTGGTGTATGTCAAATCCTCGTTGACATCGAGAAGCAGTCTTTGTATCATCGGAGAAGACTTCTGATCTGGATTTGGATTCACGTCGAAGTCTGGTTCGGGGACTATGCTCATCGGGGTAGATGCAGCAGAATCAGAGAGGACAAAGGTATTGCTGGTTTCCACAATTGCTTCGATGTATGCGAATTTCATGCCCTTGTTGACGTGCTTGAACTCTTGGCTCCGCGGAGTCGAGCAATCACTCTTGGGACGCAAATTTCACAGTCGAGCAGTAAATGTTGGTCGCCCTCGATGACGCCTTCTACGTCAGCGGGTGTTTCGATGTTGACGGAAATAATAATGCTGGATCGCGGCGGGATGCTCACTTGATCTTCGAGCACACTCAAGGCCTGGTGACTACGACAGCTCTCCGGCGGTGTCTCTTGATTTTGCGACAGCGTTATCGATTTGGACTTCAGGTCGACGATTGCGCCATGTTGATTCAGGAAGTCCATTCCGAGAATGACGTCTCGTGAACATTGTTGGAAGATAACGTAGGTGGCAGTGTAAGACCGGTCATGAACGGTAATTCTTGCCGTGCAGATCCCAGTCGGCCTAATGAGGTGTCCTCCAGCGGTCCGAATATGAGGGCCTTCCCATGTAGTCTTAAGTTTCCTCAAGTGGGCGGCGATGGGTTCACTCATGACGGAGTAATCGGCTCCTGTGTCTACTAAGGCGTTGACTGCGTGGCCGTCGAGAAGCACGTCGAGGTCGGTGGTTCTTTGTCTTGCGTTACAGTTAGATCTTGGCGTCGGATCACGGCTCCGTCGCGTTGACCTGTTACTGGTACGTGGCGTCGTCAGGTTGTCTTTGGTCGTCGTACTCTTTGCTTCCCCACTTCGTCGGGACGGCGGCGTGTCGTTATGTCGTCGAGGTAGTCTATTCAGCGTTTTTGTCGGCGGCGGAGGATCTTCGTCAGTTCGACGAACAGCAACCGCACCTCCGTCGGTTGATAAGGGCTGACGGACCGGCCCCGGGCTGGCTTGGTGTATGGTCGGCGCTGCGGCGACAGGTAGCGGCCTGGTGACGGCGAACGGGAAGGTCGTCGAGGGCTCCACTGAGTGGCGGCGAGGTAGTCGGCGGTATCGCGAGGTCGTTCGCCAATCTGTGGCCACGGCGCGTTAACGGCGAAACCTCGCAGTCCCATCTCCCGGTATGGGCATAGGCGGTACACATGGCTGGCTTCTCCGCAGTGGTAGCAGAGCGGGCGGTGGCCGGGGGCGCGCCAAACATCAGTTTTCCTTGGAATGCCGCGTGGTTTGACGGGTTGGCGTGCGGGCGGCGGGGGTGGTGGTGGACGACGAAACTGTGTCGTCACTGGGCCCGGCCGTGGGCGCGGAGGGGGAACGTATCGGCGGGCTATAGCGGCGTATGTCATCGCTTGCGGCTGAGGCTGCAGTGATTCAGGGGCTACTCCGAGTTGTTGGAGCTCCTCACGCACGGCGTCGGCAATCGAATTCACTTGAGGCTGTGATGACGGGAACAGCTTCTGTAGCTCCTCCCGCACGACCGCTCGGATAGCCTTGCGCAGGTCGTCGGTGGGCAGTGACTGAACTCCCGCGTAGCTTGTCGAGTTCAGGCGGCGGTCGAATTGCCGGTTTCGCATCTCGAGTGTCTTCTCGATGCTGGTGGCCTCGCGAGGAAACTAATAATAAATATATTTGGGGTTTTACGTGCCAAAACCACTTTCTGATTATGAGGCACGCCGTAGTGGAGGACTCTGGAAATTTTGACCACCTGGGGTTCTTTAACGTGCACCTAAATCTAAGCACACGGGTGTTTTCGCATTTCGCCCCTATCGAAATGCGGCCGCCGTGGCCGGGATTCGATCCCGCGACCTGGTGCTCAGCAGCCCAACACCATAATCACTGAGCAACCACGGCGGGTTCGCGAGGAAACTCGTCGACGGGCTTTGGTGGGCTTCGTACCATTCCGGCAAAAAGTTCCTCGTTCACACCACGCATGAGCAGGCGGAGTTTCTTCTACTCGGGCATTTCAGGGTCGGCGTGGCGAAATAGACGGCTCATTTCTTCCGTAAAGATGCCAATGTTCTCATTTGGTAGCTGCACTCGGGCGTCCAGCATATCATCGGCCCTTTCCTTGCGCACGACGCTTGTAAAGGTGCGCAGGAAGCCGCTACGGAACAGGTCCCACGTTGTCAAGGTCGACTCCCTGTTCTCAAACCACGTTCTGGCGGCGTCTTCTGAGGCGAAGTAGATATGCCGCAGCTTGTCGTCGGTGTCCCAGTTGTTGAATGTCGCAATTCGTTCGTAGGTCTCCAGCCAGGATTCCGCATCTTCAGTCGCTGCTCCATAGAAGGTCGGTGGAACCGGTCCCGAGGTTGTTGTAGGATAACGGGGGAGGCTGGGGCAGCCATTTGGGTTGTCTTGACCATGATATTCTTTGTCGTCTCAGGTAGAAGTCCGTGCTCTGGGGACAGTCTTTGGAGTCTGCGGCTAGCACGGTGGTCTTGGGCGATGTTGGTTTTGTCGTCGGGCTTCGGGCTCGGATCGCGGCTATGCGGGGGCGTTCGGTACATAAACGCTCAAGCACCTCCACCAGATGCCACGTGGTTGTGACGTTCAAGAACACAGTAGCAATACTGTGTCAGACAAAACTTTTATTGGGCGAACCTGTGCCCACAAAAACAGGCTACACTTATAGCGCAACGATAGCGGCGAACACTGTCGGCGATCGTCGAAAATCTGATCAGCGGGTCAACCGCGTCGGCTTTTATACAGCAGTCGTCGAATGTTCCAGACTAATCGTTGGGATCCGCGTGCCTTCCACAACGTTCTACACCATTCGCTTCACGCGATTAAATCTGATAACACAAGGTTTGGCGACAACCGACAGCCGGACAGAAGCATCGATAACTTTCCAGAAACATCGGATACATGCAGGCGCGTCCTGCGCTGTGCGATAACATTTGTTAGGTGGCGAAACGTGGTCGCCCGATAAAGATAAGTACATATATCATTATGATTCCCCCAATGACATAAAGAGTAAAATAACAAGCTTCTTTTTCCTTGAAAGCAATAATTTTCTAGAGATAATACATAATGCCCGTTTTTCGAGGCATAGCAACCGAGATCACTACTTTATTTTTGTATGTCCCCAAGATTCAATGCTGTAGCAGCTGTTAAGTAAGAGAACAAAAAGTGCAAGGATCTAAGCACGGAAAAGCGAAAATACTATTTGGCTAATATGAGTTTGTAGCACCCAAAAAGCTTATTTTTTACATTAACTCAGGCTTTGAGCGAAACTTCTGTTTTCTTTTTTTCTGAGATTTTATTATTAACAAAAGGCACGCGTTCTATAGAGCTGAGCGAGTTGTCGGTGATTGTTCTGTTTAAGGCCTTAATGATGCTATAATGAGCTTTTCTTGAAAGCGATGTTGAGACAAGTGCATGTTTTCAACTTTCCGCAAGCGTTTTGAGCAATCGCGGCTGTGCTTCGGCACCGTAGTACTGAGGAATTTTGTAGTTGCATGTTTCGAAATCATAAAAAGCTTCCATGTGAAAAGAATTTTTTTCTTTCTATTTGCAGCTGTATCCACGAAGAGCCGAACATGTTGATGGAAGTGGCTGTTATCTTGGCGTGTGCATAAAAGGCAGATGTGCGTTTGAAGCACACTCAATATGCTCAGCAAGCTGAGGTGGACACGGCCACACTTTTAAAGAAAGAAATGAAGAAAATGTTCAAAAATGGTAGCAGTTCACTGACTGAAAAAAGCCTACTCGCACCTGCCGTAGTGGCCCGGTAGCTGCGGCGTTACGCTGCTAAGCATGATGTCGCGCGATCGAATCTCGGCCCCGGCGGCCGCATTTGGTTTGCGCGAAATGCAAAAAGTCCATGTATGGTGTACAGGGTGTAGGTTAAACGACGTTTGTCATATTTATTTCAGAGTCTCCCACTACGGCATGCCTCCAATTCAGATCATGGTGTTATCCCGTGAACCTCCAGAATTTGCTTTCTTTCCTTCCTTCCATCGGTCCTTTAGGCCATCCATCATCTATTCGTCTTTCTAGCTGCCAGATAGTCAATTAGCCAGCCAACATTACAACAGAACTTCAGAGTTTACGACAAGTCACCGGAGAAAACATACTTATTCATACTTAAACATACTTATACTCTGTGATTATACTTATACTTACGAATCCAAAAAGATTCTTTAAAATTGTGCTGTGCTAATTTTCCCACACAATATTTCGCTCCTGAAACTGCACTTAGAAAACGTGCATTGAACGGTTGCATTTGTCACCAACTGGCGGTGTGTCCACGCATGGACTCATTGTTTCATGACGGCGCAGCTGGCGGCAAGCCATGGTGAGCGAACACTGGTAGGGAGAGTGCGAGAACAAGCTTAGTTGTCGTCAGGATATCGTTTCGGTAATTGCTGCATTCCGGGATAACAATATGCCTAACACCTAGAAGCGCTGAAAATTCTGGTTTATGCATTTCGCAAAGGACTGCCGTACTGTCTGGACTCCGCCGGGTAGCTGTGCGGAATCCCCGCACTCGGTATCCGAGCGGAGATGACCTGGATATGCAGAAGTAACTTGCCTCGACCAAAGACACACCAACAGGTGTAAAGTGATGAGAACCGTGGAACATCTTTGAGATTGTATTGCCGCAGGTCTTATCCCATCAGAGATCGCAGTGCTTTTTTCAGCAGTACGTAAACTTGCTAAACAAATCAAAATAAACATACAGAGCACTGTTTAGACGGATAGTTCGAAAGCTGGTAGCCGGTGCAGTATCGACTATGCATACAGTTTATGCGTAAAGGAGAGAGAAACAGAGAGAGAAAATGATAAATGAAAGGTAGGGAGGTTAACCAGGACTGAGCCCGGTTGGCTAGCCTACACTGGGAAAAGGGAAATGGGGACGGAAAGTTCAAAAGAAGAGAAAGTGCACTGGAGATATCAGTTGGTCACTCAGTCCGCATCACAGACGCTGACTCAATCCGGTCGCTTTCAAATATCGCAGCGGTGCTTTTGTGGCCTTTTGTAGCTGCGATATGCGAGGTCATGGTCCCAAGATCTTCTTCAAGGTGAACGGCTTTCCATCTAGCTGATTGAGAGCTGTGCAGAGGTCTTGCCTTTAATTTTCAAAAGATGGGCAGTAGCACAGTAGGTATTCTATGGTTTCCTCGACAGCGCAGGCATTGCACTCGGCGTTATCAGCTATTCCAATCAGAAATGCATAAGCATTGGTGAATGCGACGCCCAAACTTAAGCGGCACATCATGCATAAAGGACAACATACAATTAAACAATGCCCTGAAGCGACAAGAGTAGACAGATGTCAAGACATGTCCTCGAATGTAGACACGATTTACCTATAAAACATACACCACCACAAATTCTAACGATCACGAGTTCAAACCTGTTTTATTGAACTTAAACTACCGTGAAAAAGAAAACACTTCACGAGCTAAGAAAAAAAAAGAGAACTATAGAAAAACGGTCTTCTATCAGAAACAAGAAACTAAAGCATTCTGTTTTGTTACAGGGGTATTCTAATCTATATGCCTGTTTGAAATGGTTAGCTAGTTTTACTTCGATTGGCAGTTCATTGCAAACTTCTGGGCCGCATGTGGAATTAACCATTCACCTTACAGGCTTTTACATATTGTTTGGTTAAAGTTCCAAATAGAAGCTTGCCTAGTGTTACGGTTTTGGAAAAAGAAGATACTCAGTTCTAACGGTGAATTAGTTCGGACAACGTTGTTCATCGTAATGAAGTTTATGTTACTGCCCCAGTGACATAAAGAATAAAATATAAAGCTGTTTCACATTGTCTTTCTATGATAGCAACCATGGTCTGGAGACATAATGCGTAATGGCCATTTATCGAGACACAGAAACGGCGAAAACTACTTTATTTACGTAAGTACCCATGAATCAATGCAATACCTAATATGCAAGTAGCCGAAATAAAATACGTTCTGTGCACTAAAAAGGGAAAATACTTTTTGGCAGTTATGAAATTCTAGCACTCAAACGCACATTTCTATCATTGCTTCAGGCTTTGAGCGTAACTTCTCTTTTCCTTTCTCACTGAGTTCGGAATAATTATAAAATGGAGACGTTGTCTATAGTTGAGAAATCTGACTGTCCTTGTTCTTTCAAGTCTTAACTGTACTATAATGAGCTTTACATTACACCTCTGTTGTGACAAGAGTAGTAGCTCACCGTCTTTTGAACTTTGCGCAAGTGTTTTGAGTAATCATGGCTCAACTTCATTACCGAAATGTTGAGGCATTTCTTGGCTGCATCTTTTGACGACATAAAAACCTGCCTGTGCACAATAGATTTTTCTTTCCATCTACAGCTGTATCCAACAAGCATTCCATTTCTTGATGAAAGTTCCTGTAGTTTTGGTGCATGCCAAGAAAGGCAGATTTGAATATACACCGCCTTAAACATGCTCAGCTGTCTGAGGTCGACACAGCCGCGCTTTTAAACAAATAAATTACGAAAATGTCCATAAGTTTAGTGGGTGATTGGCTGAAAAAAGCCTATTCGTACCTGCCGTGGAGGCCCGTTAGCTATGGCGCTGGCGTGCTAAGCACGAGGCGGCCTGATGAAATCCGCGCCGCTGCGGCTGCATTAGCATGGAGTTTAAATGCGATAGCGCCCTTGTACCGAGCATTCGGTGCCCATTAAACACGGCCAGGTGGTCAAGATTAATTGGGAGTCCCTCCATATGGCATGCCTCATATTCACATCGTCGTTTTGGCGCGTGAAACCCCCCCCCATTAATTCTTTTTTCGTTCTTTCTTCTGTCGTTTTGTCCACCGATTCACCTAATCATCCATTTAGCCAGTCAGACAGCCAGTCAGCTGGCGCTCTTTGGCCATCCCTGGCCCTGGCACAAAAAAAACATGCATCACCATCCTCATCAGTGAGTCAGCCAATTTGCCATTTAGCGATACCACAGAAATTCAGAGTTGATAATGAATTATAAGACAAACATTAACGGACATATTACTGCCCTGCGAATGCAGGAAGGCGAATCAAAAAGTCTTTGGATTGAATAAACTTTATTAAAGGTCCTGCAGGACGCACGTCAGCGTGCCGCGCGCGTCTGCCAGGCAGGGGCCGAAAGGAAGTGCCTGGCGGCTGCTGCGCAGGCCCGCTGGACGGCCCATTGCTGGTCTTGTAGGAGCGGGATTCGTAGGGTCTTCTCCCACTCTTGCGTGGTAGAGCTGGCCGGAGCCTTTCTACACTCCTAGAGCATGTGTGCCAGTGTCATGGTCCTGATGTGTCAGCTAAATTACGGCTGTAAATGCGAAGCCAACATAACCATTCCTAGCGGTGGACCTTTCTTGGGCCGGCCCGGACTTATCTGTCGGCAGCACCGAGGCGCGGCGCTGCTATCAGTTGTTGAAGATTACGGTTGTGCGTCACACGTCTATGTCGTACAAGCAACCAATTGTAATTCGTTTTCTATGGAGCAAGGGACGAACGCCCATCGAAATCTACAGGGAAAAGGAGCCCGCGTAACGGTAAAGGCGCTACGCTGTGAGATGTGTGAGGTGGTGGCGTTGCGTGTTCGCGAAAGGCCATGAGGATTTTCATGACAATAAGCGATCGGGGAGGTCACGTGCGTCGCTGGCTGATGACAATATTGCACAGGGGCACCTCAAACTTATTGTTGCGTTGGAACGAATGCTTTACCCGATGTGGAGACAATGTAGATAAATAATATAAGGTATGTAAAATAGCACGTGCATTTGTAATCACATGTACATGCCTTATTTTACCTAAAAAAATTGGGGCAATGACTTTTGGATTCACCCTCGTAACTACCCAGTTCCATATTGTGTTACGAAAAAGTGTTTAAAAATGTCTACTGCGAATATTCTCATGCAGTATTGTTACGGACGGATGCGATAAGAAAGTGGGAGAAGATCGGAGACGCTGGCTGCTTCGTGTTGCTGGTCAGTCATCTTAACTATTCTGACTCAGCCTGTATATATATTGTAAATATATTTTTTATATACTCGCAACATCCCCGTAACATATTGGTAAGAGGTGCGGGTTACGACAGAAGGAAACGGAGCTCTGCAGTGGACGTCGCATCACCGCCCGCACCATGAATGACGGTGAGCACGCGGGATCAACGTCGTTGCCGCCTCCAACGTCACCGTCGCCAGCTACATCGCTGTCACCTTCGGTTGTCGTTGTGCAACCCAAAGATCCTGGGACTTTCTGCGGGACCAGTGGCGCCAACGTTGAATTGTGGGTGGCCATGGACGAACGCGAGAGTGGAATCAACAGATAGGATCCTACGCTTATGCTAGCTAACCCGTTGCACGGCAAAGGTGTGGTACGAAAACTACAATGAGGAGCTAACCAGCTGGGACCAATGCAAAGAGAAATTGAGTGAGCTGTTTGGCAAACCAGGCGGCCGTAAGATTTCCACAAAGCAGGAACTGCCCTCCGGTGCCCAATCCTCCACGGAGTCCTATGTCTCGCAGATCCAGGACGTGCCGTTACATTGTCGTAAAGTCAATCACGACATGACAGAAGCCGAGAAGGTCGGGAACGTGCTTAAGGGCATTGCTGTCGATGCATTTATTCTGTTCATGTGCAAAAGCTGCTCTACAGTTGACGCAAACATTAAAGAGTGCCGACAATTTGAGCACGCCAAAAGCCAACGCGTCTTCCAACCATTCGCCAGGCTTCCAAATACTGCTGCTACGTCGACGTGTGAAGGTCAAACCTGCTGAATGCGTCGCCATTAGAGGACGTGGCACGGATCGTTAGACGTGAACAGGATGCGATGGCGCCCGCCGCTTTCTGCTCGCGTAGCACTGATGCTATCACATTTTCTGTTCCCTTCATAGAAACAATTTTTCGCCAGGAACTTGAAAACATTGATGTACAGTCTGTGTGTGCTGTCGCCAATCCCAGAGCTAACGAACGCCCTTCTACTATTTTCGCTCCACACCTTCACTTCTCTCCACGTTATCGCAACCCGATTGAGTGGAGAACTGCGGACGACCAGCCGATATGTTTCACCGGTCGCCGCTTTGCTCATGTCGCCCGATACTATCGCAACGCATGGCCCTCAAGAACTCGCACGCCGATCAACCTGAGCTGTTTTGATGGAAATACCCGCAATGTCTCTCCCACCGCCGAGTCTAACAGCGCCACCAACTCTGCTCGGAACACGTGGTACAGCCGCTCGCCATCGCCGCGCGGACATCAGTCTCGTTCACCGCAAACACGTGGCCCATCTTCCCGTTCGCCGTGGCCACGTCGCCTTTCGTCCCCTGTGGCTTTTGGCCACACCCTCTCGGAAAAGTAGGAAATGCAGCCTTCGGAGGTGGTGCTGCATTGCCGACTGCTGCAGCAAATTCTATGTCTGTGCCCACAAGGAGAAATGTAATTTAAGTCAAAATAGATGGCTCACCTGTCCAAGCACTCGTCGACACTGGAGCCCATGTATCGGTGGTTTAAACGTCTAGCCTACGTAGACGTTTAAAGAAGCTCCTCACCCCAGCAGCTGCCCGAGTGGTTCGTGTGGCCGACGGTGGCGTGCTGGTTGTTCTTGGAATGTGTTCTGCTTGCTTAATTGGAGCCGGTCGCCCCGCTTCTGTTCTATTTGCTGTGATCGACAACTGACCTCACGACTATATCCTTGCATTGGACTTTTTATCCACTCATTCTGCTCTCATCAACTGCGCGACAGGCGTTCTTCAGTTAGAACTCCCTCAACTTGCCGACGCTCCGAGTACCGCTCCACCGCGTTCGTGCTCGCTTAAAGCTCTGCGTCTGTCGCCCTAGGTAGTTACTTACGTCGCTTTGACCGCTCAGCCGCAGGTTCCTGACGGTGAATATGTGCTTCACTCCATCATCGGCGGGCATTTGAACTGCAATTTAGCAGTTCCGTACATATTAGTCACGGTTACTAATAAAGACGTTGTTTTACCGCTTCTTAATTTCAGCCTGTGCCCTCAAGTGCTTCCGGCCGGCATGTTCTAGGCCAGCGTTTCTAGTTGTTGCGAATTTAACATTGAGAGCCGGAGTGCCGAGAATGGCTTATTAGCACTAATTGCAGCTGAGAGCTCTGGTTCCTTAACGGATGACTTCGCGAAAATGATTGCACCTGACCTCATCTCTGCACAGACAACGGACATACGACTCCTGCTTGAATCGTATAGTGATATCTTTGATTTCGACGACAGGCCATTAGGCCAAAAATTTGTTGTTCACCACCGTATCAGCACTGGGGATACGAATCCTATTCGTCGGCGTCCTTACATTGTATCGCATGCTGAACGTCGGGACATCCAATTAGAAGTTGATACAATGCTCCGCAAGGGGGTCATCGAGCCATCAGCCAGCCCTTGCGCTTCGCCTGTCGTGCTTGTGAAAAAGAAAGATGATACCTGGTGTTCTTGCGTCGATTATCGCCACGTAAACAAGATCAAGCGAAAAGACGTCAACCCACCACCCGGCGTCGATGACGCCTTGGACAGCATGCACGGAGCTAAATACTTCCCGTCCCTCGATCTCCGATCCGGCTACTGACAGATTTCAGTTGACGAAATGGACAGCGAGAAGACGGCCTTTATCACGCCGGATGGCTTATATCAGTTCAAAGTCATACCAGTTGGCCTCTGCCATGCTTCTGCGACATAGGAACGTAGGATGGACTCTCTTCTGCGGGGCTACAAATGGACCACCTGTCTTTGTTACCGTGATGACATTATTGTTTTCCCCCCCGTTCGGCAGCCACATTACCCGAGTCGCTGCAATTCTTGCGGTCTTCCGAAAAGCCCGCCTTCAACTGAACTCCACAATGTGTTTATTCGGGTGCTGTCAGATAAACGTGTTAGGACACCTCATTGACGCGTCCGGTGTCCAACCAGATCCGGAAAAAGTTCGCGCCATACGCTGTTTCCTTATGCCACGTTCTGCCTCTGACGAGCACTGCTTCGTTGGCCTGTGTTCTTACTTTCGTCGCTTCGTCAAAAACTTCCCCGACGTTCCTCGGCCTTTGACAGATCTCCCAAAGAATAACACGCCATTCTCATGGGACCCGCAGCAGCCTCATGCGTTCACCGCTCTCATCAGGTTTCTCGCCACCCCTCCCATACTTGCCCACTTTGATCCGTCTGCCCCGGCCGAAGTCCACACTGACGCAAGCGGCTATGTCATCGGCGCTGTTCTCGTCCAACACCAGAATTATACCGAGTGCGTGATAGCTTACGCCAACCGCCTGGTGTCACCTGCTGAGAAAAATAACTCCATCACCAAGCGGGAATGCTTGGCTTTACTTCGGGCTGTCGCCAAGTTTCGGCCATATTTGTACGGCCGCACGTTTTCGGTCGTCACAGGCCACGACGCACTCTGCTGGCTGTCTTCCCTACAGGACCCCACTGGACGTCTTGATCGCTGGGCTTAGTCACTCCAGAAATTTTCATTTAGTGTCCATTAGACGACTGTACGCCTCCACAAGGAAGCTGACTGCCTCTCGCGACATCCCGTGGATCCTCCCGATCATTTTGCGCAAGATCCAGTGACCTGCATGATGGCTTTGACTGACATGACCGACATGCGAGCTGAACAACAACGTGACGCATCCTTACAGTCCATCATCGCCGGAGTTCAATCTGAGAGCACCGACGGCACGTGCCACATGTTCTTGCTGCATGACGGCATTCTCTACTGCCGCAATAACAACCCTGACGGCCCTGAGTTGCTGCTTGTCCTTCCTGGTCATCTGCGACCCGTTGTTCTCGAAGAACTTCGCGATGCACCGATGGCGGGACACCTTTGAGTTTTGCGTATATACGACCGCGTACGACACTGGTTCTTCTGGCCCGGTCTCTAACACTCTGTGCGTCGTTATGTGGCTACTTGCGAATTGTTTCAACGCGGGAAGAAACCTCCCCTGGAACGTGTCGGACGACTCTATCCCATTGAAGTTCCCTCTGAGCTGTTCTTTCCCGTAGGCCTTGACCTGCGTGGCCCTTTTCCTACAACGACTAGAGGGAACAAGTGGATTGCCATCGCTACTGATTACCCGATACGCTACGCGATAACAAAGGCGTTGCCGACTAGTTGCGCAACTGACATTACCGATTTTTTTCCTTCACGACGTCATTCTCCAGCGCGGTGCACCTCTACAGTTACTTAGAGACCGCGGCTACTCGTTCTTGCCACGTGTTGTGGACGACTTCCTCTGCTCTTGTGCCACTGCACACAAGCTGTCCGCAGCCTACCACCCACAAACGAACGGTCTTACGGAACGTCTCAACCGAACAATCACAGAGATGCTGTCGATGTACATCTCCAAAGATCACAGCGACTGGGAAGCCACGCTGGCTTACGTGACTTTCGCGCATAACTCGTCCCGGCATGACACCGCAGGATATTCACCCTTTTATCTCTTGCATTCTCGCGACCCCACACTGCCGTTTGACACCATGCTCCCTTCTGTGCCACGTGTTGCAACTGAGTACGCTCGCGAAGTCATCGATCGCGCTCGCAAGCCACGTCAAGTCGCCCAATCTCGTTTATTAGCCTCACAGCATACACAGAAACAGCGTTACGACCTCTGCCATCGCTATGTTAAGTTTGCACCAGGTGCTTGCGCGCTCCTCTGGTCACCATATCGTCGGGTTGGCCTCTCCCAGAAGCTTCTCTCTGGCCACACAGGGCCTTATGCAATCCTACGCCAAGTTAACGACGTCAATTATGAGATTTCGCCACTACGCTTTAATGCATCCTCAAGTCAGACGCCTGCCGACGCCATGCGCGTTTCGCGGCTGAAGCCGTACTTCGCTCGTAATTCTTCGCCTGCCATGCGCCGAGACGATGCTTCGCCACCCAGGGTCCTGTTACGGAATGACGAGGGAAGAGAGAAAAAAAAAAGATCGACGAAGCTGGCTGCTTCGTGTTGGCAGTCAGCCATCTTAAATATTCTGACTCATCCAGTATATATATACGGAAAATATAGTTTTTATATACTCGCAACGTCCCTATAGCAATATTTCGAGTTTAAAACTGAATCTGCAAGACGTGTACTTAACGAGAAGAGCCGTCACCATGTGGCAACCTGGCCCCGCGTGAGCTCATTGTTTGATGAATGAATTCGCGACAAGTCATGATGAACGACGCAGGTGGAGAGCGTGCGAGAACAAGCTTAGTTGATTTTACGTGTTCGTTTCCGTAATTGTCAGATCCCCACGTAAGGAAATACGTGCCACCTACAAGAGCTGAGAACTCTACCTTATAAGCACCGGAAAGATTGCCCTACCTGTCTCGATTCTGGCAGGGAGCTGCAATGATATCCGCACTGGTTAATCGAGTGGAGAGGACCTGGAAATCCAAAAGGCACCTGCCACGACAGAAGAGGCACCAGCAGTTGAATAGTAATGAAAACTAAGGAACGTCATTTGCGATAGTGTAGCCGCCTTTATTACCACAACTGCTATCGCAGTACTCGTTTAAGGGTAGGCTACCTTTGCTCAAAAATTCAAAATAAATGTACGTTGCACTGTTTCGACCGATAGTTTAAACGCTTGTAGCCGTTCCAGAATCAACAGGTTATGAGTAAAGGCGAAAAAAAGCAAACAACTTCCGGAAGCTACACGTCTACATGTGAAGCCGCGTCTTCACATGTAGACATGGTGTGCACCCATGAAGAAAAGTATACGTACCAAGTATCGCACGGTAAAACTGATTTTCTCGTCTGCCTCTTAATCCAACATGATATTAAATACTTCTTTCCAAACTTGGCTTTACGAGGTTTTTGGGCACTCGTCAGTTTCAAATTGTGCGTGTTAATTGCGAAAAAAGTTTGCTTCTTCGGCAAATCCGTGGTCCGTATATCCTTGTTCATGGGTGTACCGCTGAAAACCACACTAGAAGAAATTGTAAAAAACACGAGTTTCTACCTGTTGTATTTGAACGTCCAATACTAAGCAAATACAAATCGTTTCTCAGGATAAAAATAAAAGCGAAACCAAAGAAAAATAGAAAGAAAGAAAGAATTAACAAGAAACTGCTGCATTCTCATTCGTTAGATGGGCATTATAATCTACACCTCTGTACAAATCTTCAGTTACTTTTTTTTATTGGCAGCTCATTGCAAACTTTCTTGTAGGGGCTGACGAAGCTTTCATCATACACGTTGCTACATTTTGGTAGATTGAAATTCCAGTTAGAAGTCTGCCTTTTGTTACGCTTTCTTGAAAACAAATTCCTCATCTGTAAAGGAGAATTAGTTTGGATATTGTTCACCGAGATGAACATCTGATGGCTTCGCCAGTAACATAAAAAAATAAAATACCAAGTGCTTTATTATTTTTTATGACGGAAACGATGGTCTAGAGCTGATGATTCATGATGCCCATTTTCCAAGACGCAGTAACGGCAATAAGTACTTTATTTATGCAAGTCCTCAAGATTCAATGCAAAAAGTAGAATGATATACGCACAGAGAAGAGAAACGCTATTTGGCTTTTATCAGACTGCAGGACCGAAACCCACATTTCTTACCTTACTAAAGGCTTTGAACGAAACATCTGTGAGATCGATTCCGAGTTTTGATTATAAATAAAAAGCAGGCGTCGTCTACAGTTCTTGCGTGATCTGTCGTGGTTCTGTTTAAAGTGTTAATGGGGATATTATGAGTTTTACATTAAAGCTATATTCTGAGTCGAGCGGCAGCTCACCGTGTTTTTAACTTTGCGCAAGCGTTTTCAGCAATCAAGGCTTAGCTTCAGCACTCATATACTGAGGCATTTTGGGGTGGCATTTTTCAACATCCTAAAAAGCTGCCTTAGCACAATAAGTTTTCCTTTCTATTTGCAGGCATATCCACAGGGATCAACTTGTTCATGGAAGTTCCTCTGTTCTTCGCGCGTGCAGTAAAGAAGATGTGAACTTGTACTGCACTCAACACGCTCAGCAAGGTGAGGTCAACAGCAACCCGCTTTTAAACAAATACATTACGAAAATGTTCATAAGAGGTCTCTTCGATTCGCGAAGTGTAGACTTCAAGGATCGTAGAGCCCTAACCGACAGGCCTAGGTGACGCAGAATCGCCCATTAAGGCAGAAATATAGTAGTCGCATGCCGACGCCAAAGTTGTAAGAGGTGGTCTGAGGTAACACTTGAGGGCACACGCTGCGATTCACGACTGGAAGACAAGTGACCTTGTCTTGTATACGGAGTACCGTATGTGGGAATGCGACATTCTGCGACAGGAGGTCAGTGGCGTTGGGCGAGGCAATGTAATCGCCATCTGCGACAGATGTTCAGGGTGAAACTGCAATATAGGTCACGGCTCGGTGAGCCAGGCAAACGAACCCGTGATAAATAGTCGACTTGGCGTATGATCAGGAAGGTAAATGGCATATGGTAGGGCGAGTTGGACAACACCCGCAGAACAGTCAATAATGGCCGAAGGGACCGAGACAAAATCAATGCTTAAGAAGATTTCGTTTGGGCACTGCTCGAATACATAAAACTTTCGGTACAGAAACACCGAGAATTGTGTAGTAATGCGTAAGCATTGTTTGACTCGGCTGTGACTGGGTCTTTTGCTTCATCTCACTTACTTGCTTTTCCTAGCTTATGCACTACCCAGCAGGCAAGGAATAGTCTTTCTTCAGTAGGCGATTATCAGATTTTCTCACCGCACCTGGCCTCTTCAATGCAATAGTACCAATTGAGCTGGAATGCGGGGCACAAGAGTGCCTCGACGAAGCAGAGCGCTCAAAGGGAAACACCAGATGTCGCAAAGGCGCGCGGGGTGTTGGGTCAGGGAAGAGTGTACCACCGCATCGCCATGTCACCTCACTGACGCTCTCGCAATCCTGTGTTATGCGCACGTTCCTTGCACATGAAAGCTCACGCCTTTGTTCTCAGGTCCAATGAAAACACACCAAGAGCCTCAATGCACTCGTTTGACCGCGATGCGCTCATAACAACAAGGATGCATGCTCAGCAGTATATAATTATATATTGAGCAACTACAAAATCTCAAGTTCGCACACTATGAATTTTCAAGTTGACTTGCCCCCATACTTTAGTTTGCCCACTCCCCAAATTTCCATTTGGCCGACCCCCAGATGTCAACTTGGCCCATTCCCAAAGCTAAGGTGGCCCACCCGCAAATTTCAAGTTGGCCCGCCCCAAAATCTCAGTTAGCCCACATGGAACTTTTGCATTGGCCCATTACCAAATTTAATTTGGCATACCCCCAATTTAATTTGGGCCACCCTCACATTTAATTTTGACCCACCCCTGATTTAAGTCGGCCAACCCCTGAACTTCACTAAGCCCAAGTTGAAATTTCAAGCTGGCTCACTCCGAAGTTTAATTGGCCCATGTCTGAATTTCAAGTTGGCCCACACCAAAATTTTAGGTAGGCCCAACCCGTAATTTCAATTGGCCCATACCACATTTCAATTTGGCACGCCTCCATATTTCTATTATCACAACCCCAAATTTCAAGTAGACCAACCCCAAAGTTTCAGTCGGTCCACCTAACTATTTGCGTTCTCATACATTTTCCAATTAGCCCGATGTATCTCTATGAGTATTCTTTATTATTCTTGAAGTTGTTCCTTATGGCTTAAAAGCTACCAAATATCTACGTTTCCACTAACATAACGATTAAACGTCTTCGCAAATCACGCATTTTTGTGCAGATGCAACGCGTTGCACTTTTGGCGTTACAGGGCTGGGGGGCTCACCAAATATTACTTACGCATTGAAAGAAATGTATGGGGCCTGGCAATTGTTACACCGGCGGTGCCCACCCCAATGACAGCGGGAGTTTCACAGTCGGCTACGCGGACGAGAGCGAAGGGTGCAATGCTTGGAACATTTATTGCGATAGTAATTATATGGACACTCCAGGTGCCATTCAGCTGTCGTCGCCGCCGTTATGTTCCGCATAAAGTCCAACAGCGATAACATCGCCGCACCACACTGTATGCTATATGTTAGCATGAAAGCATGCCAGGGTGAGCCGACGATGGTGGCTCAATCTCACGCGCAAGGGAGCAAAGCGGGGAGGACTCCCGCCGTCTTTCGTCGCGCACAAGCCATCCAGAGCCGAGGGGAGGGAGTGGGGGCGTGTATTCTACTCCTGCGCCAACTGCGTAAAGCACGGCTGCGCGGGCCCTATCTTGAAAGGCATCTACGATTGGGACCGAGTAAAGATGCGCCGATGGCTCATAGCTTCGTGTGCGGTGTGTTCTCGCCGCTCTACCTGCGCAGGAAGCGTTAAAGGGAAGCTGAATAGTCTGTCGAATTCAATAAGACGCTCATATACGGATGCGGCTACATTATAAATCATGCAGGTAAAATTTCGGGGAGGGGGATTTTTCACTTAGGAGCGACGCAATCGTCAGTTAAAATTGTGCTGTAGCTCCGCCCCCCGTCGAGCGCCGCGCGCTGCTGCTGACGCTGACGATGCGAGCGGAGACCGGAAACCGCGGCTTAGTGACGTCAACAGTGGTGTTCCGCTCCTTCGCAGTCTCCGCGACCGTGCCTGACCGGGCTAATTTCTGCGTGCGTGCCGTCCTAATCTGCTTCGCTCGACCCTACATTCCTTTATTTGTTTGTATATAGGAGTGGTAGTTGACGTTCGCAGCATCAATTCAACTTGTAGGCCGATCATGCCGGCGTTCTGTGCAGCCTACGCTTGCACAAACACCAGTGGCCGCGACGATGTTCCGATGTTCCATTAGTTCCTGCAAGACAAGAAGCTTTCAGCTAAGTGGGAGGCTGCTGTGAAGCGAAACAACTTCAAGCGCTCAAGAACAACATTGTTGTGCTCTAACCACTTCCGTGACGATTACTACCGGAGTTTATCAATATAGCGTGCTTTGGGTTCTCCTAAAGAAATTGTTAGCACGCTGAACGGAAGGTGCATGTTTATCGCCCACCCTTGACGCAGGTTCCATCGCCAAGCGCCGCGAATTTTCTATTCGCACGTGTGTTGTGAAACAGCCTGTATGCAGCTACCATAACGCAATGCAAGCGTAAACTTTGCATGTGTCGGAAAGCCTGCTCACGCCAAGATGCTGCACTTCCCCTTCTCTCGCACACATCAGAAACCGACCATCTCACGTAGCCGACGGAATTCGGCGGTTATGAGTAGCGTGCGGATGGCGCGCTGATGAAAGTTCTATACAACACGTGCTACAACAGCCGGTAAACTTTTCCCGCGTTTAAACCGTCTGTGTAGATTGCCGACAGCTTTGGGGAAGCGCACATATGTTGAAGATTGCATCACCGCTTACGTTCTACGAGGAGGCATGCAGGAACATAACACTACAGTTGTTTGCCCGGAAACGTACTAACTGGAACGCTGAATGCAGCTTAGCAAAAAACATACTCGCCAAAGAACATTTCCAACACAAGGAGATACTAACACATCGCCTTCGTTCGCGTGGAAAGCAGTGCATGCACCAGCATTTTTTGCTTCTTGGAGAGGCCGGCTCTTCGTAATCGACTCGTACATGTAGTATGTACAAGTATAAACCCCTTACTGGCGACAGCGACAGCGCTGCAAGCGAGGCGATGGCTGTCGCGTTCACTCGTCGTCTGCAAGCCGAACCATTGTTGACGTCACGAGGCGCCTGACCAATCACAGGCGGAAATGAGGCGCGCGAGCTGGGCTTGTCTGCTGCTGCACTTTTCGTCGAAATATGTTTGCGCTTTCTTTCACTCAATTTCTATGCGATATTCGAATTCAGAGGGTTGAAAACCACGGCGTACTGCTCTTCACTCATTTTTTCTGGAAAACCTTTCAGCTTCCCTTTAAGCCGCACGAAGGTCACTTCGCTTACTTCTGCTGCCGTTGTTCCTCACACCAGTGTTTTGAAAGGCGTGTCCGAAGTAAACGACTAAAATGTGCTCATGTTTGCCTATGCCTACGCCAAGATTGCCATGGTTCCTAACTTAGTAAGTAAAAATTTACAAGTTTATGCGGGCGGCAAGTCAACTTTCCTTCGTATAGCTGTCTACTAATTTACACCGCAATCGATGCTTCGCCTTTCGGGCGAAACTGCTATTTTATTCAGGTGCGTAGGTGGGTTCAATTTTATAAGCGACACGTTAGCTCATGTGTCGATCAGTGCTATTACAGGTACATGGTCCACGTCCCCGTTGATGGGGTTGTGGCGGCCAGGCAGTGTAAGCAGAGGAATTTCTGGTCGCGTCGTCATGGCAGGCTCACCTCTCGGAGCTGCGCTCGTTAATTTTTCCAGGAGCGGCGGGAATCAGAAGGAGACGGAGGGCGACGAGGCAGAGGTGAGCAGGAAAGCCATGGGCTTTGCGAAGGGACCGGTTTGTTCATGCAGGCAGGTATGTTAGAGCGGTGCCTTCTACGATGCGTGTGGGTGGGCCGGGACTGCCAGGCGGGTGCCAGTGATTTTGATAGCTCGGCCAAGGCTCCGAGTACCAAGAGCTGTGATAATGGCATGACATATGTCCGACGTGTCCACAGCAGAAGCACATAGGCCTGTCATCACAAGTGCGCCATTGTTTAAGGTTTTGATAACAAGGAGTGCTAGCTTTTGCTCACCGGTTCGTATAGCTGAAGCCAATCTTCAAAGTCAGTGTTCATACCAGGAAATGTTTCTGGGTTGCGCAGTTCAGCTAGGATGATGGTGTGCCTGGACGGCGACGTG
Source organism: Dermacentor variabilis (assembly GCF_050947875.1). NCBI lineage: Eukaryota > Metazoa > Arthropoda > Arachnida > Ixodida > Ixodidae > Dermacentor > Dermacentor variabilis. Next base: position 136,662,624 of record NC_134570.1, on the reverse strand, counting down.
CCCGAAGTATTCTCGCCTTGAGCTTGCTTTGCAGATGCAGCCAAGGAGTGCCCGCTGCATAAGTCCATCACTCGTCTTGGAGAGCCCGCAACCTCCACCAAAACGTAACGGGCAAATGAGGGGGGTAACGTTTTACTGTAGAACTAGCACTTTATGACGGCCGGGGCAAAGCCTCCCATGAGGAGACGTCGCGGGCTTGCCTCGCCGCCGCCTCACCGGCGTGCTGGGTCGCCCAGGTTTGGTCGTGGAGAGCGGAGCTCCGCAGAGCCTCATGCAACCTCGACTAGAGGGTTGTGGTATTATGTGTGTGTACTGTGCTGGGCACTCCCACAGCATATGCGGAAGCGTAGCCGGGTGACTGCCACAGTACCAGCAGTTGGGGGTAGTGTAAACGCCTGAGAATATAAGGTTTAGGCGGGCGGTGAAGGGTACGTGTTTGTTTGTAGCAGCCGCAGGGTGATAGCCTGCGCCCCGGCTGAACTTGGGGTGAGGTGGGGGAAGGTTCGGCGACTGAGGCAAAATGGCTTAACGATATCGTTAGAAATGGTCATATTGTCCCAGGTGTCCAACTCGTCTCCAGTGATTCCGGCGTGGTTCACTAGGCATCGCGCAATGGAGTGGGTGACCTCGTTGAGATTGGGAGGTGTGAGTGGACAGGGCCCGTATTGGCCAGGATCCATGTCAGGGAGATCATGATGTCTTGAGAGTGTGGTGCCTGGCAGAGGATGCGAAGAACTTGGGTAGAAATATGGCCTTTGCTGAAGTTAGTGATGGCTGAGCGAGAGTCGCACACGATGGTGCGACAGGCGGGATCTAGAGTGGCCAGGGCGATGGCCACTTCTTCACCCGTCTCGGCAGGGGGGGGGGGGTTAGTGGCGTGGAGGCGTTGTGTAGGACTCCATCGCGTGTAGCGACGGCCACAAATCGTGTGCCACGGGTATATTAGGCTGCGTAGGGCTTTTATGATAACTCCGACCCGAGCTTGGCGCCGGGCCCTGTTATATTCAGGGTGGATGTTTCTAGGGATAGGATCTGTGTAGATCCAGCTACGGATGTCAGTCGCGATCGGCTGTTTGGGGCCCTGTTGCTGATGGTCGGTGAAGCCAAGCGTGAATAGAATAAAGCGTCCCGTTTCAGCAAGGGTGAGCTCTTAAAGCTGAGAGAATTGCTGGGCTTTAATGAGCTCGGAAAGGGTGTTGTGAAGTCACAGTTGGTTGCAGAGTTGAGTGCTGGTGTGTAATGCGAGAAGCCAAGTGCTTGCTTGTAGACCCGTCGTATGAGGGTGTCGAGCTTGTTTTCCTCAGCCCGCTTGAGGTATGCAGCAATGTATGTTATGTGACATATGGCAAACGACTGCACGAGGTGGAGAAGCTGCAACATAGCGTCTTGAGCAGAAAGGTGAGGGCGAAATCATTGAAGGTGTGAGGATAGAGAGAGTTGTCTTTGAGGTGAGTGTTGATGCGTGCTAAGAAGGCGTGTTCCATCACCTTGCCTACGCATGAAGTGAGGGAGATGGGCCTTAGGTTGTTGAAGCTACATGGTTTGGCAGGCTATGGGATTAGGATAACGTTGGCAGTCTTCCAGGCAGCAGGCAAGGCGCCATTGCGCAAGCAATCGTTCATGTAGTCAGTCAGATTCGACACGGACTCGTCATCGAGATTGCAAAAGGTTTTGTTAGTGACCCCATCTTGGCCTTTAGCAGAACTACCATTAAGCTTGCGAAGAGCAGCATGTATTTCAGATATGCTGAAATCAGCGTCTAGTGTAAGGTTGGCATTACCGATGTTAATGCTTTGTGGACTGACTTTCCCCTGCAGATATATTTGGTGCAGATGTGGTCAATCACCTGTTGTGGACCTTGCTTAAGGGCCTCCATATAAAGGAGTTTCTGCAGCCAATCCTGTTGGGTGGTGCGGGTGGTGATATTGTCAAGCAGATGTTTCAGGGGTTTCCACGAGGATGCGTGATGAAGTTGTCCATCCACCATGTTACACAGTTCAGTCGATTGCTTGCCGGCTGAGGGTTTGGCAATGCTCCTCGATGGCTGTATTGAGTTTAGAAATCTTACTTCTGCGGCGACGGTTTAGGCGCTGCCCCTTCCGTCGAGCTAGGATGGAGGCCTTAGCCTCCAGCAAATGGGTGAGGCGGCTATGCATGCGTTCAACTGGGGCATTTGTTGCTACCATCCGAGTGGCCATTTAAACATCAGTTCGTAGCGCGTGCATCCAGGTGCTAATGTCAGCAATGCCTTCTGCTGAGGTAGCACCAATGCTTATCTTATGAAAAACATAACCCAGTCGATAATGGTGAATTCTTTAGTGGGGGCAGGAGCAGCGAGTCGGGGTAAAGACTTAGTAAGGATGTAATGGTCGCTGCCCAGGTCTTCCTGGATATTGGTCCAGTGTGCATTATTGATACGTTTGATGAAGGTGAGGTCGGGGGTAGAGTGCCGGGTAGTGGAGGTACCGAGGTGTGTGGGAAAGGAGGGATCCGTGACAAGCGTGAGGCCTAAGCCGTGGTAATCTTGACAGGTTGCGAGCTGCTGCTTCCGTGCGAACGTAGCCCGGCCTGCATGGGCGAGGTTGAAATCGCCGCCGATGAGTAAGGGGTGAGTTCCAGCTACGTGAAGAGCCTTCATAAAGAGGGTGAGGAAGCGACACTTTGCTTTGTCCTTGGGGCTATTGTAAATGTTCACAAGGAAGATGCATGCCTTCCGTTTACGATTGGAAATTAATTCGAGGAATAGATGTTCGATGTGATGACTATGGAGATAATGTTGAATAAGAGGAATACGACGCCACATTAGGTTGGAGACCCGGCGAAGTGGGTGGGTGGTATGGAAGGTTTGATAACAAGGGAGCGTGGTGGGGCGTTATTGGTTTCTTGAAATAGGATAGCATCCGGGCCACGGGTATGTTGCCGTAGGTATTGATCATCGGTTGTTTCTGGTGAAAGTCTCGGCAGCTCCAAAGCCACATGAGCGGCTCGTAATTAGTTTGAGCCATGATGGGAGATGGTGGATGTCGCCATCGGCGTCCAGGAAGGGTCGCAGACGGCGACGCTATGGCTAGGGGGTGTGAGAATATGAGTTTCCAAGTTGGTCATTCGTCGAACAATACCACTGAAGGCGTGCGGGAGGGACTCCAGCGCATGTTCGAAAGTGCTAGCAGTTGTTTCAAGTGACATGAGCTTCTCTTTAACTTCAGAGTGGACCAGGCACGTGGCTTCATCTTGCAGGGCTCTCTTGGTGGCGGAAGTCGTGGGGGCCTCTTGACTAGGGCCTGGGGCGTTCTGCGCAATAGGCTTAGGGGCTGGTGTTTGGGATTGTTTGAGGTCTTTAACTTCCTGCATGAGTTAAGAGATCGCGTAGGATGGCGTTCTCGTGCTTAAGCTGAGCTCTTATCTGGTGAAAGAGGAGGGGAGGTGGCTTTTGTGTTGGTGATGTTGTGACCCTCTCGCGAGGTGCCCTTGAGGGCCTCTCCGAAGCACACCTTGTTGTTGTTGGTAGATGGGATGCGTGGATCTGATGCAGACCCGGATCATGGGCGTTGCTGCTTGGATTGAGATGGAGTTCTCGAGCGGGAGCGGCTCCCCCTTGACTGTGTGCGGGAGCGTGGCCTGGTTCTGGTGTGGAGGGTCGAGGGGCCGAGTCGTTTATAGGTGGCTTGGCTGGTTGCTCGTTGTTCCCCAATACGCTTCCGGATGACGTACGTGGTTTTATAACGAGCGGCACAGCTTTTGTCCGCGGTGAGATGGGGACCACCACAGAGGGAGCACTTAGGGTTACCGCTGTGGTTAGCGCAGGGTTTGCGGACACCGCAGCCCCGGCATATCTTGCTATTTGGGTAGGGACAACTTCCATACGGTGTCCGAGGCTGCACATCGGTAACAAATGTCAATTTTCTTCCGATATAACGAACATGGGAGGAACGTGGAGCCGTAGTGGACTTGATAAGGCACATCCAGTCCGTCAAAAGCGAAGGTCACGGTTGTAGCAGAGGCGATGCGCTTGGCTGCCAAGGCTGTCGGGTTTTGAGCAGTGACAATTTTGTTGTGGATCTGCTGAGCGGTTTCAATGAGTGAGATACCACGGATGACGCCCTTCGTCGTGTGCTCAGCTGCGGTTTCGTAGTCATTCACCTCGTGGGAGACGCCGTTTACTTGGATAGAGCGGATGCGAGCTTACCGGTCTGCATTGTTCGGGTGAGGTGTGCTGACGACAACGATGTTTTGTTGCGTATTCGGGCGGACAGTGTCTTCTAAGCTTTCTTCGTCCATGAGTTTGGCTGCTTGGAGAATGGCTGCGGTCACTACGGGACTGCCTATCTTGGCTATATGAAGGGCGCCGTTGGGACGGATGAAAACCTTGATATCCTCCGTCGGAAGCCATGGCATGCGGCCCGCCCTCAAAACGTGAGTTTTTACCGGCTGCCTCACCAGCAAGCGGGGCCGGTTATTTGGGGCTTGAGATGATTTATCGGTCGGGGTCGAATTGTCCGTGCCGCGTTTTGAGTGGCGGGATCGGGTAGTGATCCAGCCAGACTGGGTGGTCACTTCTTCCGGCGAAATATCCTGGCCGGCGACCTGGATCTCCATAGCAAAGACAAAGGTGCGGGCTCACACTAGTAGGAGACGTAAACGGCAGGCGCCGAGACGCAGCCGCCGCAGTCGAAGGCCTAACGACCAGTGAGCTAGGCTTAGCGTGGCGGCGACGTGGCGGGTGGGCGAAAGGTGCGGTTCCCAGGAAAATAAAAAGTCCCACCTGCAAACGAGGTGTCCGCGGTGTTCGGAGAACTTCACGAATCGTTTTGTGAAAACTTTAGGTAGCTAATCACATAAAAATCAGCGAAAACACCTGAGAAGGCCGGAGCCGACATAAAAACGTCCGCACTCCTAGGCCTTTTCTTCTTCTTTGGCTGCACAGGACAGTTTTAAGATATATTTATAGGACATTTACAACACATTCACTGGCAAACAAGATCGCAGACAATCCGCGCGATGTTATGATGGAAGGATGATGATGAACCTCTGTTATGACTCGTACCCGCTAAGAGGGATAGGCCATGAATCGGGAGGCAAGAGGTAACTCAAGATAATCCTATCTTGAAAACGATAAACACAAAGTGAAAAAAGGAATAAAAAGGCTGGAGATATTGAAATACCTAGGCTAGTATGTAAGCGAACAGTAAGACTAACTGAAGGGTAAATCTTAACATAGGTTACCCTCTAAGAGATAAAAAGAACAGTGGTTAATAATACCTTGGAGAAACCGATTTCAGTGGAAGGAACACTGATATGATAGGTTGAATAAATCTACTATAATTAGCAAGGTGACCATCTCTATCAGGTTAAAATTATGTAGATCCCATGCACAGTGGGAACGCATGTAAGCGTAGCTTTCTGTGATGGATGCTTTGATTGACGATAATTGGCAGTGATGTTGACTGCTGAAGCTTAATTTCTTCAACGTTTACGCTAACAGGAGGGTGGTGAGTTGACGTTAAACGTTACCTTGCGTGCACCACTGCTCTTTTTCTGCGTAGTACACAGATCACACAGGGAGAGGTCCTTTCTTGAGGCTTTGTTGTGCGCCATATCTTATAACCTCTGAGAGAGTTGAGCGTCACCATTGCCTCACATTTCACATCGCATTGTAGCAGAAGTATTGCACTTGAATTGGATTATGGGGCTGTAAGTTCCAAAACCACACTCGGATTGCAAGGCGCGCTGTAGTGGTGGACTCCGGATTAATTTTGACACCGTGGTCTTCTTTAACATGTCCCAAATCTAAGTGCACATGCGTTTTCTATTTCGCCCCCCTCAAAATACGGCTGCCGCTATTGGGATCAAATCCATGACCTCTAGCATTGCCATACCTGTAACGCTAATGCGACGAGCACAGATGGGCGACCGTTTCCGTAGTGTCTCCTGAACCCTGCGGTGCGCTTTTATTAATTCGGCTCTGCTCCTGCACGCCATGCGTAAGTTGTCAGGTTGGCATATTTGCATGTCGTTTATTTTTCCGAAGTAGCAGCAACTTACTGTACCGTACCTTGAACTTATGCTTATTCTGTTTCCGCGCAAGCGCTTTCTTATAGTAGTGGGGCTTCCTTGCCTTCTCACGTCACCTCGCCCCTCTCTTGTATGGGAACTGCCTGTTCTCCTCCCTCTCCTTCTTGTCCTCTTCTTCTCCTCTATACAGTTCTATCTGCGTCCCCGCTGGCCTCGCACCCTAGTAGAAACCGAAGCGCTGCAGTTTATACAGTGCTACTGAGGGGAGTCACTGATAAATGCAGCTCTCAACTGGCTAATGAGACGACGGCCAGGGAGCTTCGGAGGGCATTGTGCACATTCGACGCCGTGGGGTCAAAACTAGTTTCTCCTGTCACATTTCCTCTTTGACTCGCACCTGCCATCTATATACACCCTCTGAACCACCCCCCGACGCGATGTGCACGACAGCAGCAGCCACAGCAGCCCACAATAGCAGCAGCAGTACATAAGTCGAAGGAAGAGTTGAATCGCGGTGTTCAATTTTTAAATCGAAGTTTTTAAAATCCAACACTGCGCAATGAACGTCTCCGTGACTGTAGTCTACTGCCGAGGCTCCACATGATAATGCTACCGGAATACTTAATCGTAATGAGATGTAGCAAAGTGGAGGTTCGAATAATATCCTTCACTGGCTTAAACATTCTTGGCATGATAAATAGTCGTATATTGTTTCAATTTTCTTAGAATTGTAGAATAGAGGAGGCATCGTCGGAAAAGCTCTATCTAAAAAAAGTTTTTAAGGAGGATCCGGCATCGCAATATGCTGTATGTAAGATCCACTTGCCGAAAAGGACACCACTGTTTATTCCAGCAAAAGCCGACACATGCTGAAAGTCTGGAGACGGTATCAGCGATGGTTTGTTTAAATAATTTTGCAGGAAAAATTTTCTGTATCTCGACGCAGTCACCTAAACTGTATACGGTAGAACAGGAATCACAGGTCCGCTCAAAGACGTTCTGGCCAATAAATTTGCCATTGTGTTTAAGCACAATCCGCGGTGCACAGGAACCCACTGCAAATTTGTTTTGTGTAAGATTGTAGGGACTATATTTTGTAACAAATTTAAGATAACTGCATTCGTTGCCGTGGAAAGCTACGCATATACCAATAGAGAACCTGCAACTACAACGCTGGCGATTCATTCGCGAGAAGTTTGCGCAGCGCTAGAATAAACGCAAATAATTTCGCCATAAAAATAAGATTATAATCCGGAAAGCGAATACAAAAAGGACCAACTAAGAGAAGCAAATAAGTTCTCTGCACCAGCCCCTCTTCCTGTGGTGAAGCATCAGTGGCAATTATATTGCTCTTGTTTAAGTGAGTAAGGTATCCCTGTAGTTCGTCATTTAAATATTTGACTATTTTTAGTTCATAATTTGAGGGGAAAACATCGTGTAATGCAATCTGGAGGCTCGATTTGTTGGGTGAATATGTTGAAATGACATATTCAATGGTGTTAGCTGTGCCTGTACGAATGCACTCTGAGGGGTTTGAAATCGCGGCCAATGATCTTTAACAAAATGGGCTGCGGCTTAGCTCGGATAACCTTTGATATTGTTACGCGAACAAGGGATTGAATCTGGAGACTATTTACAAAGTATGTTTACAAGAGGTAACTCCAGCGCTGGCAGTTCAGCAGACTGCTCGAGAGCCAGAGAGCGTTCGTCGTCTTTCTCGGTGCGCCCACGTGCATCGGCCACAAGAAGCAGGCAATATGCATGTATCATTACCCGGCGGCAGAAGCGACGTACCGGAGCGTCTAAATGTCATCACTGGGAGTGTGCTACTGCTTCAGTCGTGTAACATGCACGATATCACTGGAGCGGGAAGCATATGGTGTGTCAGCTGTGATTTCGTAGGTGATGGGAGTCACGGCACGAAGCACTCGGTGTGGGCCTGTGTAACGAGACAGCACTTTTTCTGAAAGGCCAACCTCACGCGACGGAGACCATAGAAGCACCAAAGAACCTGTCGGGAAGTGCACGTCTCGGCGTCGCTGGTGATACAAATGCCTTTGACTCTCTTGGGATTTAAGAAGGCGGTAACGGGCAATTGCCCTAGCGTGGGCACAGTGGGCGATGGCGTCAAGTGTATATGCACTGGTCGGTGTCGCGTGAACAGGGAGGGTTGTGTCGCGGGGCGGGGCTGGTACTCGGCCGAACCGAAGTAAAATGGTGAATAACCGGCTGTGTCGTGGCGCGAGGAATTATAAGCAAATGTGACGAGCGGTAGAGCGAGGTCCCAGTCAGTGTGGTCTAATGAGACATATTTCGCGAGCATGTCTGTGAGAATGCGATTGAGACGCTCCGTGAGGTCATTTGTTAACGGATGGTATGACGTGGATCGTTTCTCCCTCATGGCTCAGGACTGCAGGATGTCCACGACAACTTTTGAAAGGAATGTCCGACCACGGTCATTGGGAAGTTGTTGAGGAGCTCCGTGTAATAAAATCACGTCGCGTAGACGAAAATCGACATCTGTGGCGCAGCTTGTAGGAAGCGCTGGGGTGATTGCATCGCGCGTGGCGTAATCCGTGGCCGCAGCGATCGACTTATTTCCAGAGGTAGAAAGAGGAAAAAGGCCAAGTGAGTCCAAACCAGCTCGAAAGAATGGTTGCTTGGAAATGTCGAGTGGTTGAAGGTACCCAGTAGGGACCGTCGATGGTGTCTTGATTCGCTGGCATTTCTAGCACGTAGCTACGTATCTTCGAACGGAGTGAGCAAGCCCTCGCCAAAAAGAAGCGTCGGCGAATCCGTTCGTAGGTACTTGACACACCCAGGTGACCGGCAGTGGGGAGGTCGGGAATTTCGTGGAGAAGAGCCGAGGGAAGGTGTTTAGGGATCACAAGGAGTAATGCAGGGCCGTTGGGGTGAACGTTGTAGCGGTAGAGTGCGCCATCTTGAAGTATGAATAAGCGAATGGAACTGTCGGCAAGTGATGATTCCAGGCGGCCAGTGATGATACGCAGGGACGGGTCACGGCACTGCTCGTCAGCGACATGACGCAGGGGAAAGACAGACAGAATACAGTCCTCGATGTCACCATCGGACGTAGAGATCGCGTCTTCGACTGGGTAGTGAGAGGCAATCTGCGTCCTGGTGTTCGAATCCCGACTTGTAAGTCACTGTGCAGGAATATTTTTGTAGTCGGAGGGTCCAACGACCGAGCCGGCCAGTAGAATGATGGTCTGTGTAGACTGAGAAGGGCTTGCCATATAAGTATGGGCGGAACTTTAAAACAGCCAAGACGAGAGCTGGACATTCGCGCTCGGTAATCGAATAGTTGTGTTCTGCAGTTGTCAGGAGCCGGCTAGCGTAGGCTATAACGCGGTCGTCTTCCTGTTGGTGTTGCGATAAGACGCGCCGATCCCATAACCGCTGGTGTCGGTTCGGACCTCTGTAGGTGCGGACGGGTCAAAGTGGGCCAGGACCGGTGGATTGGTGAGAATCGTGATAAGGCGTGAAAATTCGGCAGCCTGAGGGGAACCCGACGTAAAAAGCACGCTTTCTTCAGAAGTTAAGTGAATGGTCAAGCGATTGCTGCGAGATCTTTCACGAACCATCGGAAATAAGAACAGAGCCCCACAAAACTCCGGACTTCTTTGACAGACTAAGGTACAGGAAACGCCGTAACCCTTTGAACCTTCTCTGGGTAGGGTTGTACACCGGATACATCAACGACATGGCCTCGCACTGTAACCTGTAGGCGCCCCAAGTGGCACTTCGATGAGTTTAATTGGAGCCCAGCGCTGCGGAAGACGTCAAGGATAGCTGCGACGCGCTCAAGGTGCGTTTCAAATGTAGGAGAAAACACAAGGACGTCATAAAGGTAACAAAGGCAAGTTGACCATCTGAAACTTCGAAGCAGAGAGTCGATCATCCGTTTGAACGTGGCGTGGGCATTGCATAAACCGAAAGGCATGAACTTGAATTGGTAGAGGCCATCTGGACTGACGAAAGCGGCGTTTTCTGGGTCTTGCTCATCGACGGAAATCTGCTAATAAACTGTTCGAAGGTCGATGGACGAAAAGTATTTGGCACCGTGAAGACAATCCAGAGCGTCGTCGATTCGTGATAAAGGGTAAACGTCCTCTTTAGTAATTCAGTTTACCTGGGGGTAATCAACGCAGAAACGCCACGTGCCATCTTTCTTTTTGACAAGCCAGACCGGCGACGCCCAAAGACTCGACGATGGCTCAGCAATGCCTGTGGCGAGCATCTTGTTTACTTCCTGCTGAATAACTTGCCGCTCTGCCGTGGACACATGATGCATCGGTAGTGAATGAAAACTACCTCACCAGTGATGCTTAACAAGGGACGTTTGACCAAGTGCTCGATTGTCAGTGTCAAATATGTCGCGTTAGGAAACCAAAGGCGATATATGGCGGCAGCTTGGTCACGTGCGAGGTCCGGAGCGACCATGGGACGTAATGGGCCGTGGAGGTTCAAGGCATCCTGCGGGTAATCAGTAGGATCTGGAGACGCCTCGGCTGCAAAAGCAGAGACGTGGTCGTCTGTCCCTGACCAGAGCGTGGCCACTGCTATACCTTGAGTAACACTTGCTTCGCCAAGCCAAAATTGATAACGGTGAGACACATCCGATTAGCGGCAAGGTTTACGACGGAGTGTGGCAGAGAGATGTCGCTGGCCAGGAGGACATCATGAATAGGTGCGACGACGTAGTCACCATCAGGCACGGTTGCCGTTGAGGCCAATTCAGCGATGGTTAGGGCTTTTGGAGGTAAGCGGACAAACGCTGTTGTGCAGAGGGTGTGCGGTTGTTCGGGGCGAACGCTTAAAGAAGAGGAAGCCCGAGGCACAGCTACCCGGTGGGAAAATGGATGAGGGCAGAATGCGTCGTCAGAAAGTCTAGCCTGAAGATTAGGTCATAAGGGCAACTGGTCAACATGGTGAACACGACTGGACCTTGGCGGCCAGCAATTACTATGCGAACAGTGCACATAACCCTGACGGCAACAGTGGCACCATTGGCGACGCGTACGGCTCGAGTGATGGCAGGCATAAGAACTTTTTTGAGGCGACGACATAGGTTAGCGCTCATTTTAGAACATGGGCTCCAGTATCAATTAATGCCGTCAACGGAACACCATCTACGTCTACTTCGATTAGGTTCGTGTTCGTGAGCAGCATCAACGGAGGATTTGGACACGATGAAGATAATGCAGCACTACTTCCAGGAGCTGCATGGTCTAGTTTTCCTTCTGGGGTGGTTCATAATTGGTCGGCGACGAATAGCGGCGTGGCTGGGGTGACGGGGACCGACGGCGCTGAGGTGACGGCGAGTAAGCAGGACGACTGACATTGACGGATACATCAGAGGTAGGAGTCATACGGCGAAGCGAGTGACGGCGCGGGTGGGCATATAGGCGAGGAGACGCGTAAAAGGAGCTCGAATACGGCGGACTCCAGGAGGTGCGGCAGTGGCGACCGACGTGGCCAATGCGGAGGCAACGGAAGCCAATTGGCTTGTCTTTCAGCGTTCTCCACTCGGTAGGGTTGCGGTATCTAGGAGGGGAGTACACATCGCCATGAAACGAAGCAGTCGGCACCGGTTGGGCGTCAGGTAGGGAGATGGAGCAGACAGTAGGAAAACCTAGGTTTGCAACTTCTTGCCGTACAACTGCTTGAATGAGAGAGATCGCTGGGGCTGGTTGGTCAATGGTGTGTTCAAGTGGGCGTGAATGGAACGGCGCAGCACTTGTAGCCTCGAGTTCACGGCGAACAATACGTGTCACGTGCTCATGTAAGGGCGCTGAAGCGGTAAGGTCAACACAAGACGACGTCGCAGCCGTGTGAGGGAGCCGGGAGAACTGTGGAATGACGCGGCGGCTTTTGGCGAACTCGAAGCTGTGGCATTCCCTGACAATTACGGCGATGGTGGTCATATTGTTGAAGACCAACAAGTTGAAGGCGTGGTCCGCGATACCTTTGAGTACGTGGCCGATTTTGGCAAACTCCGCCATTTTCTCGTCGACGTTCCGGCATAGAGCGAGCACGTCTTGTATGCGCGAGACATACGACTCAGTAGAAGACTGAACTCGCGTAGCAAGCTCTTTTCTAGAAGCCAGCTGCAGACCGGTAGAATTTCCAAAGAGGAGAGACGAGCCTCTCCTTGAAAGCATTCCAGCTAGAGATCTCGTCTTCGTGTGTCCGGAATCAGACACGAGAGTTCCGCCAAATAGAATAGGACATTGGCTAGCATAATGGTAGGCTCCCAGCGGTTGTTTAGGCTAACACGCTCATACAGGTTGAGCCAGTCCTCAACGTCGACATTATCTTGGCCGGAGAATATGCCAGGATTGCGGGGATTTGTAACGGTAACGTGCGTTGTTGTCGTAGTCGCAGGAGTAGAAGGAGACGAGGTGTTGTCACTGGGAGCCATGGCGGAAAGCAAGACGGTGTGGCCGCTGCGGAGCTCCGAGGCGAGAACTGGGAACGGCACCCTCCACCAAAATGTTACGCGAACGAAGGTATAAGAATGGAGACTGTTTACAAAGTATATTTACAAGAGAGGGAGAGAAGTGGTTGTTGGGGGGAAAGGAGGAAAGGCTGGCACTATCTGCAACCCTTGCGGGAACACGGCTCGGCGCCAGCTGGGGCATAGCTATAGGAGTGAAGGAGATAGAAGGAGGGAGAAAGATAGAGAGTCGCAATGGTAGCAGCGGAGAAGCCCGGCCGGGAAGTCCCAGTGGCTTCGACCGGAGGAGTGGACTTGTGATAGACCATATGAGGTGGTCCAGTAGAAGCGGAATTGAGGCGGATCAGGAGGCCCGAGGTGGTGAATAGCCGTGAGGCTATTCGTCTTTAAAGAAGTTTCCTAGAGTCTCGCCGAGAGCCCGTCGAGTCGAAGCACGACGAGTCGAAGTACGAAATACGAGTCCAAGGTTGGTAGCTGATTACAACTGGGGAAGAGGATGTCTTCCTGTCGTGAACATGGGAGCCCCAGGCGGGAGAACTCCTGCAGAAGTCGGCCCCGGTGCTGCAGGTGAGCAGGACAGGCCAGCAGAAGGTGCTCCAGAGTCTCTGGGTCACCGCAGGAGGCACAGGCTGGTGAGGTGGCTTTTCCAAGGCGGTGCCGGTGGGCTGCCATCCAGTAGCAGCCAAACCGCAGTCGGAGAAGCAACGAGGTATCCCTTCGTGGGAGGCCATGCCGTGGGAGAGGCCGTGGAGGCCGTCCCAGGCATACCCGTTTATCCGGATGGCAGGCGATGATGTGCCTGAGCAGCCTGTGTCTTGTCAATTCCGCGACCGTTACAGCAGGGCTGAGGGGGTCGTTTGAGTGGTGGGTGCTCTTTGCGAGACTTTCTGCCTCTTCATTGGCCGGGATCCCGACGTGCGCCGGTAGCTAGTGCAGCGATATTGAGCACCCTACATCCTAAAGGGCCGCCAGTCTTGAGGAGAGCAGTGCAACCTCAAGGCTAGCCTTGTTATGGCTCTGCAGGCAAAGCAGCGCCGCCTTGGAATCGCAGAAAACAGCTGCCGGAGTCGCTCGTAGCTTCTCTGCCAGTAGGTCCACAGCAAGGTGGAGTTCTGCTAGCTCTGCTGCGGTAGAGCTTGCATGTCCCGGGAGACAGCACAGCTTGCTCTTTTGTAGGGCCGGTGCGACGCAGGCTGCTGTGGATAAGCCCGTCTCCGGTATCACGCCATCGACGAAGATGTGAAGGTGGTCCCCAAGTCTCTCTTGGAGGTGAGAGACTGCCGTCTGCTGTAGGGCACATGTTGAGGAACGGTTCTTTGAGACACCCGGCAGCTCCGTCGAGATAGGGATTGGTGGTCGGTGTGGTAGGCGAGGCTGTACGGCGTTTGCAGTACAGTCCCCTATGACTTCCTAATAAAGGCCACACAGCCGTCCCATGTGTGAAGCTGGCCGGGAGGTAACTTCAGCGCTGGCCAGTTCAGCCGACAGCTCGAGAGCGAGAGAGTGGTCGTCGTCTTCGTCGGGGCGCCCCCGTGCATCGGCCACAAGAAGCACGCAATATGCATGTATCAGTATGCACAGCGAAAGCTTTAGTTAACCTGCTTAAGTGTTGGTCTGACTTGGCTAACCTTTGGATTAGCTGTAATTATTATACGTAGGTATAGATTCATCGTTAAACCAGTTATGACGGCTGTGCTTAGGTCGGTGGCTAGACATAATTGTGATTTGGTTAGGGAAGCATATTTCGACGCTGTGACGCCTGTTGTGCCTCACCGAAAGCGCAAGTGCTAGACATGCAGAGAAACACCATGAACAAGCGCAGCATCGAAGCACAAAGGGACAGCGCGTGAACGCGGTTGCTACGTTGATTTTGACGGTGCGACGCCTGTTGCATTCCGGACCCTGTCCACTGAAGCAGGTCGATGGGCGATATCCGCGGGATGGTAAAAGGCCGCTTTGCTACGTCGGCTCAAATCCTCCCGCTTCCGCGCAGCGCTCAGAGAGGACGGCCCGGACTCGCTCTCGTCCATGGTCATGCTCGCATTGACTAGGCGAGCGCGGCGCTCGTCTTAAAAGGCGCTGTTATAGGCCGACGCTATCGGAGCGCCGGCGAGCGTCGTTAGACGCGGGGGCGCTTCGGAGGGCGTTGGCTGCTTTAAGTTACGTTGGCGGCGTCAGTGCATTAAACCATCGGTCGAACTACAGAAATTGTTCTCGCCAATGTGGCGTATCGTGTGCGCGTGTTCACGTTACGTCGGACTATATTGAACCCTTTAGCGAGGTGCGCGGCGAGTCACATGGTCAGGCGGCGACCCAGCTGCGTAGAGCGTATGCGCCAAGCCAGCGCTGGCGGCGGAGCTTGGCGCGGCGAGTCATGTGGTGCTGTGCCAAGGCTACGGCACAGCTGCTGTCAAATGAAGGTCAAATTGCTTGCGACGGCAAAACTCACCTCGACACTGTCAGTAAAGCATTGCCTTCAATAGGAGCGACATAATGAAACCGGAACAAAGCAGCCGGGAAGGTCTACTGAAGGTGCGACATAATGAAGCCGGCAGAAAAGGGCAGGGAAGGGCTCCTGAGACATCGCGCAACAAGGGCTCAGGGGAGTATGGATGGGGCAGAAGCCGTAGTCAGAGAGAACGGGGGCTTTCCCAAAAAGCGAGCTCGCTGTCATTCTGCTATATAGAAGAGAATGCGGCCCGCTCGACGGTTGGAGTTGGAGAGTCAACCGCGGTTATACAAGAAAGGGCATCAGCGGCGGTGTTGTAGGTATCTTTCATGTGGCGGATGTAGATTGTAGATTCTGAAATATAGGCGATATGGCAGAGTACGCGTGACACGTACTTCAGTGAGTTGGTGCGGAAAACATATGCCTGGTGCATAAGCCTACATAATAAAAAAGCGATGCCGGCACCTATGGCAGGTCAATCTGAACGAACTAATCAGTAATTTTTCGGAAAAAGATTGGTCATTAGAAATGTATGTTTCGTGGAAGACAAATATGTCTGTGGAAAGCTGTGAAGAAATATATAATAAATCTGCAGCGGCAGCAACACCCGAAGCGCGATCCAACTGTGAATATTTAAAAGTTTTAGAGAGCCCATGTTCAAAATAGAAGGGCAGGAAAAACTGCATCATCTAAGGTAATCTTTCTCAATAATTTTTTTCTGGTGAGGTTCTCTTTTACATATTTTTTTTAGTTTTGACTTCCGAGAAATTTTGGCGGAAGGAGATCTGGAGTTTTTCAGGCTCTTTAGTTCCACGTGTACATTCAGGAAAACTTAATAACCTTCCGTTAAGGGCCGCCTGTTCTGCATGAGTAGAAAGTCCTGAATAAGAAGAGTTAACTAACGGATTAGGCGACGATGTTTGCTTTTGAGGGAGTTTGAGAACATTCAAAACCTTGGATGCATGAAGTAGTACCAGTGCACCAGTGAACTGCGCCAGCAGACCAGACATTTGTGCCAAGGACTCAAAAATGGTTGTCGCAAGATATTCCATGGCCTTTCCCGTAGCTTTCTGTGCTGCATATGCTATGTATTTGGCCAAAGAAACATCTATGCCAGCGGTGTGACGAGCTATTACGGCTGCACAGCCCTTCGATATTCCATGAACCTCAGCAACTCCTTCCTTACGTGAGCATCGCCTGGGTCCTACAACTTGCAGTATTCTTAATTCTCGTTCCTTGGCAGAACAGTGCAGACAGTCTGCCAGGTGAGCTTCATTAACCAGAGAACAATATTTTGTCTATGCTTGCTTCTACCCCGCGAACTAAGCCTTTCGAGTGTGCTGGAATAAACGAGCTCACCGGATTCAATGCAAACTCAATGCGATTGAGGAGGTTTCGAATACATTCCTGGTCAGATGAACACAAATACAACCGTGACCAAATTTACAGACCTCATAGATCTTCTGAAACATGGAAGTGTCCTTTCGAAGCTCCACCTATATCTCATTCCGTTTCATTATCTGTAATAATAATCCAATAGTAGGCACGAGAGCAAGAGGGACAGTATTGATGCCATTGCCTAAAAATGAGTCTATCGACCACTCCCAGGGAGGGAGGGATGCTAGCCAAGGAGGGAGAGAGAAAACAACTTTATTCACTCATTAGCTGAGTGGTGTGCATTGGCGGGGACCCTATTGTAGAGCTCCATTGGCTTTGGTGGCTCGCCGGGCATGGTCAAGGGTCAAATCTCGCCAGCTGGCTTCCCAAGTCCAGTTCAGTGAGCCGCGCCTCCCAAGACCAGTCAACGAGCGAGTCCGCGATTAGAGGCAAGACCTTGTCTGTTGGGCGCCTCGTGCATTCGTAAATGATGAACTGGAGTGTCGGTGTGTCCGCACCAGCAGTACACCTTGTGTAACGTGTGCAAGGATCTTTCGTGGTACATCTTGTGTAGCCAGTGCAAGTGAGGTAAGGTGTGCACCTGCAGTAGCTGCCAGTTCCTTGCCTGCCCCATGTTGTATTCGGACAGGGAGGAGCCCTTGTTTGTCGGCCTAGTCATTGCATCTCCAGTATTTCTCGTGGCGTGCCGGATGTGGGGTGGTCCGTTGGGGCAGAGGGATCCGCATCTCTGCCTGTCATATCTCGAGCCAGGTAGTCTACCCGTTCGTTGTCCTCCACTGTGGCATGTTCTGGACACTAGGTGATACCACGGCCTTGTGTGAGTCTTGGTTCCAGTGTGCGTAGGAGTCTGGCCAGCGCAGCTTCCTGCAAGTATATTCAGCATGTGTCCTGAGAGTCCGCTAGTACGTGTGCCGATTCGCGTTTTGCTTCGGCGGCCCGTGTGGCTAGGGCGATGGCAGCGGCCTCGATTATTGCGCTGGACGAGGTGTGCAAAGACGTAGGTGTGCAAAGACGTAGC